>NC_056436.1:2398711-2453711 GCF_018296145.1 Oncorhynchus tshawytscha | reverse complement strand
GGTTACACTACCTGGTTACATTACCTGGTTACGTTACCTGGTTACATTACCTGGTTACATTACCTGGTTACATTACCTGGTTACGTTACCTGGTTACATTACCTGGTTAGATTACCTGGTTACGTTACCTGGTTATGTTACCTGGTTACATTACCTGGTTATGTTACCTGGTTACATTACCTGGTTAGATTACCTGGTTACGTTACCTGGTTATGTTACCTGGTTACTTTACCTGGTTATGTTACCTGGTTACACTACCTGGTTAGATTATCTGGTTACGTTACCTGGTTACGTTACATGGTTACATTACCTGGTTAAGTTACCTGGTTACATTACCTGGTTACGTTACCTGGTTACATTACCTGGTTACGTTACCTGGTTACATTACCTGGTTACATTACCTGGTTACTTTACCTGGTTACATTACCCGGTTATGTTACCTGGTTACATTACCTGGTTACATTACCTGGTTACATTACCCGGTTACGTTACCTGGTTACATTACCCGGTTACATTACCGGTTACGTTACCTGGTTACATTACCTGGTTACGTTACCTGGTTACATTACCTGGTTACGTTACCTGGTTACATTACCTGGTTACATTACCTGGTTACGTTACCTGGTTACATTACCCGGTTACGTTACCCGGTTACGTTACCCGGTTACGTTACCTGGTTACGTTACCCGGTTACATTACCGGTTACGTTACCTGGTTACATTACCTGGTTACGTTACCTGGTTACATTACCTGGTTACGTTACCTGGTTACGTTACCCGTATCAACAGTATCAGCTGTATTACCATCCACAAAGCTCCACCCTCTGTCTCTGTTTTTAGATTACAATCCTAATCATTGGCTTTATCCGTGAACCTTTGGGAGAAATGAACAAAGAGTATCGCTACAGGATCCTGCTGTTGCCCCCGGACTGCGTACGTCCCCTGTCCCCCCCAGACCCGTCTCTCCTCGCCACCACCGCAGCCCTCTTCCTCACCGCCCTGGTCATGATTCTGGGAGAGGTGAGAGGTGGTCCTGTGTAGCTCAGTAGGTAGAGTTCGGCACTTTTGTTTGCTGCCACCCATTTGAAAACGTTACTACTCTACGTAACGTTTGGATAAAAGCTTCTGCAAATACCATGTATCATATTACGATGTTATTATGTCAGGTGTTCTCCAGGAGGATCAGGAGGAAGATCTGCTCGTCCTTCTACAGAGACAGAGAGGAAGAACGAGCCTTGTACCTGCGGAACAAGATTCTATTAAAGCTGGAGGATGAGGGAAATATTTCCTAGATCGGTGTATGGAATTAGTATTTTTTTGGTTATTTCACGTCTTCATGATGTCCATTCTTTAGATCAATCAATCATTGAATGAATCAATAATGTGATTATGATACAGGAAGTAAAATTTAAATCTACTTTATAGAAACTGGAAGGCGGATCAGACCATACACCTCGGGAACAAGATTCTACTGCAGACCAACGATGACTGGAAATGAACAAGATTCTACTGCAGACCAACGATGACTGGAAATGAACAAGATTCTACTGCAGACCAACGATGACTGGAAATGAACAAGATTCTAAATATACACTAATCAATCAATCATGTCAAAAAGATAATTGATTTTAAATCTTATTAAAATCAGCATTACCTATCCATCTGACTCTGTTTTCAATGTAATCATAGGGAAGCACACTAACTGGAAATACCCTGTCTACCATTACACCAAAGTTTATATCAAGCCTACTATATGGCCCTGTTGGGTCCCAGTTTATATCAAGCCTACTATATGGCCCTGTTGGGTCCCAGTTTATATCAAGCCTACTATATGGCCCTGTTGGGTCCCAGTTTATATCAAGCCTACTATATGGCCCTGTTGGGTCCCAGTTTATATCAAGCCTACTATATGGCCCTGTTGGGTCCCAGTTTATATCAAGCCTACTATATGGCCCTGTTGGGTCCCAGTTTATATCAAGCCTACTATATGGCCCTGTTGGGTCCCAGTTTATATCAAGTCTACTATATGGCCCTGTTGGGTCCCAGTTTATATCAAGTCTACTATATGGCCCTGTTGGGTCCCAGTTTATATCAAGCCTACTATATGGCCCTGTTGGGTCCCAGTTTATATCAAGCCTACTATATGGCCCTGTTGGGTCCCAGTTTATATCAAGCCTACTATATGGCCCTGTTGGGTCCCAGTTTATATCAAGCCTACTATATGGCCCTGTTGGGTCCCAGGTTATATCAAGCCTACTATATGGCCCTGTTGGGTCCCAGTTTATATCAAGCCTACTATATGGCCCTGTTGGGTCCCAGGTTATATCAAGCCTACTATATGGCCCTGTTGGGTCCCAGTTCATATCAAGTCTACTATATGGCCCTGTTGGGTCCCAGTTTATATCAAGCCTACTATATGGCCCTGTTGGGTCCCAGGTTATATCAAGCCTACTATATGGCCCTGTTGGGTCCCAGTTTATATCAAGCCTACTATATGGCCCTGTTGGGTCCCAGTTCATATCAAGCCTACTATATGGCCCTGTTGGGTCCCAGTTTATATCAAGCCTACTATATGGCCCTGTTGGGTCCCAGGTTATATCAAGCCTACTATATGGCCCTGTTGGGTCCCAGTTTATATCAAGCCTACTATATGGCCCTGTTGGGTCCCAGGTTATATCAAGCCTACTATATGGCCCTGTTGGGTCCCAGTTCATATCAAGTCTACTATATGGCCCTGTTGGGTCCCAGTTCATATCAAGTCTACTATATGGCCCTGTTGGGTCCCAGTTTATATCAAGTGGCTCTTATAGCAAGGTATTTACATTGGACTTACAGTGTAATGGTGTGGATACACACTGACTGCACCAAACATTACACACACACACACACACACACACACACACACACACACACACACACACACACACACACACACACACAAACACACACACACACACACACACACACACACACACACACACACCACCTCAAACCAGTGTTTCTGGCACCTACTGCAATACCCCATTCAAAAGGCACTTAAATATTTTGTCTTGCCCATTCACCCTCTGAATGGCTTAAAAATCCTTATTTAACCTGTCTGCTCCCCTTCATCTACACTGATTGAAGTGGATTTAACAAGTGACAGCAATACGGGATCATAGCTTTCACCTGGATTCACCTGGTCAGTCTATGTCATGGAAAGAGCAGCTGTTCCTAATGTTTTGTAAATACTCAGTTTACATATTGTAACATACTGTATTCCCCCAATCAGTTGTCTGGAAAATAGTCAAACGAATCAACTCAAGGTAGTTTGATAATATAATTGCACAAACACCAAATAGACATGCAGTTTCAAGAACTTTCCAAATAGTTAGGCTAATACTAACATTAAACATCGTAGAGCATATTATGTTTGGGCATCTAGCTCATTAGGATCATGCAAAGAGGATAACCAGTATCAGTGAGTATTAACATGACTGTTATTAAAAACATGACTGTTATTAAAAACATGACTGTAATTAAAAACATGACTGTTATTAAAAACATGACTGTTATTAAAAACATGACTGTTATAAAAAATAACACAATTGGATCTATTTATAAAATGTACCAGGGGTGCAACTTTCCCTGGGGACGAGGGAGAGGGGGTCATGTCTCTCCAACATTCTGAAATTGCATTTTTTTGTTGTGTTCAGCCTGCTGGATTTAGGACAATTTGGACACCACAGAGCAGAATAACAGGTTGTGTGAAGCCTACTATATGGCCCCGTTAGGTCCCATTTTACATCAAGTGATCATAGTAACCTAACCTATGGTGACAATAGTAACCTTACCTATGGTCACCATAGTAGCCTAACCTATGGTCACCATAGTAGCCTAACCTATGGTCACCATGGTAACCTAAACCTATGGTCACCATAGTAGCCTAACCTATGGTCACCAAAGTAACCTAACCTATGGTCACCATGGTAGCCTAAACCTATGGTCACCATAGTAGCCTAACCTATGGTCACCATAGTAACCTAAACCTATGGTCACCATAGTAGCCTAACCTATGGTCACCATAGTAACCTAACCTATGGTCACCATGGTAACCTAAACCTATGGTCATTATAGTAGCCTAACCTATGGTCACCATAGTAACCTAAACCTATGGTCACCATAGTAGCCTAACCTATGGTCACCATAGTAACCTAAACCTATGGTCACCATAGTAGCCTAACCTATGGTCACCATGGTAACCTAACCTATGGTCACCATGGTAACCTAACCTATGGTCACCATAGTAACCTAAACCTATGGTCACCATAGTAGCCTAACCTATGGTCACCATAGTAACCTAACCTATGGTCACCATGGTAACCTAAACCTATGGTCACCATGGTAACCTAACCTATGGTCACCTATGTGCGAGTTGTGCCTTTCAATCATAAATACATGTTTTTCATTGTACTTCGACTCACGTTGGTTGAGCACGCTCTTTGTTCCATTATCAATATTTATTTACAGACACTGTAGTAAACTACATTCTAATCATATTTCATTTAATTTCATATTTAAGTTAACTGCGACTTGATTCTCCGCCCATGTACTCTACTTAGTGAGAACACCCACTGAGACCACGCAATTGAACTCTCATGCACAAGGAGAGGTAGGCTACTGAAGATGAAGCAACGAATTCTGAGTGTATGAATAATGCGAAAAATGTCATTTTAATACAATAGTTAGGCTAACGCATATAAATCAGAAAGAGGACCATTTCCAAATAATCTGTGGGACAGCAAAAATATATTCATCCCAAAATCGTCTGTCTCACCGTCCGCTCAGATCAATTCAGGATTTAAAGTATGATTTTTCCTCCTGTGACTCCCACGGAAGTGGATCGTGCGTGTTCACGCGCTCTGTCCAAAAGTGTTCCAAGTCAGGAAAGATCTTCCGCGCTGCAGTGTCTGTGCGCAAATCGCACCCCTCTGGCGTCTCCAAAGACTCATGTTTCAAGTCCACGAGCGGATAGATGACAATGGCTCCTCTTCCCTCTGCTCCGTTCTCCTCCATATTTGGACGTGTGCTAATACTGGTGCGTTTCGAGCGTCTGCAAGTTCTGAAAAGCCACAGACTTTTGAGCCCATGACGCACGTCTTCATATGCTGTGAGGAATATGATGGGAGACAGAGAGCTACATGAGTACATGAGGACCTGAGAGAAGATGACGAACCCCACAGGAGGTGTGTAGTTGTTACTGTATCCCAGCCGAGCCCAAGTCCATGAGCTCCATTCAGGCAGTAGCATGAGCGCGTTGGCCACACTGACAGATAACCACACCGCAGTGGCCCCCTTGTCCTGGGTTTGAACACTGGTCACGTCAAGGTCCCCCTTCGGCTTCGTGTCCAGTAGTGTCTTGGTGTAGTGCACAACGGTAAAGAGAATGGGCACCAGGTAAGTTAGGGTTGGGTAGATCTTGTAGAACACATCCATGAACCCAGATGCGCAAAATGGTATTTCAGTTACGCACAGCTTGACCTCATGGTATGGCTGTAAAGACGTGAATATCGTAAGAGGGGTGGAGGAGACCAGTGATGCTATCCAGATGAAAGCCAGGGCTCCATAGATGTGCATGTGGCTAAAATATTTGCTATCAGAGGAGCCTGAAACAAAGGTACATCTTGCCCCGGTTGTTGCCGCCAGGGTGAACGTTTTGGCGACCAGGCAGGAGTGCTGAAACCAATCCGCTGTTTGGCACAACAAGCTTCCCAAGATCCAGGTCTGTCTGTAGTAGGTGACTGCGCGCACAGGTGCACACAACAGTGTGATCAATAGGTCTGTAGAGCTCAGACCGGCAAGTAGCGCTTTGACTTCGGATGCTGTCCCGTTTCTCAGGTCGTGGATGAGACTCAGTAGTACCAGAAGATTCCCTATGACTCCAGTCCAACATATTCCTATCAGAATAACAGGGAGGACTGACCTGGCGTTCACACCGTGGAGTAGTTGAACTCCCCCGGCAAAGTCAAAAAATGAAACGTTCCTCGGTAGGTCAAAATCCATATTTTCTGTAATCTGTGTTTAGGTTTTTAAATATTTTTTATATGCGGTAATCAACTAGTTTAAATAGATTGATCTCTAGATTTTCCCTTAGAAAGAAAGATCTGTCCCTGAGCTGTGGTGCTGAAATGCTGCTATCTGATAAGACATGTAGTGGTTGAGCGGACTGGCAGGCAAGCTATTTCAAGTGCTGCCGTTTATTGTTGTCGTCGACCACTTTCGTCATTGATGGCTGTGGCTCCAGGGTACTATTCTGAGAGGAAGGGTACTTGAGTGTGCTGTAGGCAAAATCTACACTTACATTCAACATTTTTTACTAAAGGCTTATTTTCTAAAAGACATTCAATTCATTCAAACTAAAATAGGCCAAAGTTAGGACCTATGTCCAGTGTTCAGTGGCCTGTGTTGAGTAGCAGCAGTGGCACACGACCCCCCCGTCCCGTAGATATCATATGAACACGTCATGAACACGTCATAAGCCTTGGATGTTTTATTTATTTTTTAGAATTGCACGACGTTACTTGTTTTCCTTTAAAAAATAAAAAAAAGACTGTTAGAACCTTATGGAGGAGGAAAGTGTGTGTCTGTGTGTGGGTTACAATGGCACCAGGCTCTCACCTCCTTGTTGAGAAGGCCTGTTAGGAAGATACGTGGCCCACCATGTCTGTCTGGAAAGGGGAAGCGTTATGAACTACAACACAGAGATTAAGGAGACTGAGCTTCTACAGGAGAGAATAGGGGGACTGTAATGGCAGCGCCTCATTATTAACCCCTCAAATCAAGAGGCTGCTGGACAGGAGGGTTGAATCTGCCAGAATCTGTACAGTCCTGTGTGTAGCATCACACATTTAGAGAGCTTCAGTGTTCTCTGTTAGGTTATCTTTAGGTATGATTATTCATATTTACTGCCCGTGGTCTTTCCTCTCAGTCTAATAATATCTTTTTGCTTTATCCAGGCAGACCTTATTGAATTCTGTGGCACATGTGGTGCCTGCTTGCACAAGGGCTCTCTGTGTGGTACTCTACTCAGCTAACTGACCACTCTACTCAGCTAACTGACCACTCTACTCAGCTAACTGACCACTCTACTCAGCTAACTGACCACTCTACTCAGCTAACTGACCACTCTACTCAGCTAACTGACCACTCTACACAGCTAACTGACCACTCTACTCAGCTAACTGACCACTCTACTCAGCTAACTGACCACTCTACTCAGCTAACTGACCACTCTACTCAGCTAACTGACCACTCTACTCAGCTAACTGACCACTCTACTCAGCTAACTGACCACTCTACTCAGCTAACTGACCACTCTACACAGCTAACTGACCACTCTACTCAGCTAACTGACCACTCTACTCAGCTAACTGACCACTCTACTCAGCTAACTGACCACTCTACTCAGCTAACTGACCACTCTACTCAGCTAACTGACCACTCTACTCAGCTAACTGACCACTCTACACAGCTAACTGACTCCCTCCTCTACTCAGCTAACTGACCACTCTACTCAGCTAACTGACCACTCTACTCAGCTAACTGACCACTCTACTCAGCTAACTGACCACTCTACTCAGCTAACTGACTCCCTCCTCTACTCAGCTAACAGACTCCCTCCTCTACTCAGCTAACTGACCACTCTACTCAGCTAACTGACCACTCTACTCAGCTAACTGACCACTCTACTCAGCTAACTGACCACTCTACTCAGCTAACTGACTCCCTCCTCTACACTCAGCTAACTGACTCCCTCCTCTACTCAGCTAACAGACTCCCTCCTCTACTCAGCTAACTGACTCCCTCCTCTACTCAGCTAACTGACTCCCTCCTCTACTCAGCTAACTGACTCCCTCCTCTACTCAGCTAACTGACTCCCTCCTCTACTCAGCTAACAGACTCCCTCCTCTACTCAGCTAACTGACTCCCTCCTCTACACTCAGCTAACTGACTCCTCTACACTCAGCTAACTGACTCCCTCCTCTACTCAGCTAACAGACTCCCTCCTCTACTCAGCTAACAGACTCCCTCCTCTACACTCAGCTAACTGACTCCCTCCTCTACACTCAGCTAACTGACTCCCTCCTCTACACTCAGCTAACTGACTCCCTCCTCTACTCAGCTAACAGACTCCCTCCTCTACTCAGCTAACTGACTCCCTCCTCTACTCAGCTAACTGACTCCCTCCTCTACTCAGCTAACTGACTCCCTCCTCTACACTCAGCTAACAGACTCCCTCCTCTACACTCAGCTAACTGACTCCTCTACTCAGCTAACAGACTCCCTCCTCTACACTCAGCTAACTGACTCCCTCCTCTACTCAGCTAACTGACTCCCTCCTCTACACTCAGCTAACAGACTCCCTCCTCTACACTCAGCTAACTGACTCCTCTACACTCAGCTAACAGACTCCCTCCTCTACTCAGCTAACTGACTCCCTCCTCTACACTCAGCTAACAGACTCCCTCCTCTACACTCAGCTAACAGACTCCCTCCTCTACACTCAGCTAACTGACTCCTCTACACTCAGCTAACTGACTCCCTCCTCTACTCAGCTAACTGACTCCCTCCTCTACACTCAGCTAACTGACTCCCTCCTCTACACTCAGCTAACAGACTCCCTCCTCTACACTCAGCTAACAGACTCCCTCCTCTACTCAGCTAACTGACTCCCTCCTCTACACTCAGCTAACTGACTCCTCTACTCAGCTAACTGACTCCCTCCTCTACACTCAGCTAACTGACTCCCTCCTCTACACTCAGCTAACAGACTCCCTCCTCTACTCAGCTAACTGACTCCCTCCTCTACACTCAGCTAACTGACTCCCTCCTCTACACTCAGCTAACTGACTCCTCTACACTCAGCTAACTGACTCCTCTACTCAGCTAACAGACTCCCTCCTCTACACTCAGCTAACTGACTCCCTCCTCTACTCAGCTAACTGACTCCCTCCTCTACACTCAGCTAACTGACTCCCTCCTCTACACTCAGCTAACTGACTCCCTCCTCTACTCAGCTAACAGACTCCCTCCTCTACACTCAGCTAACAGACTCCCTCCTCTACTCAGCTAACAGACTCCCTCCTCTACACTCAGCTAACTGACTCCCTCCTCTACACTCAGCTAACAGACTCCCTCCTCTACACTCAGCTAACTGACTCCCTCCTCTACACTCAGCTAACTGACTCCCTCCTCTACTCAGCTAACTGACTCCCTCCTCTACACTCAGCTAACAGACTCCCTCCTCTACACTCAGCTAACTGACTCCCTCCTCTACTCAGCTAACTGACTCCCTCCTCTACACTCAGCTAACTGACTCCCTCCTCTACACTCAGCTAACTGACTCCCTCCTCTACTCAGCTAACTGACCACTCTACTCAGCTAACTGACCACTCTACTCAGCTAACTGACCACTCTACTCAGCTAACTGACCACTCTACTCAGCTAACTGACCACTCTACTCAGCTAACTGACCACTCTACTCAGCTAACTGACCACTCTACTCAGCTAACTGACCACTCTACTCAGCTAACTGACCACTCTACTCAGCTAACTGACTCCCTCCTCTACTCAGCTAACAGACTCCCTCCTCTACTCAGCTAACTGACTCCCTCCTCTACTCAGCTAACTGACTCCCTCCTCTACTCAGCTAACAGACTCCCTCCTCTACTCAGCTAACTGACCACTCTACACAGCTAACTGACTCCCTCCTCTACTCAGCTAACAGACTCCCTCCTCTACTCAGCTAACTGACTCCCTCCTCTACTCAGCTAACTGACTCCCTCCTCTACTCAGCTAACTGACTCCCTCCTCTACACTCAGCTAACTGACTCCTCTACACTCAGCTAACTGACTCCCTCCTCTACTCAGCTAACTGACTCCCTCCTCTACACTCAGCTAACAGACTCCCTCCTCTACTCAGCTAACAGACTCCCTCCTCTACACTCAGCTAACTGACTCCCTCCTCTACACTCAGCTAACAGACTCCCTCCTCTACTCAGCTAACTGACTCCCTCCTCTACACTCAGCTAACAGACTCCCTCCTCTACACTCAGCTAACTGACTCCCTCCTCTACTCAGCTAACAGACTCCCTCCTCTACACTCAGCTAACAGACTCCCTCCTCTACTCAGCTAACAGACTCCCTCCTCTACACTCAGCTAACTGACTCCCTCCTCTACTCAGCTAACAGACTCCCTCCTCTACACTCAGCTAACTGACTCCCTCCTCTACTCAGCTAACAGACTCCCTCCTCTACACTCAGCTAACAGACTCCCTCCTCTACTCAGCTAACAGACTCCCTCCTCTACACTCAGCTAACAGACTCCCTCCTCTACACTCAGCTAACTGACTCCCTCCTCTACTCAGCTAACTGACTCCCTCCTCTACTCAGCTAACTGACTCCCTCCTCTACACTCAGCTAACTGACTCCCTCCTCTACACTCAGCTAACAGACTCCCTCCTCTACACTCAGCTAACTGACTCCCTCCTCTACACTCAGCTAACAGACTCCCTCCTCTACACTCAGCTAACTGACTCCCTCCTCTACACTCAGCTAACTGACTCCCTCCTCTACACTCAGCTAACTGACTCCCTCCTCTACACTCAGCTAACTGACTCCCTCCTCTACTCAGCTAACAGACTCCCTCCTCTACTCAGCTAACTGACTCCCTCCTCTACTCAGCTAACTGACCACTCTACTCAGCTAACTGACCACTCTACTCAGCTAACTGACCACTCTACTCAGCTAACTGACCACTCTACTCAGCTAACTGACCACTCTACTCAGCTAACTGACCACTCTACTCAGCTAACTGACCACTCTACTCAGCTAACTGACTCCCTCCTCTACTCAGCTAACAGACTCCCTCCTCTACTCAGCTAACTGACCACTCTACACAGCTAACTGACTCCCTCCTCTACTCAGCTAACTGACTCCCTCCTCTACTCAGCTAACTGACTCCCTCCTCTACTCAGCTAACAGACTCCCTCCTCTACTCAGCTAACTGACTCCCTCCTCTACACTCAGCTAACTGACTCCTCTACACTCAGCTAACTGACTCCCTCCTCTACTCAGCTAACTGACTCCCTCCTCTACTCAGCTAACTGACTCCCTCCTCTACACTCAGCTAACTGACTCCCTCCTCTACTCAGCTAACTGACTCCCTCCTCTACACTCAGCTAACTGACTCCTCTACACTCAGCTAACAGACTCCCTCCTCTACACTCAGCTAACAGACTCCCTCCTCTACACTCAGCTAACAGACTCCCTCCTCTACACTCAGCTAACTGACTCCCTCCTCTACTCAGCTAACTGACTCCCTCCTCTACACTCAGCTAACTGATTCCTCTACTCAGCTAACTGACTCCCTCCTCTACACTCAGCTAACTGACTCCCTCCTCTACACTCAGCTAACTGACTCCCTCCTCTACTCAGCTAACTGACTCCCTCCTCTACACTCAGCTAACTGACTCCCTCCTCTACTCAGCTAACTGACTCCCTCCTCTACACTCAGCTAACTGACTCCTCTACACTCAGCTAACTGACTCCTCTACTCAGCTAACAGACTCCCTCCTCTACACTCAGCTAACTGACTCCCTCCTCTACTCAGCTAACTGACTCCCTCCTCTACACTCAGCTAACTGACTCCCTCCTCTACTCAGCTAACTGACTCCCTCCTCTACACTCAGCTAACTGACTCCCTCCTCTACTCAGCTAACTAACTCCCTCCTCTACTCAGCTAACAGACTCCCTCCTCTACTCAGCTAACTGACTCCCTCCTCTACACTCAGCTAACTGACTCCCTCCTCTACTCAGCTAACTGACTCCCTCCTCTACACTCAGCTAACTGACTCCCTCCTCTACTCAGCTAACTGACTCCCTCCTCTACACTCAGCTAACTGACTCCCTCCTCTACTCAGCTAACAGACTCCCTCCTCTACACTCAGCTAACAGACTCCCTCCTCTACTCAGCTAACTGACTCCCTCCTCTACTCAGCTAACTGACTCCCTCCTCTACACTCAGCTAACTGACTCCCTCCTCTACTCAGCTAACAGACTCCCTCCTCTACTCAGCTAACTGACTCCCTCCTCTACTCAGCTAACTGACTCCCTCCTCTACACTCAGCTAACAGACTCCCTCCTCTACTCAGCTAACTGACTCCCTCCTCTACACTCAGCTAACAGACTCCCTCCTCTACTCAGCTAACTGACTCCCTCCTCTACTCAGGTAACTGACTCCCTCCTCTACTCAGGTAACTGACTCCCTCCTCTACTCAGCTAACTGACTCCCTCCTCTACACTCAGCTAACAGACTCCCTCCTCTACACTCAGCTAACTGACTCCTCTACTCAGCTAACAGACTCCCTCCTCTACACTCAGCTAACTGACTCCCTCCTCTACACTCAGCTAACTGACTCCTCTACTCAGCTAACAGACTCCCTCCTCTACTCAGCTAACAGACTCCCTCCTCTACTCAGCTAACTGACTCCCTCCTCTACACTCAGCTAACTGACTCCCTCCTCTACACTCAGCTAACTGACTCCTCTACTCAGCTAACAGACTCCCTCCTCTACTCAGCTAACTGACTCCCTCCTCTACACTCAGCTAACTGACTCCTCTACTCAGCTAACAGACTCCCTCCTCTACTCAGCTAACTGACTCCCTCCTCTACACTCAGCTAACTGACTCCTCTACTCAGCTAACAGACTCCCTCCTCTACTCAGCTAACTGACTCCCTCCTCTACACTCAGCTAACTGACTCCCTCCTCTACACTCAGCTAACTGACTCCCTCCTCTACACTCAGCTAACTGACTCCCTCCTCTACACTCAGCTAACTGACTCCTCTACTCAGCTAACAGACTCCCTCCTCTACTCAGCTAACAGACTCCCTCCTCTACTCAGCTAACTGACTCCCCTCTACACTCAGCTAACTGACTCCCTCCTCTACTCAGCTAACTGACTCCCTCCTCTACTCAGCTAACTGACTCCCTCCTCTACACTCAGCTAACTGACTCCCTCCTCTACACTCAGCTAACAGACTCCCTCCTCTACTCAGCTAACTGACTCCTCTACTCAGCTAACAGACTCCCTCCTCTACTCAGCTAACTGACTCCCTCCTCTACACTCAGCTAACTGACTCCCTCCTCTACTCAGCTAACTGACTCCCTCCTCTACACTCAGCTAACAGACTCCCTCCTCTACTCAGCTAACAGACTCCCTCCTCTACTCAGCTAACAGACTCCCTCCTCTACACTCAGCTAACTGACTCCCTCCTCTACACTCAGCTAACAGACTCCCTCCTCTACACTCAGCTAACAGACTCCCTCCTCTACTCAGCTAACAGACTCCCTCCTCTACTCAGCTAACAGACTCCCTCCTCTACACTCAGCTAACTGACTCCCTCCTCTACACTCAGCTAACAGACTCCCTCCTCTACACTCAGCTAACAGACTCCCTCCTCTACTCAGCTAACTGACTCCCTCCTCTACACTCAGCTAACTGACTCCCTCCTCTACTCAGCTAACAGACTCCCTCCTCTACACTCAGCTAACAGACTCCCTCCTCTACACTCAGCTAACAGACTCCCTCCTCTACTCAGCTAACTGACTCCCTCCTCTACACTCAGCTAACTGACTCCCTCCTCTACTCAGCTAACAGACTCCCTCCTCTACTCAGCTAACTGACTCCCTCCTCTACACTCAGCTAACTGACTCCCTCCTCTACTCAGCTAACTGACTCCCTCCTCTACACTCAGCTAACTGACTCCCTCCTCTACTCAGCTAACAGACTCCCTCCTCTACTCAGCTAACAGACTCCCTCCTCTACACTCAGCTAACTGACTCCCTCCTCTACTCAGCTAACAGACTCCCTCCTCTACACTCAGCTAACAGACTCCCTCCTCTACTCTCAGCTAACTGACTCCTCTACTCAGCTAACAGACTCCCTCCTTTACACTCAGCTAACTGACTCCCTCCTCTACTCAGCTAACAGACTCCCTCCTCTACACTCAGCTAACAGACTCCCTTCTCTACACTCAGCTAACAGACTCCCTCCTCTACACTCAGCTAACTGACTCCCTCCTCTACTCAGCTAACAGACTCCCTCCTCTACTCAGCTAACTGACTCCCTCCTCTACACTCAGCTAACTGACTCCCTCCTCTACTCAGCTAACAGACTCCCTCCTCTACACTCAGCTAACTGACTCCCTCCTCTACACTCAGCTAACAGACTCCCTCCTCTACACTCAGCTAACAGACTCCCTCCTCTACACTCAGCTAACTGACTCCTCTACTCAGCTAACAGACTCCCTCCTCTACTCAGCTAACAGACTCCCTCCTCTACACTCAGCTAACAGACTCCCTCCTCTACTCAGCTAACTGACTCCCTCCTCTACTCAGCTAACAGACTCCCTCCTCTACTCAGCTAACAGACTCCCTCCTCTACACTCAGCTAACTGACTCCTCTACTCAGCTAACAGACTCCCTCCTCTACACTCAGCTAACTGACTCCTCTACTCAGCTAACAGACTCCCTCCTCTACTCAGCTAACAGACTCCCTCCTCTACACTCAGCTAACAGACTCCCTCCTCTACTCAGCTAACTGACTCCCTCCTCTACTCAGCTAACTGACTCCCTCCTCTACTCAGCTAACTGACTCCCTCCTCTACACTCAGCTAACAGACTCCCTCCTCTACTCAGCTAACTGACTCCCTCCTCTACTCAGCTAACTGACTCCCTCCTCTACACTCAGCTAACAGACTCCCTCCTCTACTCAGCTAACTGACTCCCTCCTCTACTCAGCTAACAGACTCCCTCCTCTACACTCAGCTAACTGACTCCCTCCTCTACACTCAGCTAACAGACTCCCTCCTCTACACTCAGCTAACTGACTCCCTCCTCTACTCAGCTAACTGACTCCCTCCTCTACACTCAGCTAACAGACTCCCTCCTCTACACTCAGCTAACTGACTCCCTCCTCTACTCAGCTAACTAACTCCCTCCCCTGGGGACCAACAGAGAAAACACAACACAAACAAAAAAGCCAATAACGCTCCACGAGATTGTTAAAGAAATTAAAGGCGGAAATGTTCCCTTTTCAGAGATTCCAAACCCTTCGGTGAAACAGACGGGATGTAAAGTATGTTTTCCACCGCAGGAGGAACGGCCATCACCCCACTGAGAATTAAAGGGAACACGTCAAGTAGGCCACATCGTATATTCTCTAAAATAACACGTCAGCTAAGCAACACCATATATTCTCTGAAAGAACACGTCAAGTAGGAAAACACCATATATTCTCTGAAAGAACACGTCAAGTAGGAAACACCATATATTCTCTGAAAGAACACGTCAAGTAGGCCTAGTCATATATTCTCTAAAAGAACATGTCAAGTAGGCCTAGTCATATATTCTCTAAAAGAACACGTCAAGTAGGAAAACACCATATATTCTCTAAAAGAACACGTCAAGTAGGAAACACCATATATTCTCTGAAAGAACACGTCAAGTAGGAAAACACCATATATTCTCTGAAAGAACACGTCAAGTAGGAAACACCATATATTCTCTGAAAGAACACGTCAAGTAGGCCTAGTCATATATTCTCTAAAAGAACACGTCAAGTAGGCCACAACGTATATTCTCTAAAAGAACATGTCAAGTAGGCTTAACAATATAATCTCTAAAAATAGGTGTGTGTTTACATTCAGGGTAGGAATAAATACATGCTGATGATTTGATTGGCTGCTCCATGCAACACCCTATCTACGTCCCAAATGGACCCATAGTCCCTATATAGTGCACTACTTTAGACCAGGCCCCTATAGAACCCTATTCCCTATATAGGGCACTACTGTTGACCAGGCCCCTATAGAACCCTATTCCCTATATAGTGCACTACTGTTGACCAGGCCCCTATAGAGCCCTATTCCCTATATAGTGCACTACTGTTGACCAGGCCCCTATAGAACCCTATTCCCTATATAGTGCACTACTGTTGACCAGGCCCCTATAGAACCCTATTCCCTATATAGTGCACTACTGTTGACCAGGCCCCTATAGCGCCCTATTCCCTATATATAGTGCACTACTGTTGACCAGGCCCCTATAGAGCCCTATTCCCTATATAGTGCACTACTGTTGACCAGGCCCCTATAGAACCCTATTCCCTATATAGTGCACTACTGTTGACCAGGCCCCTATAGAACCCTATTCCCTATATAGTGCACTACTGTTGACCAGGCCCCTATAGCGCCCTATTCCCTATATATAGTGCACTACTGTTGACCAGGCCCCTATAGAGCCCTATTCCCTATATAGTGCACTACTGTTGACCAGGCCCCTATAGAGCCCTATTCCCTATATAGTGCACTACTGTTGACCAGGCCCCTATAGAACCCTATTCCTATATAGTGCACTACTGTTGACCAGGCCCCTATAGAACCCTATTCCCTATATAGTGCACTACTTTAGACCAGGCCCCTATAGAACCCTATTCCCTATATAGTGCACTACTGTTGACCAGGCCCCTATAGAGCCCTATTCCCTATATAGTGCACTACTGTTGACCAGGCCCCTATAGAGCCCTATTCCCTATATAGTGCACTACTGTTGACCAGGCCCCTATAGAACCCTATTCCCTATATAGTGCACTACTGTTGACCAGGCCCCTATAGAGCCCTATTCCTATATAGTGCACTACTGTTGACCAGGCCCCTATAGAGCCCTATTCCCTATATAGTGCACTACTGTTGACCAGGCCCCTATAGAACCCTATTCCCTATATAGTGCACTACTGTTGACCAGGCCCCTATAGAACCCTATTCCCTATATAGTGCACTACTTTTGACCAGGCCCCTATAGAACCCTATTCCCTATATAGTGCACTACTGTTGACCAGGCCCCTATAGAACCCTATTCCCTATATAGTGCACTACTTTAGACCAGGCCCCTATAGAACCCTATTCCCTATATAGTGCACTACTGTTGACCAGGCCCCTATAGAGCCCTATTCCCTATACAGTGCACTACTGTTGACCAGGCCCCTATAGAGCCCTATTCCCTATATAGTGCACTACTGTTGACCAGGCCCCTATAGAACCCTATTCCCTATATAGTGCACTACTGTTGACCAGGCACCTATAGAACCCTATTCCCTATATAGTGCACTACTGTTGACCAGGCCCCTATAGAGCCCTATTCCCTACATAGTGCACTACTGTTGACCAGGCCCCTATAGAACCCTATTCCCTATATAGTGCACTACTTTAGACCAGGCCCCTATAGAACCCTATTCCCTATATAGTGCACTACTTTAGACCAGGCCCCTATAGAACCCTATTCCCTATATAGTGCACTACTGTTGACCAGGCCCCTATAGAGCCCTATTCCCTATATAGTGCACTACTGTTGACCAGGCCCCTATAGAACCCTATTCCCTATATAGTGCACTACTGTTGACCAGGCCCCTATAGAGCCCTATTCCCTATATAGTGCACTACTGTTGACCAGGCCCCTATAGAGCCCTATTCCCTATATAGTGCACTACTGTTGACCAGGCCCCTATAGAACCCTATTCCCTATATAGTGCACTACTGTTGACCAGGCCCCTATAGAGCCCTATTCCCTATATAGTGCACTACTGTTGACCAGGCCCCTATAGAGCCCTATTCCCTATATAGTGCACTACTGTTGACCAGGCCCCTATAGAACCCTATTCCCTATATAGTGCACTACTGTTGACCAGGCCCCTATAGAACCCTATTCCCTATATAGTGCACTACTGTTGACCAGGCCCCTATAGAACCCTATTCCCTATATAGTGCACTACTGTTGACCAGGCCCCTATAGAACCCTATTCCCTATATAGTGCACTACTTTAGACCAGGCCCCTATAGAACCCTATTCCCTATATAGTGCACTACTGTTGACCAGGCCCCTATAGAGCCCTATTCCCTATACAGTGCACTACTGTTGACCAGGCCCCTATAGAGCCCTATTCCCTATATAGTGCACTACTGTTGACCAGGCCCCTATAGAACCCTATTCCCTATATAGTGCACTACTGTTGACCAGGCCCCTATAGAACCCTATTCCCTATATAGTGCACTACTGTTGACCAGGCCCCTATAGAGCCCTATTCCCTACATAGTGCACTACTGTTGACCAGGCCCCTATAGAACCCTATTCCCTATATAGTGCACTACTTTAGACCAGGCCCCTATAGAACCCTATTCCCTATATAGTGCACTACTTTAGACCAGGCCCCTATAGAACCCTATTCCCTATATAGTGCACTACTGTTGACCAGGCCCCTATAGAGCCCTATTCCCTATATAGTGCACTACTGTTGACCAGGCCCCTATAGAACCCTATTCCCTATATAGTGCACTACTGTTGACCAGGCCCCTATAGAGCCCTATTCCCTATATAGTGCAGTACTGAGTTGAGTTTGCTACTTAACGTGGGCTATTTTTAACACTTATCTGGGATGCTTGATTGTTTTTATTGTTTCACTGGGAGGTGTAGCAGAAGTGCTCAGGTTGTTTATGTTAGTGCAGGGTGAGCTGAACACAGTGGACTTCCTGCTAGGCCACACCACCTCAGTGCTGACAGTATAACACACAGGCACATGATTACTGCATACATTAACTGTAGGATCAGCAGAGGCATTCAGGACAGTAAGAGGGACATAAAATAGGTTAATTACATTGTGTCTTCCACCTCCCCTGGGATAATGTACATTTTGCTGAAGCATTATGATGACTCAGCGACACAATGGTAGGGATTAAATGAGCTGGACTTGGATCATTGATAAGTCATTGTCTCAACGCAGCCTTATAATGCTGTGAAAGGATCCAGGAACCCAGATGATTTGGGTGGATCCCATCCTCCTTATAGTGCTGTGAAAGGATCCAGGAACCCAGATGATTTGGGTGGATCCCATCCTCCTTATAATGCTGTGAAAGGATCCAGGAACCCAGATGATTTGGGTGGATCCCATCCTCCTTATAATGCTGTGAAAGGATCCAGGAACCCAGATGATTTGGGTGGATCCCATCCTCCTTATAATGCTGTGAAAGGATCCAGGAACCCAGATGATTTGGGTGGACCCCATCCTCCTTATAATGCTGTGAAAGGATCCAGGAACCCAGATGATTTGGGTGGATCCCATCCTCCTTATAATGCTGTGAAAGGATCCAGGAACCCAGATGATTTGGGTGGATCCCATCCTCCTTATAAAACATGTTTTGTTTCCAGAAGGTTTCAAAATCGTCAATAAATGTTCCACTCACAGAGCTACAATAGTCTGGCAGACAGTTATTGAGGGATAAACGTCTGCTGAACTGTTCAATGACACCATTTAGGGAGATATTATGGGGCGTTTGTTGGTGTCAAGTAGAGACCCAGTCAGTTCATTAAAATGTATCTTCAACTGTTCTGAGCTGCCCTTCATAATGTCATTGAATCACACATGAACTATGCTACACTTAATTTCCCGATGCTGGTTTAAAATGTTTGGGGAGCAGTTTATTGATGTCCTGTAATCGTGCTCCTGAATATCGCGACGTTTTTGCTCCAGAAACGGAGACATTTCTCACCTTCGAACTGCCCAATACAACGAAATTGACACACACAATTCGTTAGCGTGCGCCCGCTACTCCTGGCGATAGATCCAGGACCTCCCAAAGCATGTAGTGCATCGTCAGATCCAGAGAAAGGAGGAGAAGGAGCCGCAGCTGGAGTCAGACACAAACGGTCCCTGAGCTGAAGGCAGAGGTAGATTAGGCCCCACAGGAGTCAGACACAAACGGTCCCGGAGCTGAAGGCAGAGGTAGATTAGGCCCCACAGGAGTCAGACACAAACGGTCCCTGAGCTGAAGGCAGAGGTAGATTAGGCCCCACAGGAGTCAGACACAAACGGTCCCTGAGCTGAAGGCAGAGGTAGATTAGGCCCCACAGGAGTCAGACACAAACGGTCCCGGAGCTGAAGGCAGAGGTAGATTAGGCCCCACAGGAGTCAGACACAAACGGTCCCTGAGCTGAAGGCAGAGGTAGATTAGGCACCACAGGAGTCAGACACAAACGGTCCCGGAGCTGAAGGCAGAGGTAGATTAGGCCCCACAGGAGTCAGACACAAACGGTCCCGGAGCTGAAGGCAGAGGTAGATTAGGCCCCACAGGAGTCAGACACAAACGGTCCCTGAGCTGAAGGCAGAGGTAGATTAGGCCCCACAGGAGTCAGACACAAACGGTCCCTGAGCTGAAGGCAGAGGTAGATTAGGCACCACAGGAGTCAGACACAAACGGTCCCTGAGCTGAAGGCAGAGGTAGATTAGGCCCCACAGGAGTCAGACACAAACGGTCCCGGAGCTGAAGGCAGAGGTAGATTAGGCCCCACAGGAGTCAGACACAAACGGTCCCTGAGCTGAAGGCAGAGGTAGATTAGGCCCCACAGGAGTCAGACACAAACGGTCCCTGAGCTGAAGGCAGAGGTAGATTAGGCCCCACAGGAGTCAGACACAAACGGTCCCGGAGCTGAAGGCAGAGGTAGATTAGGCCCCACAGGAGTCAGACACAAACGGTCCCTGAGCTGAAGGCAGAGGTAGATTAGGCACCACAGGAGTCAGACACAAACGGTCCCGGAGCTGAAGGCAGAGGTAGATTAGGCCCCACAGGAGTCAGACACAAACGGTCCCTGAGCTGAAGGCAGAGGTAGATTAGGCACCACAGGAGTCAGACACAAACGGTCCCGGAGCTGAAGGCAGAGGTAGATTAGGCCCCACAGGAGTCAGACACAAACGGTCCCGGAGCTGAAGGCAGAGGTAGATTAGGCACCACAGGAGTCAGACACAAACGGTCCCGGAGCTGAAGGCAGAGGTAGATTAGGCCCCACAGGAGTCAGACACAAATGGTCCCGGAGCTGAAGGCAGAGGTAGATTAGGCCCCACAGAAGTCAGACACAAACGGTCCCGGAGCTGAAGGCAGAGGTAGATTAGGCCCCACAGGAGTCAGACACAAACGGTCCCGGAGCTGAAGGCAGAGGTAGATTAGGCACCACAGGAGTCAGACACAAACGGTCCCGGAGCTGAAGGCAGAGGTAGATTAGGCCCCACAGGAGTCAGACACAAATGGTCCCGGAGCTGAAGGCAGAGGTAGATTAGGCCCCACAGAAGTCAGACACAAACGGTCCCGGAGCTGAAGGCAGAGGTAGATTAGGCCCCACAGGAGTCAGACACAAACGGTCCCGGAGCTGAAGGCAGAGGTAGATTAGGCCCCACAGGAGTCAGACACAAACGGTCCCGGAGCTGAAGGCAGAGGTAGATTAGGCACCACAGGAGTCAGACACAAACGGTCCCGGAGCTGAAGGCAGAGGTAGATTAGGCACCACAGGAGTCAGACACAAACGGTCCCGGAGCTGAAGGCAGAGGTAGATTAGGCACCACAGGAGTCAGACACAAACGGTCCCGGAGCTGAAGGCACAGGTAGATTAGGCCCCACAGGAGTCAGACACAAACGGTCCCGGAGCTGAAGGCAGAGGTAGATTAGGCCCCACAGGAGTCAGACACAAACGGTCCCGGAGCTGAAGGCAGAGGTAGATTAGGCCCCACAGGAGTCAGACACAAACGGTCCCGGAGCTGAAGGCAGAGGTAGATTAGGCACCACAGGAGTCAGACACAAACAGTCCCGGAGCTGAAGGCAGAGGTAGATTAGGCACTACAGGAGTCAGACACAAACGGTCCCGGAGCTGAAGGCAGAGGTAGATTAGGCCCCACAGGAGTCAGTACTACCGTTGCAGACACAGGCAATCACATCAATGAAGGCACATTGCAGCGAAAGCTATTCCTTATGTCAATCTGCTCTGAACCTCTCGCAGTCACTCCCGTCTACTTAACATCATGCTGCTTCCTTCGGTTTCCACAGCTGGTGACATGGGATCGTGTTGGTGTGCTGATTGTATCGTGTGTTTAAAATGTTGTAACATTGTGTTTTGCTGCTGCCTTCTTGGCCAGGGGCCATATCCACAAAGTGTCTCAGAGTAGAAAATTGGTTGTAAGTTCTGAGAATAGAGACATTTTACTCTTATGGGTAAAAATAAAATATTTAACCTTTACCCTTATTTTGACAGGAAGTCATACTGAAACCAGGGTCTGTTTTACAGATGAGCCTAAAAACATAAAATCAAATAAAATTTTATTGGTCACATGCACATATTTCTCAGATTTTATTGTGGGTGTAGCGAAATGCTTGTGTTCCTAGCTCCAACAGTGCAGTAGTATCTAACAATTCACAACAATACACACAAGTCTAAAAGTAAAAGAATGGAAATAAGAAAAACATAAATATTAGATTGATGTCAGAGTGGCATTGACTAAAATACAGTAGAATGTCACGCCTGCTCCCGCTCTTCCCCCTGGCGCTCGAGGGGTGGTGGTTGGATTCGCCAGGCTCCCAAGCATTACTCACACCTGCCACCATCATTACACACACCTGCCACCATCATTACGCACTCCTGCCACCATCATTACACACACCTGCCACCATCATTACACACACCTGCCACCATCATTACACACACCTGCCACCATCATTACGCACACCTGTTACCATCATTACGCACTCCTGCCACCATCATTACACACACCTGCCTTCCCCCCGTCACGTGCATCAGCGATTATTGGACTCACCTGGACTCAATAACGTCTGTCATTACCACCCCTACATCTGTCTGTTCCCCTGCTCTGTTCCCAACCGCAGCATTAATTGTCATATGTCCTTGTGTGTTGACACTGTTCCTGTCTTGTTACGATTAAATGTTTGACTCCCCTGCTTCTCCACTCCAGGGTCTTAGAAGAATAGAATACATGTAAACATTATTTCAACATTATTAGAGTGACTAGTTGTCCATTATTAAGGTGGCCAGTGATACCAAGTCTATGCATATAGGGCAGTAGCCTTTAATGTGCTAGTGATGGCTATTTAACAGCCTGATGGCCTTTAGATATAACCTGTTTTTCTGTCTCTCGGTCCCAGCTTTGATTCACCTGTACTGACCTCGCCTTCTGGATGATAGCGGGGTGAACAGGCGGTGGTTGTTGTCCTTGATGATCTTTTTTGCCCTTCTGTGAAATCGGGTGCTATAGGTGTTCTGGAGGGCAGGTAGTTTGTCCCCGGTAATACGTTGGGCAGACCGCACCACCCTCTGGAGAGTCTTGCGGTTGCGGGCGGTGCAGTTGCCGTACCAGGTGGTGATATATCCCGATAGGACACTCGCAATTGTGCATCTGTAAATTTTTGTGAGGGTTTTAAGGGCCAAGCCAAATGTATTCAGCCTCCTGAGGTTGAAGAGAAGCTGTTGTGCCTTCTTCACCACACTGTCTCTGTGGGTAGACCCTTTCAGATTGTCAGTGATGTGTAGGGCCAAGGAACTTGAAGCTTTCCACCTTCTCCACTACTGTCCCGTCGATGTGGATAGGGGCGTGCTCCCTCTGCTGTTTCCTGAAGTCCACAATCATCTCAAATTCGTTGTTTTGTTGACATTGAGTGAGAGGTTATTTTCCTGGCACCACACTCCCAGAGCCCTCACTTCCTCCCTGTAGGCTGTCTAGTCATTGTTGGTAATCAGGCCTACTACTGTTGTGTCGTCTGCAAACTTGATGATTGAGTTGGAGGCATGCAAGGCCACGTAGTCATGGGTGAACAGGGAGTACAGAAGGGGGCTGAGCACACACCCTTGTGGGGCCCCAGTGTTGATCAGGATCAGCAGAATGGAGGTGTTGCTTCTTACCTTCACCACTCGGGGGCGGCCCGTCAAGAAGTCCAGGACCCAATTGTACAGTGCGGGATTCATATCAGTTCTTCCACATTTCTATGAACATGTTACATGTGCAACCAGAGGGAAAACTATTTTAGATCACCTGTACTCCACACACAGAGACGCGTACAAAGCTCTCCCTCACCCTCCATTTGGTAAATCCGACCACAACTCTATCCTCCTGATTCCTGCTTACAAGCAAAAATTAAAGCAGGAAGCACCAGTGACTAGGTCTATAAAAAAGTGGTCAGATGAAGCAGATGCTAAACTACAGGACTGTTTGGCTATCACAGACTGGAACATGTTCCTGGATTCTTCCGATGGCATTGAGGAGTACACCACATCAGTCACTGGCTTTATCAATAAGTGCATTGAGGACGTCGTCCCCACAGTGACTGTACGTACATACCCCAACCAGAAGCCATAGATTACAGGCAACATTCGCACTGAGCTAAAGGGTAGAGCTGCCACTTTCAAGGTGCGGGACTCTAACCCGGAAGCTTACAAGAAATCCTACTATGCCGTCCGGCGAACCATCAAACAGGCAAAGCATCAATACAGGGCTAGGATTGAATCATACTACACCGGCTCCGACGCTCGTCTTATGTTGCAGGGTTTGCAAACTATTACAGACTACAAAGGGAAGCACAGCCACGAGCTGCCCAGTGACACGAGCCTACCAGACGAGCTAAATCACTTCTATGCTCGCTTCGAGGCAAGCAACACTGAGGCATGCATGAGAGCATCAGCTGTTCCGGACGACTGTGTGATCACGCTCTCCGTAGCCGACGTGAGTAAGACCTTTAAACAGGTCAACATACACAAGGCCGCGGGGCCAGACGGATTACCAGGACGTGTGCTCCAGGCTTGTGCTGACCAACTGGCAGGTTTCTTCACTGACATTTTCAACATGTTCCTGATTAAGTCTGTAATACCAACATTTTTCAAGCAGACCACCATAGTCCCTGTGCCCAAGAACCCAAAGGCAACCTGCCTAAATTACTACAGACCCGTAGCACTCACGTCCGTAGCCATGAAGTGCTTTGAAAGGCTGGTCATGGCTCACATCAACACCATTATCCCAGAAACCCTAAACCCTCTCCAATTTGCATACGGCCCAAACAGATCCACAGATGATACAATCTCTATTGCACTCCACACTGCCCTTTTCCACCTCGACAATGGGAACAATTATGTTGATCACGGATAATGACGAGACAGCCTATAGGGAGGAAGTCAGAGACCTGGCTGGGTGGTGCCAGAATAACAACCTATCCCTCAACGTAACCAAGACTAAGGAGATTATTGTGGACTACAGGAAAAGGAGGACCAAGCATGGCCCTATTCTCATCGACGGGGTAGTAGTGGAGCAGGATGAGAGCTTCAAGTTCCTTGGTGTCCACATCACCAACAAACTAGAATGGTTCAAACACACCAAGACAGTCTTGAAGAGGGCATGACAGAGCCTATTCCCCCTCAGGAAACTAAAAAGATTTGGCATGGGTCCTGAGATCCTCAAAAGGTTCTACATCTGCAACATCGAGAGCATCCAGACTAGTTGCATCACTGCCTGGTACGGCAATTGCTCTGCCTCTGACTGCAAGGCACTACAGAGGGTAGTGCGTACGGCCCAGTACATCACTGGGGCTAAGCTGCCTGCTATCCAGGACCTCTACACCAGGCGGTGTCAGAGGAAGGCCCTAAAAATTGTCAAAGACCCCAGCCATCCCAGTCATAGACTGTTGTCTCTACTACCGCATGGCAAACGGTACCGGAGTGCCAAGTCTAGGACAAAAAGGCTTCTCAACAGTTTTTACCCCCAAGTCATAAGACTCCTGAACAGGTAGTCAAATGGCTACCCGGACTATTTACATTGTGTGTCTCCCCCTCCAACCCCTCTTTTTACACTGCTGCTACTCTCTGTTTATCATATATGAATAGTCACTTTAACTATACATTCATGTACATACTACCTCAATTTGGCTGACCAACTAGTGCTCCCGCACGTTGGCTAACCGGGCTATTTGCATTGTGTCCCACAACCCGCCAACCCCTCTTTTTCGCTACTGCTACTCTCTGTTCATCATATATGCATAGTCAGTTTTATCCATATCTCCATATACATACTACCTCAATCAGCCTGACTAACCGGTGTCTGTGTGTAGCCTCGCTAATGTATATAGCCTGTCTTTGTACAGTTGTTTTATTTCTTTACCTACCTATTGTTCACCGAATACATTTTTTGCACTGTTGGTTAGAGTCTGTAAGTAAGCATTTCATTTGAAGGTCTACTACACCTGTTGTATTCAGCGCACGTGACAAATAAACTTAGATTTGATTGGATTTGAGCCGTTGAATTGCGACTCCACTTTGTCTCTGTACTGATGTTTTTCCTGTTTAACTGCCTTATGGGGGGGAATAACTACACTGTTTGTATTCGGCCATATACCCAGTCGCCTTGCCTTGGTTAAATGGGGTGGTTTGCGCTTTCGGTTTTGCCCGAATACTGCCATATATCCACGGTTTCTGGTTAGGGTAGGTTGTAATAGTCACAGAGGGAACAACATCCCCTATACACTTCCTGATGAACTCAGTCACCTTGGTTAGGGTAGGTTTTAATAGTCACAGAGAGAACAACATCCCCTATACACTTCCTGATGAACTCAGTCACCTTGGTTAGGGTAGGTTTTAATAGTCACAGAGGGAACAACATCCCCTATACACTTCCTGATGAACTCAGTCACCTTGGTTAGGGTAGGTTTTAATAGTCACAGAGAGAACAACATCCCCTATACACTTCCTGATGAACTCAGTCACCTTGGTTAGGGTAGGTTTTAATAGTCACAGAGGGAACAACATCCCCTATACACTTCCTGATGAACTCAGTCACCTTGGTTAGGGTAGGTTTTAATAGTCACAGAGAGAACAACATCCCCTATACACTTCCTGATGAACGCAGTCACTGTATTCATGTATTTGTTGATGTTATTCTCAGAGGCTACTCGGAACATATCCCAGGTGGAGGGCGGGCCTTGTAGGCATTTTGAAAAGTTGAGTTTCAATGTTTTTCCAGCACAAGTACTACAGTCAATGTGTTGGTAGAACATTAGACATATACAATATATAAAATGACAAAACATTTAAACATTTCACTGCAGTGGGCTAAACATTTCACTGCAGTGGGCTAAACATTTTACTGCAGTGGGCTAAACATTTCACTGCAGTGGGCTAAACATTTCACTGCAGTGGGCTAAACATTTCACTGCAGTGGGCTAAACATTTCACTGCAGTGGGCTAAACATTTCACTGCAGTGGGCTAAACATTTCACTGCAGTGGGCTAAACATTTCACTGCAGTGGGCTAAACATTTCACTGCAGTGGGCTAAACATTTTACTGCAGTGGGCTAAACATTTCACTGCAGTGGGCTAAACATTTCACTGCAGTGGGCTAAACATTTCACTGCAGTGGGCTAAACATTTCACTGCAGTGGGCTAAACATTTCACTGCAGTGGGCTAAACATTTCACTGCAGTGGGCTAAACATTTCACTGCAGTGGGCTAAACATTTCACTGCAGTGGGCTAAACATTTCACTGCAGTGGGCTAAACATTTCACTGCAGTGGGCTAAACATTTCACTGCAGTGGGCTAAACATTTTACTGCAGTGGGCTAAACATTTCACTGCAGTGGGCTAAACATTTCACTGCAGTGGGCTAAACATTTCACTGCAGTGGGCTAAACATTTCACTGCAGTGGGCTAAACATTTCACTGCAGTGGGCTAAACATTTCACTGCAGTGGGCTAAACATTTCACTGCAGTGGGCTAAACATTTCACTGCAGTGGGCTAAACATTTTACTGCAGTGGGCTAAACATTTCACTGCAGTGGGCTAAACATTTTACTGCAGTGGGCTAAACATTTCACTGCAGTGGGCTAAACATTTCACTGCAGTGGGCTAAACATTTCACTGCAGTGGGCTAAACATTTCACTGCAGTGGGCTAAACATTTCACTGCAGTGGGCTAAACATTTCACTGCAGTGGGCTAAACATTTTACTGCAGTGGGCTAAACATTTCACTGCAGTGGGCTAAACATTTCACTGCAGTGGGCTAAACATTTCACTGCAGTGGGCTAAACATTTCACTGCAGTGGGCTAAACATTTCACTGCAGTGGGCTAAACATTTCACTGCAGTGGGCTAAATCCGGGTCACACAGGGAGTTTTTTGGTAGTCTTAACTAAAAATACTTTAATGTACTACTTAAGTAGTTTTTTTGAGGTATCTGTACTTTACTTTGCTATTTATATTTTTGATAACTTTTTATTTTACTTCACTACATTCCTAAAGAAAATAATGTTGGTGTGCCCATGGCTCTCCATAAAAATAAAAAAAACAAGACAACTGTGCCATCTGGAATTTGAAATGATTTATACTTTCACTTTTGATACTAAAGTATATTTAAAACCAAATACTTTTAGACTTTTACTCAAGTAGTATTTTACCGGGTGACTTTTACTTTTACTTGAGTCATTTTCTAGGAAGGTGTCTTTACTTTTACTCAAGTATGACACCTGGGTACTTTTCCCCAACACTGATCATAATTGATTTATTCTGTAGCTGAATAAACAGCTTTTCCAAATCGTAGTGGGAGGACCACACAACATAACATCGCGTGACTCCAAGTTTACTTCGATATCATATCAATATTTGTACATAAAGGCTTTTCCACCGCCATTTCTCGCAAAATGTATTTTACAGAGACACAAAAAGATCCCAAAGAACAAACGATCTCTCGGCATTTATACAAATTTACCTCAACTTCCTGTTTCCATCAGAGCTGTCATGATTTGTATTATTCTGTATTTTTCGATTTTTAACCTAAACGACGGAGGAGGATGGAACAGAACAGTGCATGTCAAGGCCTCGTCTGCATCATCTGCGGTGTGTCTTGACTGATTTGATAAGAAGATATAGTGGATTCATCCCAAATCGCACCCAATTCCCTATATAGTGCACTACTTTTGACCTGAGCCCTACAGCCCTGGTCAAAAGTAATGCCCTAAATAAGGAATAGGGTGCCATTTGGGACTTCTCTAATGACTGAACAGAAACCCCCTGACAGGGGAAGGAGACGAGACACCCAGCTTCCTGAGCCAATGTCTTTACTTATGACTCATTCTGAGAAAGATAAATGGCACCCTATTCCCTATCTAGTCTTCACACCTTTGGCAGCTTGTGGTAAACATGTCACTCTACACTTCTCATCAGGAGACTGGCACCTTGTGGTAAACATGTCACTCTACACTTCTCATCAGGAGACTGGCACCTTGTGGTAAACATGTCACTCTACACTTCTCATCAGGAGACTGGCACCTTGTGGTAAACATGTCACTCTACACTTCTCATCAGGAGACTGACACCTTGTGGTAAACATGACACTCTACACTTCTCATCAGGAGACTGACACCTTGTGGTAAACATGACACTCTACACTTCTCATCAGGAGACTGGCACCTTGTGGTAAACATGACACTCTACACTTCTCATCAGGAGACTGGCACCTTGTGGTAAACATGACACTGTACACTTCTCATCAGGAGACTGGCACCTTGTGGCGGCAGGAAGGAAGAGCAGACAGGGACACAAACACACACAGTGTGCAAAACCCTTACGAACACCTGCTCTTTCCATGACATGGACTGACCAGGTGAATCCAGGTGAAAGCTATGATCCCTTATTGATGTCACCTGGTATATCCACTTCAAATCAGTGTAGATGAAGGGGAGGAGACAGGTTAATAAAGAAGGATTTTAAAGCCTTGAGACAATTGAGACATGGATTGTGTATGTGTGTGCCATTCAGAGGGTGAATGGGCAAGACACAATATTTAAGTGCCTTTGTACGGGGTATGGTAGTAGGTGCCAGGCGTACCGGTTTGTGTCAAGAACTGCAACGCTGCTGGGTTTTTCCACACTCAACAGTTTCCTGTGTGTTCTCAAGAATGGTCCACCTCCCAAAGTACATCCAGCCAACTTGACATAACTGTAGGAAGCATTGGAGTTAACATGGGCCAGCATTCCTGTGGAACGCTTTTGACACCTTGTAGAGTCCATGCCCCTGATGAATTGAGGCTGCTCTGTCTGAAGACAAAGGTGTGTGCAACTCAATATTTGGAGTGTTCTTCATGTTTTGTACACTCAATGTACAACCCATAATATTACGACAACAGATGTGAGACTAACAACTAGCAGTAGAGGGCAGCAGAGTCTGCCATATGAACCTACCTGAGTAGCCTTCTGTTATATAAACCTGCCTGAGTAGCCTCCTGCTATATAAACCTGCCTGAGTAGTGTTCTGTTATATCAACCTGCCTGAGTAGTGTTCTGTTATATAAACCTGCCTGAGTAGTGTTCTGTTATATAAACCTGCCTGAGTAGCGTTCTGTTATATCAACCTGCCTGAGTAGCCTTCTGTTATATCAACCTGCCTGAGTAGCCTTCTGTTATATCAACCTGCCTGAGTAGCCTTCTGCTATATAAACCTGCCTGAGTAGTGTTCTGTTATATCAACCTGCCTGAGTAGTGTTCTGTTATATAAACCTGCCTGAGTAGTGTTCTGTTATATAAACCTGCCTGAGTAGCGTTCTGTTATATCAACCTGCCTGAGTAGCCTTCTGTTATATCAACCTGCCTGAGTAGCCTTCTGCTATATAAACCTGCCTGAGTAGTGTTCTGTTATATCAACCTGCCTGAGTAGTGTTCTGTTATATAAACCTGCCTGAGTAGCGTTCTGTTATATCAACCTGCCTGAGTAGCCTTCTGTTATATCAACCTGCCAGCTGGCCGGTGTGTTTACGGACATATTCAATCAATCCCTATACCAGTCTGCTGTTCCCACATGCTTCAAGAGGGCCACCATTGTTCCTGTTCCCAAGAAAGCTAAGGTAACTGAGCTAAACGACTACCGCCCCGTAGCACTCACATCCGTCATCATGAAGTGCTTTGAGAGACTAGTCAAGGACCATATCACCTCCACCCTACCTGATACCCTTGACCCACTCCAATTTGCTTACCGCCCAAATAGGTCCACAGACGATGCAATCTCAACCACACTGCACACTGCCCTAACCCATCTGGACAAGAGGAATACCTATGTGAGAATGCTGTTCATCGACTACAGCTCGGCATTCAACACCATAGTACCCTCCAAGCTCGTCATCAAGCTCGAGACCCTGGGTCTCGACCCCGCCCTGTGCAACTGGGTACTGGACTTCCTGACGGGCCGCCCCCAGGTGGTGAGGGTAGGCAACAACATCTCCTCCCCGCTGATCCTCAACACTGGGGCCCCACAAGGGTGCGTTCTGAGCCCTCTCCTGTACTCCCTGGTCACCCACGACTGCGTGGCCATGCACGCCTCCAACTCAATCATCAAGTTTGCGGACGACACAACAGTGGTAGGCTTGATTACCAACAACGACGAGATGGCCTACAGGGAGGAGGTGAGGGCCCTCGGAGTGTGGTGTCAGGAAAATAACCTCACACTCAACGTCAACAAAACTAAGGAGATGATTGTGGACTTCAGGAAACAGCAGAGGGAACACCCCCATCCACATCGATGGAACAGTAGTGGAGAGGGTAGCAAGTTTTAAGTTCCTCGGCATACACATCACAGACAAACTGAATTGGTCCACTCACACAGACAGCATCGTGAGGAAGGCGCAGCAGCGCCTCTTCAACCTCAGGAGGCTGAAGAAATTCGGCTTGTCACCAAAAACACTCACAAACTTCTACAGATGCACAATCGAGAGCATCCTGGCGGGCTGTATCACCGCGTGGTATGGCAACTGCACCGCCCTCAACCGTAAGGCTCTCCAGAGGGTAGTGAGGTCTGCACAACGCATCACCGGGGGCAAACTACCTGCCCTCCAGGACACCTACACCACCCGATGCTACAGGAAGGCCATAAAGATCATCAAGGACATCAACCACCCGAGCCACTGCCTGTTCACCCCGCTGTCATCCAGAAGGCGAGGTCAGTACAGGTGCATCAAAGCTGGGACCGAGAGACTGAAAAACAGCTTCTATCTCAAGGCCATCAGACTGTTAAACAGCCACCACTAACATTGAGTGGCTACTGCCAACACACTGTCAATGACACTGACTCCACTCCAGCCACTTTAATCATGGGAATTGATGGGAAATGATGTAAATATATCACTAGCCACTTTAAACAATGCTACCTTATATAATGTTACTTACCCTACATTGTTAATCTCATATGCATATGTTGATACTGTACTCTATATCATCGACTGCATCCTTATGTAATACATGTATCACTAGCCACTTTAACTATGCCACTTGGTTTACATACTTATCTCATATGTATATACTGTACTCGATATCATCTACTGTATCTTGCCTATGCTGCTCTGTACCATCACTCATTCATTCATATATCCTTATGTACATATTCTTTATCCCCTTACACTGTGTATAAGACAGTAGTTTTTTTGGAATTGTTAGTTAGATTACTTGTTCGTTATTACTGCATTGTCGGAACTAGAAGCACAAGCATTTCGCTACACTCGCATTAACATCTGCTAACCATGTGTATGTGACAAATAAAATTTGATTTGATTTGATTTGATTTGCCTGAGTAGCCTTCTGTTATATCAACCTGCCTGAGTAGCCTTCTGTTATATCAACCTGCCTGAGTAGCCTTCTGTTATATCAACCTGCCTGAGTAGCCTTCTGTTATACAAACCTGCCTGAGTATCATTCTGATAAACCTGCCTGAGTGGCCTTCTGTTAAATAAACCTGCCTGAGTATCATTCTGATAAACCTGCCTGAGTAACCATCTGTTATATAAACCTGCCTGAGTAGCATTCTGTTATCTCAACTTGCCTGAGTAGCATTCTGATAAACCTGCCTGAGTATCCTTCTGTTATACAAACCTGCCTGAGTAACATTCTGATAAACCTGCCTGAGTAACATTCTGATAAACCTGCCTGAGTATCCTTCTGTTATACAAACCTGCCTGAGTAACATTCTGATAAACCTGCCTGAGTAACATTCTGATAAACCTGCCTGAGTAACATTCTGATAAACCTGCCTGAGTAACATTCTGATAAATCTGCCTGAGTAGCCTTCTGTTATACAAACCTGCCTGAGTAACATTCTGATAAACCTGCCTGAGTAACATTCTGATAAATCTGCCTGAGTAGCCTTCTGTTATACAAACCTAGATGAGTAACATTCTGTCATATCAACTGGCCTGAGGAGCCTTCTGTTATATAAACCTGCCTGAGTAGCCTTCTGTTATATAAACCTGCCGGAGTAACATTCTGTTATATAAACCTGCCTGAGTAGCCTTCTGCTATAGAAACCTGTCTGAGTAACATTCTGTTATATAAACCTGCCTGAGTAGCATTCTGATAAATCTGCCTGAGTATCATTCTGATAAATCTGCCTGAGTAGCCTTCTGTTATAGAAACCTGTCTGAGTAACATTCTGTTATATAAACCTGTCTGAGTAGCATTCTGATAAATCTGCCTGAGTATCATTCTGATAAATCTGCCTGAGTAGCCTTCTGTTATACAAACCTAGATGAGTAACATTCTGTCATATCAACTGGCCTGAGTAGCCTTCTGTTATACAAACCTAGATGAGTAACATTCTGTCATATCAACTGGCCTGAGTAGCCTTCTGTTATACAAACCTAGATGAGTAACATTCTGTCATATCAACTGGCCTGAGTAGCCTTCTGTTATACAAACCTAGATGAGTAACATTCTGTCATATCAACTGGCCTGAGTAGCCTTCTGTTATACAAACCTAGATGAGTAACATTCTGTCATATCAACTGGCCTGAGGAGCCTTCTGTTATACAAACCTAGATGAGTAACATTCTGTCATATCAACTGGCCTGAGGAGCCTTCTGTTATACAAACCTAGATGAGTAACATTCTGTCATATCAACTGGCCTGAGGAGCCTTCTGTTGTATGTCCTGCTTGATAAGCTTTCTGTTATATAAACCTGCCTGAGTAGCCTTCTGTTATATAAACCTGCCTGGGTAGCCTTCTGTTATATAAACCTGCCTGGGTAGCCTTCTGTTATATAAACCTGCCTGAGTAGCCTTCTGTTATATAAACCTGCCTGGGTAGCCTTCTGTTATATAAACCTGCCTGAGTAGCCTTCTGTTATATAAACCTGCCTGGGTAGCCTTCTGTTATATAAACCTGCCTGAGTAGCCTTCTGTTATATAAACCTGCCTGGGTAGCCTTCTGTTATATAAACCTGCCTGAGTAGCCTTCTGTTATATAAACCTGCCTGAGTAACATTCTGTTAAATAAACCTGCCTGAGTAGCATTCTGATAAACCTGCCTGGGTAGCCTTTTTTTTATATCAACCTGCCCGAGGAGCCTTCTGTTATATAAACCTGCCTGAGTAACATTCTGTTAAATAAACCTGCCTGAGTAGCATTCTGATAAACCTGCCTGGGTAGCCTTCTGTTATATCAACCTGCCTGAGTAGCCTTCTGTTATATAAACCTGCCGGAGTAACATTCTGTTATATAAACCTGCCGGAGTAGCATTCTGATAAACCTGCCTGGGTAGCCTTTTTTTCATATCAACCTGCCCGAGGAGCCTTCTGTTATATAAACCTGCCTGAGTAGCCTTAAACTTGAAATGGTGCTCTCTCTCTCTCTTTCACACACACACACACACACACACACACACACACACACACACACACACACACACACACACACACACACACACACACACACACACACACACACACACACACACACACAAGTTGGGTCTGGGGTCTCTGCTCTTCATTTGCTTTCTATGTACATAGTGAACATGTGGGCGATGCATTAAGGAAATACAGTTTATATTTAATCTAGATGAATGGTATGTTCTTGCCTTTATGCATATAGGAGCCTGAATAATCGCGTAGCCTATCAGCCGCTGTGCATAATGAAAACATCTTATCGTGATGTTGGCCCCGGGCGTGACGTCGACTTCCTCTATTTCCCCCCGCACTGAATAAAGGGAAAGCCACTTAAACCATGTGACCAGTGGAAATCACCGCGGCCAATGGGTGCCACCGCTCCAGGAATGAGAACAATAATGCAGAGTGAAGAAAATGAAGAGTTCAATTGGGAAGCGATTAAAATGAATAGGAGCCATGGCTAGATAAGAGACATACCATTTCCTCATCTATTTAACATTCATTGAATTGAATAATCCGCCCTTATTATCGTAAATAGTCTGCATATTTACCCTGAATATGTTAATTTATGTTTGCTGCAAGCGCTCTATGACTTAATATTTTTTTCATCACTATATGCATATCTCTTCTGCACCTCGTAGGCACTATTGCTATTTGAAGAGAGGGGGAGTAGAGAGAGAGATTTATTTTATATTTGCTCATTGTTTCTTTAACTTTTCTATTCATTTTTTCCCCCGCAGTTTGCCCGGAGCCAAGCCAGTAACATTTCAATCAAAAGATTCATTGTAAAGTCATTATCCCAAACTAGGCCCTGATAATTGCCTGTCACTTTGCATAGCGGCCGCTCTCTGCCTCCGGGCCAAACTACTGCGGCCTTATCTGACGCTTTTTAAGAAAAAAAAAATATAGACAATTTATCATTAATCTTCTCAGGGAAATAATAACACGTTAAATGTCATTCCCTGTGTCGTGCCTTACAAATCAAGGCCGTTGCTTAGGGCCTCGACCGTTCGCTGGGTGACTGATTTAGTCTCCTCATAGCAGGAGGTTTAGATCGCCTGCTTTACTTTCAAACAGCTCGACCACGCTAGATTGAACATTTGGGTGAATGTAGGTTACACTGATGGGGTTGAGAAGGCTTTGCCCATATACACACGTGTAGCCTTACTAAACTGTTTCCGTTTAAAGCAAATCTTGTAAATTAAGCTGCATTGTAGGCCTAATAGAAAATAAAATGTAATTTAGTTTGATGGAAATAGAGAATAGGCCTGCTGGATTTTCCAAAGGTTTCCTGTCTATTTCAAGGCTGTCTGGAGTTTCTTGTCTATATTTACCTTAGTGAAATGTAAATCTAAATGTTGTGATAATATAGTCCACCGTAAAATACAAAAAATAGTTTAGCTCATAACTTGTTTGTAAATTAGATTTTAACGTGCACAATTACGCACAAATTAAGTGTGAACTTTTCAGAAACATCAAAGGATTTCATAAAATGTTAACAGTTCCCTCTAATTCCTTATCACATCACACAACAAACCCTTAACGTTGAATTTATTAGCCTATATTGGTTCATAAATTGTGAGGAAAATAAAGTTGAAAACCTTTTAACCTTGACGAGAGCCTGGCTATGACCATCATAATGCGGTGACCCTTCTCATTTAGCGTTCTGATCTTACTCCAGTCTATACTGAGTCAATAAGATAAATAGAGAATTAATGTGCGGAGTGAAAGGGGGCATTATCCCGTCTCGGAGAGGACGACGTCCATTCCCATTCGTTTACCGGATTACGTTCAATGCGAAGGACGAGGGCGAATGACTCGTTTGGCATTCAAAAGCAACAGTGGCCACGGCGACCTGTTTGAACAGAGATCAATGATCAATCAGCCTATAGGGGACGACCAGCTACAGGGACGGGGGGAACACGGAGGATACAGAGATTAACGGAGCTATACGAGTTTTGTTGACAAATAACCTCTAAAATCCCGTCGATGAATGCACGCGGCCTCGCGCCTTTGGCTTTGACACTGGCTGTCCGGCGCGGTGACAGTGACCGGTTCCCAGAGCCTCCTGTTGAAATAAGACATAACAATCAGCATTAAAAAAAAATCTAAGTTTATTGATCGTGTACACAGTTTAGCAGATGTTATAGCCGGTGCAGCGAAATGCATATTAATGCTTAACAACAGCAGTATTTGCGTTAGCCTGTTATGATGTGTAGTCAATGGTTGAACACCTCTAGCTTCCAACAATTTAGCCACGTAAATGTTTTATCTACGCGATGATAGGACACAGATTAAAAGGATTTAAAGAAAACATTTATAGGCATTTGGAACAAATTGAGAATGTGATTGAATAGTCAACTAGAGCTCTTTTAAAACGATAACAATTGAAATGTTTTTTTTAAATGAATGGTAAGGTCTATTGCAGTAGGTTATAAATTGTTATAGCCAAGGCAAGACCAACTGCAACATCATTCCCGAAAGAGGCAATATTATAATATAGCTGTTTAAAAGTGACCCCACGATGACAGATGAACGAGAAAAAAAATACGAGAGTTCACACTAAACTGAGATGTATTTATTTATTTATTCATGCGTTTATTGATGCTCTAATGTAATTAAATCCTGCCCTTGGGTGCAGAGTGAACACTGCAGAATTCAATCATTTTGTTGTGTTTTCTGCTGGAACATTCTCTGCTTGTTGTGGAACTGGCCAGGCTTGTATATGACTTCAATGGGAAACCACTGCGGTTTATAATGGGAATGTTATTATGTTATTACAGTTTATGACCTTCTTAGAAAAGAAAAACCATAGATTACAAACATAACAGGAACAAATGGATTTTGTTCTGGAGGAGCTAGTTTAGGGATCAAATTGGGATATTTCGTTTTTGGTCTAGTAACTGTTGTTTCTGTTTATAATTATCTGGTTTTAACCAAAAATCACGAGGCTCTTTGTTTTTGCCGATGTCATAATCAGATATCCTAGTTCACTGTGAGTAGGATATATTATAGTTGTGAGTAGGATATATTATAGTTGTGAGTAGGATATATTATAGTTGTGAGTAGGATATATTATAGTTGTGAGTAGGATACATTATAGTTCACTGTGAGTAGGATATATTATAGTTGTGAGTAGGATATATTATAGTTGTGAGTAGGATATATTATAGTTCACTGTGAGTAGGATATATATTATAGTTGTGAGTAGGATATATTATAGTTCACTGTGAGTAGGATATATATTATAGTTGTGAGTAGGATATATTATAGTTCACTGTGAGTAGGATGTATTATAGTTGTGAGTAGGATATATTATAGTTGTGAGTAGGATATATTATAGTTGTGAGTAGGATATATTATAGTTCACTGTGAGTAGGATATATTATAGTTGTGAGTAGGATATATTATAGTTGTGAGTAGGATATATTATAGTTCACTGTGAGTAGGATATATATTATAGTTGTGAGTAGGATATATTATAGTTGTGAGTAGGATATATTATAGTTCACTGTGAGTAGGATATATATATTATAGTTGTGAGTAGGATATATTATAGTTTACTGTGAGTAGGATATATATTACAGTTGTGAGTAGGATATATTATAGTTGTGAGTAGGATATATTATAGTTCACTGTGAGTAGGATATATTATAGTTCACTGTGAGTAGGATATATTATAGTTGTGAGTAGGATATATTATAGTTCACTGTGAGTAGGATATATATTACAGTTGTGAGTAGGATATATTATAGTTGTGAGTAGGATACATTATAGTTCACTGTGAGTAGGATATATTATAGTTGTGAGTAGGATATATTATAGTTGTGAGTATGATATATTATAGTTGTGAGTAGGATATATTATAGTTGTGAGTAGGATATATTATAGTTCACTGTGAGTAGGATATATTATAGTTGTGAGTAGGATATATTATAGTTCACTGTGAGTAGGATATATTATAGTTGTGAGTAGGATATATTATAGTTGTGAGTAGGATACATTATAGTTCACTGTGAGTAGGATATATTATAGTTCACTGTGAGTAGGATATATTGTAGTTGTGAGTAGGATATATTATAGCTCACTGTGAGTAGGATATATTATAGTTCACTGTGAGTAGAATATATTCTAGTTGTGAGTAGGATATATTCTAGTTGTGAGTAGGATACATTATAGTTCACTGTGAGTAGGATATATTATAGTTGTGAGTAGGATACATTATAGTTCACTGTGAGTAGGATATATTATAGTTGTGAGTAGGATATATTATAGTTGTGAGTAGGATATATTATAGTTCACTGTGAGTAGGATATATTATAGTTGTGAGTAGGATATATTATAGTGTTGAGTAGGATATATTATAGTTGTGAGTAGGATATATTATAGTTGTGAGTAGGATACATTATAGTTGTGAGTAGGATATATTATAGTTGTGAGTAGGATACATTATAGTTGTGAGTAGGATATATTATAGTTGTGAGTAGGATATATTATAGTTGTGAGTAGGATATATTATAGTTCACTGTGAGTAGGATACATTATAGTTGTGAGTAGGATATATTATAGTTGTGAGTAGGATACATTATAGTTGTGAGTAGGATATATTATAGTTGTGAGTAGGATATATTATAGTTGTGAGTAGGATATATTATAGTTGTGAGTAGGATATATTATAGTTGTGAGTAGGATATATTATAGTTGTGAGTAGGATATATTATAGTTGTGAGTAGGATATATTATAGTTCACTGTGAGTAGGATATATTATAGTTGTGAGTAGGATATATTATAGTTCACTGTGAGTAGGATATATTATAGTTCACTGTGAGTAGGATATATTATAGTTGTGAGTAGGATATATTATAGTTCACTGTGAGTAGGATATATTATAGTTGTGAGTAGGATATATTATAGTTCACTGTGAGTAGGATATATTATAGTTCTGAGTAGGATATATTATAGTTCACTGTGAGTAGGATATATTATAGTTGTGAGTAGGATATATTATAGTTGTGAGTAGGATACATTATAGTTCACTGTGAGTAGGATATATTATAGTTCACTGTGAGTAGGATATATTGTAGTTGTGAGTAGGATATATTATAGCTCACTGTGAGTAGGATATATTATAGTTCACTGTGAGTAGAATATATTCTAGTTGTGAGTAGGATATATTCTAGTTGTGAGTAGGATACATTATAGTTCACTGTGAGTAGGATATATTATAGTTGTGAGTAGGATACATTATAGTTCACTGTGAGTAGGATATATTATAGTTGTGAGTAGGATATATTATAGTTCACTGTGAGTAGGATATATTCTAGTTGTGAGTAGGATATATTATAGTTGTGAGTAGGATATATTATAGTTCACTGTGAGTAGGATATATTATAGTTGTGAGTAGGATATATTATAGTTGTGAGTAGGATACATTATAGTTGTGAGTAGGATATATTATAGTTGTGAGTAGGATATATTATAGTTGTGAGTAGGATACATTATAGTTCACTGTGAGTAGGATATATTATAGTTGTGAGTAGGATATATTATAGTTGTGAGTAGGATATATTATAGTTCACTGTGAGTAGGATATATTATAGTTGTGAGTAGGATATATTATAGTTGTGAGTAGGATACATTATAGTTGTGAGTAGGATATATTATAGTTGTGAGTAGGATATATTATAGTTGTGAGTAGGATATATTATAGTTCACTGTGAGTAGGATACATTATAGTTGTGAGTAGGATATATTATAGTTGTGAGTAGGATACATTATAGTTGTGAGTAGGATATATTATAGTTGTGAGTAGGATATATTATAGTTGTGAGTAGGATATATTATAGTTGTGAGTAGGATATATTATAGTTGTGAGTAGGATATATTATAGTTGTGAGTAGGATATATTATAGTTCACTGTGAGTAGGATACATTATAGTTGTGAGTAGGATATATTATAGTTGTGAGTAGGATATATTATAGTTGTGAGTAGGATACATTATAGTTCACTGTGAGTAGGATATATTATAGTTCACTGTGAGTAGGATATATTATAGTTGTGAGTAGGATATATTATAGTTGTGAGTAGGATATATTATAGTTGTGAGTAGGATACATTATAGTTGTGAGTAGGATATATTATAGTTGTGAGTAGGATATATTATAGTTCACTGTGAGTAGGATATATTATAGTTGTGAGAAGGATATATTATAGTTGTGAGTAGGATACATTATAGTTCACTGTGAGTAGGATATATTATAGTTTTGAGTAGGATATATTATAGTTCACTGTGAGTAGGATATATTATAGTTGTGAGTAGGATATATTATAGTTGTGAGTAGGATATATTATAGTTGTGAGTAGGATACATTATAGTTGTGAGTAGGATATATTATAGTTGTGAGTAGGATACATTATAGTTGTGAGTAGGATATATTATAGTTGTGAGTAGGATATATTATAGTTGTGAGTAGGATATATTATAGTTGTGAGTAGGATATATTATAGTTGTGAGTAGGATATATTATAGTTGTGAGTAGGATATATTATAGTTCACTGTGAGTAGGATACATTATAGTTGTGAGTAGGATATATTATAGTTGTGAGTAGGATATATTATAGTTGTGAGTAGGATACATTATAGTTCCCTGTGAGTAGGATATATTATAGTTCACTGTGAGTAGGATATATTATAGTTGTGAGTAGGATATATTATAGTTGTGAGTAGGATATATTATAGTTGTGAGTAGGATACATTATAGTTGTGAGTAGGATATATTATAGTTGTGAGTAGGATATATTATAGTTCACTGTGAGTAGGATATATTATAGTTGTGAGAAGGATATATTATAGTTCACTGTGAGTAGGATATATTATAGTTGTGAGTAGGATATATTATAGTTCACTGTGAGTAGGATATATTATAGTTGTGAGTAGGATATGTTATATTTGTGAGTAGGATACATTATAGTTCACTGTGAGTAGGATATATTATAGTTCACTGTGAGTAGGATATATTATAGTTGTGAGTAGGATATATTATAGTTGTGAGTAGGATACATTATAGTTCACTGTGAGTAGGATATATTATAGTTGTGAGTAGGATACATTATAGTTGTGAGTAGGATATATTATAGTTGTGAGTAGGATACATTATAGTTGTGAGTAGGATATATTATAGTTGTGAGTAGGATACATTATAGTTGTGAGTAGGATACATTATAGTTCACTGTGAGTAGGATATATTATAGTTGTGAGTAGGATATATTATAGTTCACTGTGAGTAGGATATATTATAGTTGTGAGTAGGATATATTATAGTTCACTGTGAGTAGGATATATTATAGTTGTGAGTAGGATATATTATAGTTGTGAGTAGGATATATTATAGTTGTGAGTAGGATACATTATAGTTGTGAGTAGGATACATTATAGTTGTGAGTAGGATATATTATAGTTGTGAGTAGGATATATTATAGTTCACTGTGAGTAGGATATATTATAGTTGTGAGTAGGATATATTATAGTTGTGAGTAGGATATATTATAGTTGTGAGTAGGATACATTATAGTTGTGAGTAGGATATATTATAGTTGTGAGTAGGATACATTATAGTTGTGAGTAGGATATATTATAGTTGTGAGTAGGATATATTATAGTTGTGAGTAGGATATATTATAGTTGTGAGTAGGATATATTATAGTTGTGAGTAGGATACATTATAGTTGTGAGTAGGATACATTATAATTCACTGTGAGTAGGATATATTATAGTTGTGAGTAGGATATATTATAGTTCACTGTGAGTAGGATATATTATAGTTGTGAGTAGGATATATTATAGTTGTGAGTAGGATATATTATAGTTCACTGAGTAGGATACATTATAGTTGTGAGTAGGATATATTATAGTTGTGAGTAGGATATATTATAGTTGAGAGTAGGATACATTATAGTTCACTGTGAGTAGGATATATTATAGTTGTGAGTAGGATATATTATAGTTCACTGTGAGTAGGATATATTATAGTTCACTGTGAGTAGGATATATTATAGTTGTGAGTAGGATATATTATAGTTGTGAGTAGGATATATTATAGTTGTGAGTAGGATACATTATAGTTGTGAGTAGGATACATTATACTTCACTGTGAGTAGGATATATTATAGTTGTGAGTAGGATATATTATAGTTCACTGTGAGTAGGATATATTATAGTTGTGAGTAGGATATATTATAGTTGTGAGTAGGATATATTATAGTTGTGAGTAGGATACATTATAGTTGTGAGTAGGATATATTATAGTTGTGAGTAGGATACATTATAGTTGTGAGTAGGATATATTATAGTTGTGAGTAGGATATATTATAGTTGTGAGTAGGATATATTATAGTTGTGAGTAGGATATATTATAGTTGTGAGTAGGATATATTATAGTTGTGAGTAGGATACATTATAGTTGTGAGTAGGATACATTATAATTCACTGTGAGTAGGATATATTATAGTTGTGAGTAGGATATATTATAGTTCACTGTGAGTAGGATATATTATAGTTGTGAGTAGGATATATTATAGTTGTGAGTAGGATATATTATAGTTGTGAGTAGGATACATTATAGTTGTGAGTAGGATATATTATAGTTGTGAGTAGGATACATTATAGTTGTGAGTAGGATACATTATAGTTGTGAGTAGGATATATTATAGTTGTGAGTAGGATATATTATAGTTGTGAGTAGGATATATTATAGTTGTGAGTAGGATATATTATAGTTGTGAGTAGGATATATTATAGTTGTGAGTAGGATATATTATAGTTCACTGTGAGTAGGATACATTATAGTTGTGAGTAGGATATATTATAGTTGTGAGTAGGATATATTATAGTTCACTGTGAGTAGGATATATTATAGTTGTGAGTAGGATATATTATAGTTGTGAGTAGGATACATTATAGTTGTGAGTAGGATATATTATAGTTGTGAGTAGGATATATTATAGTTCACTGTGAGTAGGATATATTATAGTTGTGAGTAGGATACATTATAGTTCACTGTGAGTAGGATATATTATAGTTGTGAGTAGGATATATTATAGTTGTGAGTAGGATACATTATAGTTGTGAGTAGGATATATTATAGTTGTGAGTAGGATACATTATAGTTGTGAGTAGGATATATTATAGTTGTGAGTAGGATATATTATAGTTCACTGTGAGTAGGATACATTATAGTTCACTGTGAGTAGGATATATTATAGTTGTGAGTAGGATATATTATAGTTGTGAGTAGGATACATTATAGTTCACTGTGAGTAGGATATATTATAGTTGTGAGTAGGATATATTATAGTTGTGAGTAGGATACATTATAGTTCACTGTGAGTAGGATATATTATAGTTGTGAGTAGGATATATTATAGTTCACTGTGAGTAGGATATATTATAGTTGTGAGTAGGATACATTATAGTTCACTGTGAGTAGGATACATTATAGTTGTGTCATGTGTAGCGGTTAGGACAGAGTCAGGCGCAGGACACAGAACTGAGTAAAAGACCTCCTTTACTCAAAAAGAAACAACACGCAGGGGAAACACCAGCTCACAGAAGTTTGACACTAAACAAAGAACAAACACGCACAAAAACACAATGAGAACCAGAGGGTTAAAAAGGGAATAAATGATAAAGTAATGGGAACCAGGTGTGTACAATTAAGACAAAACAAATGGAAAAAGAAAGTGGATCGGTGGCAGCTAGAAAGCCGGTGACGACGACCGCCAAACGCTGCCCGAACAAAGAGAGGCACCAACTTCGACGGAAGTTGTGACAAGTTCACTGTGAGTAGAATATATTATAGTTCACTGTAAGTAGGATAATGTCAGAGCTTTCTTCCGTCGAAGGAGAGGAGGACCAAAATGCAGCGTGGTTAGAGTTCATGTTTTTAATAAGAAAACTAAACATGAACACAAATACAAAATAACAAATGTGGCAAAACCGAAACAGTCCTATCTGTTGCAGAGAACACAAAGACAGGAAACAATCACCCACAAAACCCAACACAAAACAGACTACCTAAATATGGTTCCCAATCAGAGACAATGACTAACACCTGCCTCTGATTGAGAAGCATATCAGGCCAAACATAGAAATAGACAAACTAGACACACAACAGAGAATGCCCACCCAGCTCACGTCCTGACCAACACTAAAACAAGGAAAACACACAAGAACTATGGTCAGAATGTGACAGATATATTATAGTCAGATGTCAAATTATGCAGTGAGTTGATGAGTTCATGTTGATTTTTCTAACCCTAGAAATGGTATCAGTGCGCTCATTCAGTGCTGCAACATCCACAAAATGGGACGGTGAGTTTCCTCTGGGGTTCACTGCATATTTACAGTGTAGGCTATATATCACACTGAAGGTCCTTGTTTAACGGTTAAGGTGAACCCTGATGACTATCTTATCCCTTCATATCCATTGCCTTGGAATGTGTGCGTTTCTCTAAACAGCCAATGAATAAGGTTTAATTGGTCTAGGTCATTGCCAGTAATTAACTAATTATAGGAATATAAAAAAATGTCAGTCCTGCTAGCTGTAAAATGAGCTGATGAATGAAGAAGAAAACCAGGCAGTATTTTATGTTTTGTCAGTGGATAGGCCTATTAGACCATATCTATAATGATTCATAGAAGGGGGTGTGGGAGATTTGTGCTTCTTAAAGAGCAATGCTCGGGGTTCAAGGATCAAAGGGTGACATGAATTGAGGATTACCTCTGCTCTCCTTCAGTACAGAATCATTAGAAAATAACCTAGATCTCTCTATGTTAGCTAGCTCTCTCTATGTTAGCTAGCTCTCTCTATGTTAGCTAGCTCTCTCTATGTTAGCTAGATCTTTCTATGTTAGCTAGATCTCTCTATGTTAGCTAGATCTCTCAATGTTAGCTAGATCTCTCAATGTTAGCTAGATCTCTCAATGTTAGCTAGATCTCTCAATGTTAGCTAGATCTCTCAATGTTAGCTAGATCTCTATTTTAGCTAGATCTCTATTTTAGCTAGATCTCTATTTTAGCTAGATCTCTCTATTTAGCTAGATCTCTCTATGTTAGCTAGATCTCTCTATGTTAGCTAGATCTCTCTATGTTAGCTAGATCTCTCTATGTTAGCTAGATCTCTCTATGTTAGCTAGATCTCTCTATGTTAGCTAGATCTATCTATATTAGCTAGATCTCTCTATTTTAGCTAGATCTCTCTATTTTAGCTAGATCTCTCTATGTTACATTGTAACATTGTACATTGTTTGCATCAGTTATTTTCATGACCACAACAATGGCTGAGCACCAACGGTCAGTGTGTCCGTTTGGAGGTCAATTGCCATGGTCAGAACAAGGTCAAGGGGTGGATAACCCTTCGGTTCAGAGCTGTCTGAGGGACCAGGGAGATGGGTAGCAGGCCTCAGGGAGGGGGGCAGAGAGGAACATTTGATGGGGCCTCTAGAGCAAATAGACCCTCATAATCCTGACCTTCCCTTTCACAGCAGAGTTGACCGTAACATGATGGTTAAGAACCGTGGTGGCTAGCCAAGCACGTCTGGATGGTGGCTCTAAAACAGGTTAAACAACATCAACACAGGCCTTGGATCCATGCCACACCCAGAGGCCACAGACACAGACCTGCTGGGGGCAGCGCCAGGCCAGGCAGGAGTGACCGACAAGGTCCTCTGGGACGGATGGTTGGGCTGGACAGAGACTGGTTTTTGAAGACTCTGAAAGCTAGGTGATCAGGAGCCATGCTCCCACTGGGCAGATTACACTGCTTTGCCGCCCATCTGTAAGGGGGGTCAATGAAAACAGTCTGACTTCATGAAAACACTGCAGAACTCCTTGGGAATTAACCCTAACCTAGCAGCCCAAACAGAGAATTACAGGGGGCTTACATTGTCTTCACCCTCCCTGGGGATATCAAACAGCAAGTGACCTGGTAGGCAGTGTCATAAGGGGGTCTGTATTATCTGTATGTACTCCTCCTATGGACCTAATAGTAAAGACTATTTAACGTTACATGTTTTTTAATGATCTTTTTACATTTTTTTAATGAAGAAAGCCAGTCATGATTTTTGTATCTTATTGTCAAAAGAAATCACTGAAAAAACAAGTATGTTTTACATGTTGATTCACTCCAAGTCCAGCATCCAAACACAGCCCTGTGGACTCGCACCACTATAAAACACCCTCAAAAAAATGACATTCGATGATCGTCACTGGGTCTACACTGTTGCAGCCGGAATTAATTGATTCATCTTGCTCACAAAAAAATGATATTTTTTGTTGTTGTGTTGAAATAAGATTTGGGACACCTGAAAAATGGGGCTGAGATACGGGACTGGTTCTGGGATGACAAGTGTAGAAACATTGAAACTTTATTATTTTATAAATCCATAACGTGGGGTTGCTAGTTTAGTTTGGTATAAGCTTTTATTTGAGCATTTACAACTGGTTAAATGGTTAAATTAGTTAAATTAATTAATGTTTAAATTAGTATTATTTATAACTGGTTAAATGGTTAAATGAGTTAAATTAATTAATGGTTAAATTAATTACCGGTTAAATTAATTAATGGTTAAATTAATTAATGGTTAAATTAATTAATGGTTAAATTAGTTAAATTAATTATTAGTTAAATTAATTATTGGTTAAATTAATTATTGGTTAAATTAGTTAAATTAATTACTGGTTAAATTAATTATTGGTTAAATGAATTATTAGTTAAATTAATTATTGGTTAAATTAGTTACATTAATTACTGGTTAAATTAATTAATGGTTAAATTAGTATTATTTATAAGCTCTAAGTTTGACTTGGCTGCATTTAGGGGAACCCATGTGTTCCTCGTAACTGTCACTCTGTTGTTCGGTCTAACGGGTCGACTCCTCACCTGTCCCAGTATCTGTCAGTTAGAGATCTTCTCTACTCACCTGTCCCAGTATCTGTCAGTTAGAGATCTTCTCTAACCAGAAATGAAGCTCAGATTCACCAGCTCTGCAAGCGTCATGTAAAAATACGTTTGTTACTCATAAAATACGAAGTTTCGCTGAGTAATAATCTTACATTTAGTCAAGTTACGGCTGGTATGTTCTTCCAAAAAAGTATCTGTCTACTTCTTCCATCTAAATAAAAATGTACATGCAACTAAAAAAAATAGTTTTTGGCATTTTGACCTGTGTGTGGGGCAGTAATGAGTACTGAAGAGGCATGTTAACCTGTGTGTGGGGCAGTAATGAGTACCGAAGAGGCATGTTAACCTGTGTGTGGGGCAGTAATGAGTACCGAAGAGGCATTTTGACCTGTGTGGGGCAGTAATGAGTACTGAAGAGACATTTTGACCTGTGTGTGGGGCAGTAATGAGTACCGAAGAGGCATTTTAACCTGTGTGTGGGGCAGTAATGAGTACCGAAGAGGCATGTTAACCTGTGTGTGGGGCAGTAATGAGTACCGAAGAGGCATGTTAACCTGTGTGTGGGGCAGTAATGAGTACCGAAGAGGCATTTTGACCTGTGTGGGGCAGTAATGAGTACCGAAGAGGCATTTTGACCTGTGTTGGCCAGTAATGAGTACCGAAGAGGCATTTTGACCTGTGTGGGGCAGTAATGAGTACCGAAGAGGCATTTTGACCTGTGTGGGGCAGTAATGAGTACCGAAGAGGCATTTTGACCTGTGTGTGGGGCAGTAATGAGTACCGAAGAGGCATTTTGACCTGTGTGTGGGGCAGTAATGAGTACCGAAGAGGCATTTTGACCTGTGTGGGGCAGTAATGAGTACCGAAGAGGCATTTTGACCTGTGTGGGGCAGTAATGAGTACCGAAGAGGCATTTTGACCTGTGTGGGGCAGTAATGAGTACCGAAGAGGCATGTTAACCTGTGTGGGGCAGTAATGAGTACCGAAGAGGGAATTTGACCTGTGTGGGGCAGTAATGAGTACTGAAGAGGCATTTTAACCTGTGTGTGGGGCAGTAATGAGTACTGAAGAGGCATGTTAACCTGTGTGTGGGGCAGTAATGAATACCGAAGAGGCATTTTGACCTGTGTGGGGCAGTAATGAGTACCGAAGAGGCATTTTGACCTGTGTGGGGCAGTAATGAGTACCGAAGAGGCATTTTGACCTGTGTGGGGCAGTAATGAGTACCGAAGAGGCATTTTGACCTGTGTGGGCCAGTAATGAGTACCGAAGAGGCATTTTGACCTGTGTGTGGGGCAGTAATGAGTACCGAAGAGGCATTTTGACCTGTGTGTGGGGCAGTAATGAGTACCGAAGAGGCATTTTGACCTGTGTGGGGCAGTAATGAGTACCGAAGAGGCATTTTGACCTGTGTGGGGCAGTAATGAGTACCGAATAGGCATTTTGACCTGTGTGGGGCAGTAATGAGTACCGAAGAGGCATGTTAACCTGTGTGGGGCAGTAATGAGTACCGAAGAGGCAATTTGACCTGTGTGGGGCAGTAATGAGTACTGAAGAGGCATGTTAACCTGTGTGGGGCAGTAATGAGTACTGAAGAGGCATGTTAACCTGTGTGTGGGGCAGTAACGAGTACTGAAGAGGCATTTTAACCTGTGTGGGGCAGTAATGAATACCGAAGAGGCATTTTGACCTGTGTGTGGGGCAGTAATGAATACCGAAGAGGCATTTTGACCTGTGTGGGGCAGTAATGAGTACCGAAGAGGCATTTTAACCTGTGTGTGGGGCAGTAATGAGTACTGAAGAGGCATGTTAACCTGTGTGTGGGGCAGTAACGAGTACTGAAGAGGCATGTTAACCTGTGTGTGGGGCAGTAATGAATACCGAAGAGGCATTTTGACCTGTGTGGGGCAGTAATGAGTACCGAAGAGGCATTTTAACCTGTGTGTGGGGCAGTAATGAGTACTGAAGAGGCATTTTAACCTGTGTGTGGGGCAGTAATGAGTACCGAAGAGGCATTTTGACCTGTGTGGGGCAGTAATGAGTACCGAAGAGGCATTTTAACCTGTGTGTGGGGCAGTAATGAATACCGAAGAGGCATTTTAACCTGTGTGGGGCAGTAATGAGCACCGAAGAGGCATTTTAACCTGTGTGGGGCAGTAATGAGTACCGAAGAGGCATTTTAACCTGTGTGTGGGGCAGTAATGAGTACCGAAGAGTCATTTTGACCTGTGTGTGGGGTAGTAATGAATACCGAAGAGGCATTTTAACCTCTGTGTGGGGCAGTAATGAATACCGAAGAGGCATTTTGACCTGTGTGGGGCAGTAATGAGTACCGAAGAGGCATTTTGACCTGTGTGTGGGGCAGTAATGTCTGGGTTGGCGCCCCCCCCTTTGGTTGTGCCATGGCGGAGATCTTTGTGGGCTATACTCGGCCCTGTCTCAGGATGGTAAGTTGGTGGTTGAAGATATCCCTCTAGTGGTGTGGGGGCTGTGCTTTGGCAAAGTGGGTGGGGTTATATCCTTCCTGTTTGGCCCTGTCCGGGGGTGTCCTCGGATGGGTCCACAGTGTCTCCTGACCCCTCCTGTCTCAGCCTCCAGTATTTATGCTGCAGTAGTTTATCTGTCGGGGGCTAGGGTCAGTTTGTTATATCTGGAGTACTTCTCCTGTCCTATTCGGTGTCCTGTGTGAATCTAAGTGTGCGTTCTCTAATTCTCTCCTTCTCTCTCTCGGAGGACCTGAGCCCTAGGACCATGCCCCAGGATTACCTGACATGATGACTCCTTGCTGTCCCCAGTCCACCTGGCCGTGCTGCTGCTCCAGTTTCAACTGTTCTGCCTTCTTATTATTCGAACATGCTGATCATTTATGAACATTTGAACATCTTGGCCATGTTCTGTTATAATCTCCACCCGGCGCAGCCAGAAGAGGACTGGCCACCCCACATATGCTCTCTCTAATTCTCTCTTTTTTTCTCTCTCTCGGAGGACCTGAGCCCTAGGACCATGCCCCAGGACTACCTGACATGATGACTCCTTGCTGTCCCCAGTCCATCTGACCATGCTGCTGCTCCAGTTTCAACTGTTCTGCCTTCTTATTATACAACCATGCTGGTCATTTATGAACATTTGAACATCTTGGCCATGTTCTGTTATAATCTCCACCCGGCACAGCCAGAAGAGGACTGGCCACCCCACATAGCCTGGTTCCTCTCTAGGTTTCTTCCTAGGTTTTGGCCTTTCTAGGGAGTTTTTCCTAGCCACCGTGCTTCTACACCTGCATTGCTTGCTGTTTGGGGTTTTAGGCTGGGTTTCTGTACAGCACTTTGAGATATCAGCTGATGTACGAAGGGCTATATAAATCAATTTGATTTGATTTGAGTAATGAGTACCGAAGAGGCATTTTGCCCTGTGTGGGGCAGTAATGAGTACCGAAGAGGCATTTTGACCTGTGTGGGGCAGTAATGAGTACCGAAGAGGCATTTTAACCTGTGTGTGGGGCAGTAATGAGTACCGAAGAGGCATTTTGACCTGTGTGGGGCAGTAATGAGTACCGAAGAGGCATTTTAACCTGTGTGTGGGGCAGTAATGAGTACTGAAGAGGCATGTTAACCTGTGTGTGGGGCAGTAATGAATACCGAAGAGGCATTTTGACCTGTGTGGGGCAGTAATGAGTACCGAAGAGGCATTTTAACCTGTGTGTGGGGCAGTAATGAGTACCGAAGAGGCATTTTAACCTGTGTGTGGGGCAGTAATGAATACCGAAGAGGCATTTTAACCTGTGTGGGGCAGTAATGAGCACCGAAGAGGCATTTTGACCTGTGTGGGGCCTGTAATGAATACCGAAGAGGCATTTTAACCTGTGTGGGGCAGTAATGAATACCGAAGAGGCATTTTGACCTGTGTGTGGGGCAGTAATGAATACCGAAGAGACATTTTCACCTGTGTGGGGCAGGAATGAATACCGAAGAGGCATTTTAACCTGTGTGTGGGGCAGTAATGAGTACTGAAGAGGCATGTTAACCTGTGTGTGGTGCAGTAACGAGTACTGAAGAGGCATGTTAACCTGTGTGTGGGGCAGTAATGAATACCGAAGAGGCATTTTGACCTGTGTGGGGCAGTAATGAGTACCGAAGAGGCATTTTAACCTGTGTGTGGGGCAGTAATGAGTACTGAAGAGGCATGTTAACCTGTGTGTGGGGCAGTAATGAATACCGAAGAGGCATTTTGACCTGTGTGGGGCAGTAATGAGTACCGAAGAGGCATTTTAACCTGTGTGTGGGGCAGTAATGAATACCGAAGAGGCATTTTAACCTGTGTGGGGCAGTAATGAGCACCGAAGAGGCATTTTAACCTGTGTGGGGCAGTAATGAGTACCGAAGAGGCATTTTGACCTGTGTGTGGGGCAGTAATGAATACCGAAGAGGCATTTTGACCTGTGTGTGGGGCAGTAATGAATACCGAAGAGACATTTTCACCTGTGTGGGGCAGGAATGAATACCGAAGAGGCATTTTAACCTGTGTGTGGGGCAGTAATGAGTACTGAAGAGGCATGTTAACCTGTGTGTGGTGCAGTAACGAGTACTGAAGAGGCATGTTAACCTGTGTGTGGGGCAGTAATGAATACCGAAGAGGCATTTTGACCTGTGTGGGGCAGTAATGAGTACCGAAGAGGCATTTTAACCTGTGTGTGGGGCAGTAATGAGTACTGGAGAGGCATGTTAACCTGTGTGTGGGGCAGTAATGAATACCGAAGAGGCATTTTGACCTGTGTGGGGCAGTAATGAGTACCGAAGAGGCATTTTAACCTGTGTGTGGGGCAGTAATGAATACCGAAGAGGCATTTTAACCTGTGTGGGGCAGTAATGAGCACCGAAGAGGCATTTTAACCTGTGTGGGGCAGTAATGAGTACCGAAGAGGCATTTTAACCTGTGTGTGGGGCAGTAATGAGTACCGAAGAGGCATTTTGACCTGTGTGTGGGGCAGTAATGAATACCGAAGAGGCATTTTAACCTGTGTGTGGGGCAGTAATGAATACCGAAGAGGCATTTTGACCTGTGTGGGGCAGTAATGAGTACCGAAGAGGCATTTTGACCTGTGTGTGGGGCAGTAATGTCTGGGTTGGCGCCCCCCCCTTTGGTTGTGCCATGGCGGAGATCTTTGTGGGCTATACTCGGCCCTGTCTCAGGATGGTAAGTTGGTGGTTGAAGATATCCCTCTAGTGGTGTGGGGGCTGTGCTTTGGCAAAGTGGGTGGGGTTATATCCTTCCTGTTTGGCCCTGTCCGGGGGTGTCCTCGGATGGGTCCACAGTGTCTCCTGACCCCTCCTGTCTCAGCCTCCAGTATTTATGCTGCAGTAGTTTATCTGTCGGGGGGCTAGGGTCAGTTTGTTATATCTGGAGTACTTCTCCTGTCCTATTCGGTGTCCTGTGTGAATCTAAGTGTGCGTTCTCTAATTCTCTCCTTCTCTCTCTCGGAGGACCTGAGCCCTAGGACCATGCCCCAGGATTACCTGACATGATGACTCCTTGCTGTCCCCAGTCCACCTGGCCGTGCTGCTGCTCCAGTTTCAACTGTTCTGCCTTCTTATTATTCGAACATGCTGATCATTTATGAACATTTGAACATCTTGGCCATGTTCTGTTATAATCTCCACCCGGCACAGCCAGAAGAGGACTGGCCACCCCACATAGCCTGGTTCCTCTCTAGGTTTCTTCCTAGGTTTTGGCCTTTCTAGGGAGTTTTTCCTAGCCACCGTGCTTCTACACCTGCATTGCTTGCTGTTTGGGGTTTTAGGCTGGGTTTCTGTACAGCACTTTGAGATATCAGCTGATGTACGAAGAGCTATATAAATCAATTTGATTTGATTTGAGTAATGAGTACCGAAGAGGCATTTTGACCTGTGTGGGCCAGTAATGAGTACCGAAGAGGCATTTTAACCTGTGTGGGGCAGTAATGAGTACCGAAGAGGCATTTTGACCTGTGTGGGGCAGTAATGAATACCGAAGAGGCATTTTAACCTGTGTGGGGCAGTAATGAATACCGAAGAGACATTTTCACCTGTGTGGGGCAGGAATGAATACCGAAGAGGCATTTTAACCTGTGTGTGTGGCAGTAATGAGTACCGATGAGGCATTTTAACCTGTGTGTGTGGCAGTAATGAGTACGGAAGAGGCCTTTTTAGGTTGCTTGTACATTTTTATTTAGGGCTTTTTTGGAAGCGAATACCAGCGTAAGGCAGTATATTATGAGAGTTGTCCAGCGAAACTCCCTGTTTTGTGAGTAACAAACATATTTTGACATTATAACTCTTATAGAGATGGTGAATGGGAGTTAGAGAGGTCTCTAACTCAGATAACTACTAACTGTGACCAGACTCAGGTCTGGGATTGCCATTGATAGGGTCAATTAAGATCCATCCTGTCTGTTCTTCCTCCCTCCCCACCTCTCTGTCTCTGTCTCCCAGTGGGTAGTCAGAGGTTAGTGTAAGAGGCAGGTCTGTCTCTGTGTAAGTCAGCCTCTCTGGTAAGAATGCTCCTCCCTCCCTCTCCTACATTGACAATGGGGCATATGTTGAGGCGATGAGGAGTGGGTCACCGTGGTGACTGGATGTCTTAATTCAGGGGATCCCGCCGGGGCCAGATTAGCCTCTCCACGGGGGGCCGCAGCTGAACTGACGCCTGGAGATGAACTATCAGAGTAGAACAAACACTGGATTAAAGGAACAAGGACACCCCTCCTCTCCACTATCCTCCCTCTCTCCATGTCTCCTCTACCCTCCCTGTCTCCATGTCTCTAACCTCCCTGTCTCCATGTCTCCTCTAACCTCCCTCTCTCCATGTCTCCTCCCTCTCTCCATGTCTCCTCTCCTCTAACCTCCCTGTCCATGTCTCCTCTCCACTAACCTCCCTCTCTCCACGCCTCCTTTCCACTAACCTCCCTCTCTCCATGTCTCTAACCTCCCTCTCTCCATGTTTCTAACCTCCATCTCTCCATGTCTCTTCTCCACTAACCTCCCTCTCTCCATGTCTCCTCTCCACTAACCTCCCTCTCTCCATGTCTCTAACCTCCCTCTCTCCATGTCTCCTCTCCTCTAACCTCCCTCTCTCCCTCTCTCCATGTCTCCTCTCCACTAACCTCCCTCTCTCCATGTCTCCTCTCCACCAACCTCCCTCCCTCCATGTCTCCTCTCCACCAACCTCCCTCCCTCCATGTCTCCTCTCCACTAACCTCCCCCTCTCCATGTCTCTTCTCCTCTCACCTCCCTCTCTCCATGTCTCCTCTATCCTCCCTCTCTCCATGTCTCCTCTCCACTAACCTCCCTCTCTCCATGTCTCCTCTCCACCAACCTCCCTCCCTCCATGTCTCCTCTCCACTAACCTCCCTCTCCCCATGTATCCAACCTACCTCTCTCCATGTCTCTAACCTCCCTCTCTCCACGCCTTC
>NC_056436.1:2118711-2393711 GCF_018296145.1 Oncorhynchus tshawytscha | reverse complement strand
TATATCAGGACCCGTAAGGCTCTATACCAGGGCCCATAAGGCTCTATACCAGGGCCCGTAAGGCTCTATATCAGGGCCCATAAGGCTCTATACCAGGGCCCATAAGGCTCTATATCAGGGCCCACAAGGCTCTATATCGGGGCCCATAAGGCTCTATACCGGGGCCCATAAGGCTTTATACCGGGGCCCATAAGGCTTTTTACCGGGGCCCATAAGGCTCTATACCGGGGCCCATAAGGCTCTATACCGGGGCCCATATAAGGCTCTATACCGGGGCCCATAAGGCTTTATAGCAGGGTCCATAAGGCTCTATACCAGGGCCCATAAGGCTCTATACCAGGGCCCATAAGGCTTTATACCAGGGCCCATAAGGCTCTATATCAGGGCCCATAAGGCTCTATACCAGGGCCCATAAGGCTCTATATCAGGGCCCATAAGGCTATATATCAGGGCCCGTAAGGCTCTATACCAGGGCCCGTAAGGTTATATACCAGGGCCCATAAGGCTCTATACCAGGGCCCATAAGGTTCTATATCAGGGCCCATACGGCTCTATACCGGGGCCCATAAGGCTCTATACCGGGGCCCATAAGGCTCTATACCGGGGCCCATAAGGCTCTATACCGGGGCCCATAAGGCTCGATACCGGGGCCCATAAGGCTCTATACCGGGCTTTATAAGGCTTTATACCAGGGCCCATAAGGCTCTATATCAGGCCCATAAGGCTCTATACCAGGGCCCATAAGGCTCTATATCAGGGCCCATAAGGCTCTATATCAGGGCCCATAAGGCTCTATACCAGGCCCATAAGGCTTTTTACCGGGGCCCATAAGGCTTTATGCCGGGGCCCATAAGGCTTTATACCGTAGTCCATAAGGCTCTATACCGGGGCCCCTAAGTCTTTATACCAGGGCCCATAAGGCTCTATATCGGGGCCTCTATATGGAGAATAGAGGGCTATTTGGGATACACCAATGACCTACGAAGCCTTCCCCTGGGCTGGCTCTATACCAGGGCCTCTATATGGAGAATAGAGGGCTATTTGGGATACACCAATAACCTATGAAGCCTTCCCCTGGGCTGGTTTTAACTGGAATTACCTGCCATTTCTGTGCTTATTAATGGGGCTGAAGTGTTATATACGGCATTTCCTCCCATTTCTGGATATCCACTAGCCTTTGCTTTTCCGCAGCATTCATGTCCATGCTAGATGTATCATTGTTAATGTTGTGTAGAGGCCTAATCAGTGGTGAAATATGACATGGTCTCAGAATCCCTGGGCAGTTATAGGGCTTTTGGTTCCAGTATAACGTTATATAGTGGACAAAGGGGACACTGTGAACAGGAGAGAGAAGGCGATGGACAAGGTAGATAGAAGGAGGGAAATGGAGGGAAAGAGGGATTCCCAACAGCAATGCTTCTTCTGATTTAACCGTAACATTTGTCTGAGAATTATAGGTGAAGATGTCAACCTCCAAGGTTTTTGAGAAGTCTGTGTATTACGGTATCTCCTTCTAGACCTCTCCTACATCTGAGTACATGTGAGTTCTCTCTCTCTCTCTCTCTCTCCCCCCCTCTCTCTCTCGATAAAATCTCATTAAGGGGACCCAGGGCGCCTAAACTCGTCCCCAGCTGATACCTGATCTCCTCCTCAAAGACAAAACATAAATATTTAGATTCACGTAAAGTCCAGGAACACCAGTCAGTCAGAGAATGACCTCTGAACATAAGAGTAGGGATAATCAGCATTGTACTGACCAGTAGGATTTCATGATAGAAACATAGCATACTCTGATAAATACATATCTAGGATCTCTTATTTATCAATTACCGTGTTTCTGCAACTCAAAAGGTTTGATATTAACACCAACATGTTCCAACCAGGACCTAGTCAACCTCTCTCTCATGCTCTCCCCATGGGGTTTGTAGCAGGACTCAGGGCTGAGTGCTACAGCCGGTCTGAGGTGTGAGTGAGTGGCAGGGAGGCGTCAGGCACAGCTGCTCTAGGCCGTGTGAAAAGGGGGTGGGAAGGATTGGGTGATTGGGTGAGGGATGGATGAGGGGGTGAGGAGAGGTGAGGTGAGAAGGGGGGTGAGGAGAGGTGAGGAGGGGGGTGAGGAGAGGTGAGGAGGGGGGGGTGAGGAGAGGTGAGGAGGGGGTGAGGAGAGGTGAGGTGAGGAGTGGGGTGAGGAGAGGGGTGAGGAGGGGGTGAGGAGAGGTGTGAGTAGAGGTGAGGTGAGGAGGGGGGTGAGGCGAGGAGGGTGATGAGGTGAGGTGAGGTGATGAGATGTGAGGAGAGATGAGGTGAGGAGATGTGAGGAGGGGGGTGAGGAGAGGTGAGGAGGGGGTGAGGAGAGGAGGGTGGTGAGGTGAGGTGAGGAGAGGTGAGGAGGGGGTGAGGAGAGGTGAGGAGAGGGGTGAGGAGAGGTGAGGAGAGGGGGTGGTGAGGTGAGGTGAGGAGAGGGGTGAGGAGAGGTGAGGAGGGGGGTGTGGAGAGGAGGGTGGTGAGGCGAGGAGAGGTGAGGGGGTGAGGTGAGGTGACTGACAGGGTAGCAGAGGTATGTCATTATATTCAACAGGGTTGACAGACTGACCAGGGCAGCAGAGGTATGTCATTATATTCAACAGGGTTGACAGACTGACCAGGGCAGCAGAGGTATGTCATTATATTCAACAGGGTTGACAGACTGACCAGGGCAGCAGAGGTATGTCATTATATTCAACAGGGTTGACAGACTGACCAGGGCAGCAGAGGTATGTCATTATATTCAACAGGGTTGACAGACTGACCAGGGCAGCAGAGGTATGTCATTATATTCAACAGGGTTGACAGACTGACCAGGGCAGCAGAGGTATGTCATTATATTCAACAGAGTTGACAGACTGACCAGGGTAGAAGAGGTATGTCATTATATTCAACAGGGTTGACAGACTGACCAGGGCAGCAGAGGTATGTCATTATATTCAACAGGGTTGACAGACTGACCAGGGCAGCAGAGGTATGTCATTATATTCAACAGGGTTGACAGACTGACCAGGGCAACAGAGGTATGTCATTATATTCAACAGGGTTGACAGACTGACCAGGGCAGCAGAGGTATGTCATTATATTCAACAGGGTTGACAGACTGACCAGGGCAGCAGAGGTATGTCATTATATTCAACAGGGTTGACAGACTGACCAGGGCAGCAGAGGTATGTCATTATATTCAACAGGGTTGACAGACTGAGCCCTGATTAAGGATCTAATGAGCCAGTTTAGTAGGACCATGATTCATATGTCACCATCCAGCCTGCTTGGTTCTGCTAAGCCTGCTTCCCTTGGCTGAGGAGAGAGAGGCCTTATAGCAACAGCTGTGTACTTTGTGTGTGTGTGTGTGTGTGTGTGTGTGTCTCATTCAGTCCTAATGGAGTCTCTTACAGGGCAGATTAAGTGTGGTTAAGTAACAGGTGTTGGTGTTAGCATTAGCCTAGTTAGCATAGTATTAGTTCCTGATATGAATGTAACAGGTGTTTGTATTAGCCCAGTTAGCATTTGTTCCTGATATGAATGGAACAGGTGTTAGCATTAGCTTATTTAGCCTGTTAGCCTTTAGCCCACATACACATATTAGCCCCTGATATTAATGTAACAGATGTTTTTGTATAGCCTAGTTAGCCTGTTAGTTTATTAGCCACGGCTATGGAAATATGCATGGGCTGATGAGGTGGTGATTGGCTGCTAGGCTCCAGGTATAGACCATCTAACTTTAAAGAGGTCCTCCCAGCCTGGTCCTAATCTGGTGTTGATCTGGGCCTGATTATTTTTTTTCAAAATGTTTACCTTTATTTAACTAGGAAAGTTAGTTAAAGAACCAATTCTTACTTACAATGAAGGCCTATCACGGCCACCTGGGCGACGCTGGGCCAATTGTGCGCCGCCCTATGGGAATCCCAATCACAGCCTGATATGATGCAGCCCGGATTCGAGCCAGGTACTGTAGTAACGCCCCTTGCACTGAGATGCAGTGTCTTAGACCGCTGCCCCACTCGGGAACACAAATCTGGGGGATGGTCAGGGGTTGATCTTGTAAGGACCGACGCTAGAGTGGAGAAGTAGGTACGGGGAGACATTTAATCAGGAACAGACACGGAACAAGACAGGAACAGCTTCAACACACTGGTATACAAGGACATATGACAACCAACTCTGAAGCAGGGAACAGACAGATGTAGGGGTGGTAATGACAGAGGTGATTGAGTCCAGGTGAGTCCAATAATCGCTGATGCACGTGACGGGGGAAGGCAGGTGTGTGTAATGCTTGGGAGCCTGGCGAATCCGACCACCCCCCCTGGTGAGACAAAACCGTGACTCGTCAGTGAAGAGCACTTTTTGCCAGTCCTGTCTGGTCCAGCGATGGTGGGTTTGTGCTCATAGGCGACGTTGTTGCCGGTGATTTCTGGTGAGGACCTGCCTTACAACATGCCTACAAGCCGACAGTCCAGCCTCTCTCAGCCTGTTGCGGACAGCCTGAGCACTGATGGAGGGATTGTGCATTCCTGGTGTAATTCGGGCAGTTGTTGTTGTCATCCCGTACCTCTCTTTAGTGCCCTAAATTTTCATAACTGTGACCTTAATTGCCTACCGTTTGTAAGTTGTTAGTGTCTTAATGACCGTTCCACAGGTGCATGTTCATTAATTGTTTATGGTTCATTGAACAAGCATAGAAAACAGTGTTAAAACCCCATTACAATGAAAATTGTATTTTTATAAATGATCTTTGAAAGACAAGGTCCTGAATAAGGGACGTTTTATAACACATTAGATCTGGTAAAAGATAATACAAAGAAAAAAACATACATTATTTTAATGTATGGTACCATCATCTTTGAAATGCAAGAGAAAGGCCATAATGTATTATTCCAGCCCAGGCGCAATTTATATTTTGTCCACTGGATGGCAGCAGTGTATGTGCAAAGTTTTACACTGCTCCAATGAACTATTGCATTTCTGTTCAAAATGTTGTATCAAGTGTAACGGTTTTCTTTAGGTGAAGGAGAGGCGGACCAAAATGCAGCAGGATTGTTATTCATGTTTTTTAATGAAGAAAACTATACATGAATAAACTAACAAAAACAATAAACGTGAGAAAACCTAAACAGCCCTATCTGGTGACAACACAGAGACAGGAACAATCACCCACAAACAGCCCTATCTGGTGAAAACACAGAGACAGGAACAATCACCCACAAACAGCCCTATCTGGTGAAAACACAGAGACAGGAACAATCACCCACGAAACACTCAAAGAATATGGCTGCCTAAATATGGTTCTCAATCAGAGACAACGATAAACACCTGCCTCTGATTGAGAACCAATCCAGACAGCCATAGACTATGCTAGATACCCCTACTATAATACAAACCCAATACCTAACAAAAACCCCAAGACAAAACACACCACATACAAAACCCATGTCACACCCTGGCCTGACCAAATTAATAAAGAAAACACAAAATACTAAGACCAGGGCATGACATCAAGACTGCCCAAATGTGCCTAATTGGTTTATTAATAACTTTAAGTTCATAACTGTGCACTCTCCTCAAACAATAATATGGTATTCTTTCAATGTAATAGCTACTGTAAATTTTACAGTGCAGTTAGATTAAGAATTAAAGCTTTCTGCCAATATCAGATATGTCTATGTCCTGGGAAATGTTCTTGTTACTTTTAACCTTATGCTAATCACATTAGCCTATGTTAGCTCAACCGTCCCAAGGGGGACCCACCGATCCTGTAGATGTTAACTCTGACCCACTGGTTACTGGGATGGAACATATTGTCACGGCCATCGTCGGAAGGAGACCAAGGTGTAGCGTGATGAGCGTACATTTTCATTTTATTATTGTAAATGCCGCCAACAAGAAACGACGAAACAACCGTGAAGCTTAACAGGGCTATAGTGCCACTAACAAAGATAACTACCCACAACTACAACAGGGAAAAAAGGCTGCCTAATGTATGATTCCCAATCAGAGAAAACAATAGACAGCTGTCCCTGATTGAGAACCATACCCGGCCAAAACATAGAAGCACAAAAAACCTAGAAAACAAAACATAGAATGCCCCTCACACCCTGACCAAACCAAAATAGTGACATAAAAAGTCTCTCTCAGGTCAGTGAGTGACACATATAACAGGTTAACTCTGATATGGACCCACTGGTTATTGAGCTAGAACAGATAACAGATTAAACTGGTTATTGACACATTTAGTTTAAAATGGATTTGACATAAACCACTCTTCGGGCTTAACAAAAAAATTCTGTTAACTGTCCTAAAATTCCCAGGATTTCCGGTTAGAGGATTCCTGTAATTCATGGTAATTTCCCTGAATCTGGTAGATATATCAGGTTAGGCAGATATAACTGGTCAGGTAGACAGTTAGATACATCTGGTCAGGTAGATATATCTGGTCAGATAGATATAGGTAGATACATCTGGTCAGGTAGATGTTACTGGTCAGGTAGATATAGGCATATGTAACTGGTCAGGTAGATATATCTGGTCAGGTAGATATTTCTGGTCAGGTAGATATTTCTGGTCAGGTAGATATAGGTATATATATCTGGTCAGGTAGATATATCTGGTCAGGTAGAAAAATCTGGTCAGGTATATATATCTGGTCAGTTAGAAAAGGGTAGATATATCTGGTCAGGTAGATATAACTGGTCAGATAGATATAGGTAGATATATCTGGTCAGGTAGATATAGGTATATATATCTGGTTAGGTAGATATATCTGGTCAGATAGATATAGGTAGATATATCTGGTCAGGTAGATATGGGTATATATATCTGGTTAGGTAGATATATCTGGTCAGGTAGAAATATCTGGTCAGGCAGATATATCTGGTCAGGTAGAAATATCTGGTCAGGTAGATATATCTGGTCAGGTAGATATATGCAGATATATCGGGTCAGGTAAATATAGGTAGATGTTACTGGTCAGGTAGAAATATCTGGTCAGGTAGATATATCTGGTCAGGTCTGGTCAGTCTGGTCAGGTAGATATATGCAGATGTATCGGGTCAGGTAAATATAGGTAGATGTTACTGGTCAGGTAGATATTTCTGGTCAGGTAGATATATCTGGTCAGGTAGATATTTCTGGTCAGGTAGATATAGCTATATATATCTGGTCAGCTATATATATCTGGTCAGGTAGATATAGGTATATATATCTGGTAGGTATATATCTGGTCAGGTAGAAAAAGGTAGATATATCTGGTCAGGTATATATATCTGGTCAGGTAGAAAAAGGTAGATATATCTGGTCAGGTAGATATGGGTATATATATCTGGTTAGGTAGATATATCTGGTCAGGTAGAAATATCTGGTGAGGCAGATATATCTGGTCAGGTAGAAATATCTGGTCAGGCAGATATAACTGGTCAGGTAGATATGGGCAGATATAACTGGTCAGGTAGATATAGGCAGATATATCTTGTCAGGTAGATATAGGCAGATATAACTGGTCAGATAGATATAGTCAGATAGAAATATCTGTTCAGGTAGATATCGGTAAACATATCTGGTCAGGCAGATATATCTGTTCAGGCAGATATAGGGAGATATATCTGGTCAGGAAGATTTAGGCTGATATAACTGGTCATGTAGATATATCTGGTCATGTAGATATATCTGGTCATGTAGATATATCTGGTCATGTAGATATATTTTTTATATCTTTTATTTATTTAACCTTTATTTAACTAGGCAAGTCAGTTAAGAACAAATTCTTATTTTCAATGGCAGCCTAGGAACAGTGGGTTAACTGCCTGTTCAGGGGCAGAACGACAGATTTGTACCTTGTCAGCACAGGGATTTGAAACAGTGGGTTAACTGCCTGTTCAGGGGCAGAACAACAGATTTGTACCTTGTCAGCACGGGGATTTGAATTTGCAACCTTTCGGTTACTAGTCCAACACTCTAACCACTAGGCTACCCTGCCAACCCTGGTCAGGTAGAAATATCTGGTCAGGTAGAAATATCTGGTCAGGTAGAAATAGGCAGATATAACTGTTCAGGTAGATTTAACTGGTCAGGTAGAAATGTCTGGTAAGGTAGAAATGTCTGGTCAGGTAGATATAGGTAGCTATATCTGCTCAGGTAGATATATCTGGTCAGGTAGATATATCTGGTACAGGTAGATATAACTGGTCAGGTAGATATAGCTATATATATCTGGTCAGCTATATATATCTGGTCAGGTAGATATAGGTATATATATCTGGTCAGGTATATATATCTGGTCAGGTAGAAAAAGGTAGATATATCTGGTCAGGTAGATATATCTGGTCAGATAGATATAGGTAGATATATCTGGTCAGGTAGATATGGGTATATATATCTGGTTAGGTAGATATATCTGGTCAGGTAGAAATATCTGGTCAGGCAGATATATCTGGTCAGGTAGAAATATCTGGTCAGGTAGATATATCTGGTCAGGTAGATATATGCAGATATATCGGGTCAGGTAAATATAGGTAGATGTTACTGGTCAGGTAGAAATATCTGGTCAGGTAGATATATCTGGTCAGGTAGAAATATCTGGTCAGGTAGATATATCTGGTCAGGTAGATATATGCAGATGTATCGGGTCAGGTAAATATAGGTAGATGTTACTGGTCAGGTAGATATTTCTGGTCAGGTAGATATATCTGGTCAGGTAGATATTTCTGGTCAGGTAGATATAGCTATATATATCTGGTCAGCTATATATATCTGGTCAGGTAGATATAGGTATATATATCTGGTCAGGTATATATATCTGGTCAGGTAGAAAAAGGTAGATATATCTGGTCAGGTATATATATCTGGTCAGGTAGAAAAAGGTAGATATATCTGGTCAGGTAGATATGGGTATATATATCTGGTTAGGTAGATATATCTGGTCAGGTAGAAATATCTGGTGAGGCAGATATATCTGGTCAGGTAGAAATATCTGGTCAGGCAGATATAACTGGTCAGGTAGATATGGGCAGATATAACTGGTCAGGTAGATATAGGCAGATATATCTTGTCAGGTAGATATAGGCAGATATAACTGGTCAGATAGATATAGTCAGATAGAAATATCTGTTCAGGTAGATATCGGTAAACATATCTGGTCAGGCAGATATATCTGTTCAGGCAGATATAGGGAGATATATCTGGTCAGGAAGATTTAGGCTGATATAACTGGTCATGTAGATATATCTGGTCATGTAGATATATCTGGTCATGTAGATATATCTGGTCATGTAGATATATTTTTTATATCTTTTATTTATTTAACCTTTATTTAACTAGGCAAGTCAGTTAAGAACAAATTCTTATTTTCAATGGCAGCCTAGGAACAGTGGGTTAACTGCCTGTTCAGGGGCAGAACGACAGATTTGTACCTTGTCAGCACAGGGATTTGAAACAGTGGGTTAACTGCCTGTTCAGGGGCAGAACAACAGATTTGTACCTTGTCAGCACGGGGATTTGAATTTGCAACCTTTCGGTTACTAGTCCAACACTCTAACCACTAGGCTACCCTGCCAACCCTGGTCAGGTAGAAATATCTGGTCAGGTAGAAATATCTGGTCAGGTAGAAATAGGCAGATATAACTGTTCAGGTAGATTTAACTGGTCAGGTAGAAATGTCTGGTAAGGTAGAAATGTCTGGTCAGGTAGATATAGGTAGCTATATCTGCTCAGGTAGATATATCTGGTCAGGTAGATATATCTGGTACAGGTAGATATAACTGGTCAGGTAGAAATATCTGGTCAGGTAGATATTGGTAGATATATCTGGTCAGGTAGATATCGGTAGATATATCTGGTCAGGTAGATATAACTGGTCAGGTAGATATATCTGGTCAGGTAGATATATCTGGTCAGGTAGATATATCTGGTCAGGTAGATACAGTGCCTTGCGAAAGTATTCGGCCCCCTTGAACTTTGCAACCTTTTGCCACATTTCAGGCTTCAAACATAAAGATATAAAACTGTAATTTTGTGAAGAATCAACAACAAGTGGGACACAATCATGAAGTGGAATGACATTTATTGGATATTTCTAACTTTTTTAACAAATCAAAAACTGAAAAATTGGTTAATAATAAGTTAATACTTTGTAGCACCACCTTTTGCTGCGATTACAGCTGTAAGTCGCTTGGGGTATGTCTCTATCAGTTTTGCACATCGAGAGACTGACATTTTTTCCCATTCCTCCTTGCAAAACAGCTCGAGCTCAGTGAGGTTGGATGGAGAGCATTTGTGAACAGCAGTTTTCAGTTCTTTCCACAGATTCTCGATTGGATTCAGGTCTGGACTTTGACTTTGACACCTGGATATGTTTATTTTTGAACCATTCCATTGTAGATTTTGCTTTATGTTTTGGATCATTGTCTTGTTGGAAGACAAATCTCCGTCCCAGTCTCAGGTCTTTTGCAGACTCCATCAGGTTTTCTTCCAGAATGGTCCTGTATTTGGCTCCATCCATCTTCCCATCAATTTTAACCATCTTCTCTGTCCCTGCTGAAGAAAAGCAGGCCCAAACCATGATGCTGCTACCACCATGTTTGACAGTGGGGATGGTGTGTTCAGGGTGATGCGTTGTGTTGCTTTTACGCAAAACATAACGTTTTGCATTGTTGCCAAAAAGTTCAATTTTGGTTTCATCTGACCAGAGCACCTTCTTCCACATGTTTGGTGTGGCAAACTTTAAATGACACTTTTTATGGATATCTTTAAGAAATGGCTTTCTTCTTGCCACTCTTCCATAAAGGCCAGATTTGTGCAATATACAACTGATTGTTGTCCTATGGACAGAGTCTCCCACCTCGGCTGTAGATCTCTGCAGTTCATCCAGAGTGATCATGGGCCTCTTGGCTGCATCTCTGATCAGTCTTCTCCTTGTATGAGCTGAAAGTTTAGAGGGACGGCCAGGTCTTGGTAGATTTGTAGTGGTCTGATACTCCTTCCATTTCAATATTATCGCTTGCACAGTGCTCCTTGGGATGTTTAAAGCTTGGGAAATCTTTTTGTATCCAAATCCGGCTTTAAACTTCTTCACAACAGTATCTCGGACCTGCCTGATGTGTTCCTTGTTCTTCATGATGCTCTCTGCGCTTTTAACGGACCTCTGAGACTATCACAGTGCAGGTGCATTTATACGGAGACTTGATTACACACAGGTAGATTGTATTTATCATCATTAGTCATTTAGGTCAACATTGGATCATTCAGAGATCCTCACTGAACTTCTGGAGAGAGTTTGCTGCACTGAAAGTAAAGGGGCTGAATAATTTTGCACGCCCAATTTTTAAGTTTTTGATTTGTTAAAAAAGTTAGAAATATCCAATAAATGTCGTTCCACTTCATGATTGTGTCCCACTTGTTGTTGATTCTTCACAAAAAAATACAGTTTTATATCTTTATGTTTGAAGCCTGAAATGTGGCAAAAGGTCGCAAAGTTCAAGGGGGCCGAATACTTTCGCAAGGCACTGTATAACTGGTCAGGTAAAAATATCTGGTCAGGTCAATATCGGTAGATATATTTGGTCAAGTAGATATTGTTAGATATATCTGGTCAGGTAGATATAGGTAGATATATCTGGTCAGTTAGATATATCTGGTCAGGTAGATATATCTGGTCAGGTAGATATAGGTAGATATATCTGGTCAGGTAGATATAGGTAGATATAACTGGTCAGGTAGATATAGGTAGATATAACTGGTCAGGTAGATATAGGTAGATACTTCTGGTCAGGTAGATATAGGTAGATATATCTGGTCAGGTGTATATATATCTGGTCAGGTAGATATAGGTATATATATATCTGGTCAGGAAGAAAAAGGTAGATATCTGGTCAGGTAGATATAGGTAGATATATCTGGTCAGGTAGATATAGGTATATATATCTGGTTAGGTAGACATATCTGGTCAGGTAGAAAAAGGTAGATATATCTGGTCAGGTAGATATAGGTAGAAATAACTGGTCAGGTAGATATAGGTAGATATATCTGGTCAGGTAGATATAGGTAGATATATCTAGTCAGGTGGATATAGGTATATATATCTGGTTAGGTAGATATATCTGGTCAGGTAGAAATATCTGGTCAGGCAGATGTATCTGGTCAGGCAGAAATATCTGGTCAGGCAGATATAACTGGTCAGGTAGATATATCTGGTTAGGTAGATATGGGCAGATATAACTGGTCAGGTATATATATCTAGTCAGGTAGATATAGGCAGATATATCTGGTCAGGTAGAAATATATGTTTTGGTAGATATAACTGGCCAGGTAAATATATCTGGTTAGGTAGATATGGGCAGATATAACTGGTCAGGTATAACTGGTCAGGTAGATATAGTCAGATATAACTGGTCAGGTAGAAATATGTGGTCAGGTAGATATATCTGGTCAGGTAGATATATCTGGTCAGGTAGATTTAGGCAGATATATCTGGTCAGGTAGAAATATCTGTTCAGGTAGATATCGGTACATATAACTGGTCAGGTAGAAATGGGTAGAAATAACTGTTCAAGTAGATATCGGTAGATGTATCTGGTCAGGCAGATATAACTGTTCAGGCAGATATAACTGGTCAGGTAGATATAGGGAGATATATCTGTCAGGTAGATATATCTGGTCAGGAAGATTTAGGCTGATATAACTGGTCAGGTAGATATATCTGGTCAGGTAGAAATGTCTGGTCAGGTAGAAATGTCTGGTCAGGTAGAAATAGGCAGATAAAACTGTTCAGGTAGATATAACTGGTCAGGTAGAAATGTCTGGTCAGGTAGAAATGTCTGGTCATGTAGATATAGGTAGCTATATCTGGTCAGGTAGATATATCTGGTCAGGTAGATATATCTGGTACAGGTAGATATAGATAGATATAACTGGTGAGGTAGATATATCTGGTCAGGTAGATATAACTGGTGAGGTAGATATATCTGGTCAGGTAGATATATCTGGTCAGGTAGATATATCTGGTCAGGTAGATATATCTGGTACAGGTAGATATAGATAGATATAACTGGTGAGGTAGATATATCTGGTCAGGTAGATATATCTGGTCAGGTAGATATATCTGGTTAGGTAGATATGGGCAGATATAACTGGTCAGGTATAACTGGTCAGGTAGATATAGTCAGATATAACTGGTCAGGTAGAAATATCTGGTCAGGTAGATATATCTGGTTAGGTAGATATGGGCAGATATAACTGGTCAGGTATAACTGGTCAGGTAGATATAGTCAGATATAACTGGTCAGGTAGAAATATCTGGTCAGGTAAATATAACTGGTCAGGTAGAAATATCTGATCAGGTAGATATATCTGGTCAGGTAGATTTAGGCAGATATATCTGGTCAGGTAGAAAAATCTGTTCAGGTAGATATCGGTAGATATAACTGGCCAGGTAGAAATGGGTATAAATAACTGTTCAGGTAGATATCGGTAGATGTATCTGGTCAGGCAGATATAACTGTTCAGGCAGATATAACTGGTCAGGTAGATATAGGGAGATATATCTGTCAGGTAGATATATCTGGTCAGGAAGATTTAGGCTGATATAACTGGTCAGGTAGATATATCTGGTCAGGTAGATATATCTGGTCAGGTAGAAATATCTGGTCAGGTAGATTTATATGGTCAGGTAGATATATCTGGTCAGGTAGATATATCTGGTCAGGTTGATATATCTGGTCAGGCAGACATATCTGGTCAGGTAGAAATAGGCAGAAATAACTGTTCAGGTAGAAATGTCTGGTCAGGTAGAAATGTCTGGTCAGGTAGATTTATATGGTCAGGTAGATATATCTGGTCAGGTAGATATATCTGTTCAGGTAGATATATCTGGCCTGGCAGATTTATCTGTTCAGGTAGATATATCTGGTCAGGTAGAAATATCTGGTCAGGTAGAAATAGGCAGATACAACTGTTCAGGTAGATATAACTGGTCAGGTAGAAATGTCTGGTCAGGTAGAAATGTCTGGTCATGTAGATATAGGTAGCTATATCTGGTCAGGTAGATATATCTGGTACAGGTAGATATAGATAGATATAACTGGTGAGGTAGATATATCTGGTTAGGTAGATATATCTGGTCAGGTAGATATCTGGTCAGGTAGATATCTGGTCAGGTAGATACATCTGGTCAGGTAGATATAACTGGTCAGGTAGATATATCTGGTTAGGTAGATATAACTGGTCAGGTAGAAATGTCTGGTCAGGTAGATATCGGTAGATATATCTGGTCAGGTAGATATAACTGGTCAGGTAGATATATCTGGTCAGGTAGATATAACTGGTCGGGTATTGATATCTGATCAGGTAGATATAGGCAGATATAACTGGTCAGGTAAATATATCTGGTCAGGCAGATTTATCTGGTCAGGTAGATATAACTGGTCAGGTAGAAATATCTGGTCAGGTAGATATATCTGGTCAGGTAGAAATAGGTAGATATAACTGGTCAGCTAGAAATATCTGGTCAGGTAGAGATATCTGGTCAGGTAGAAATATCTGGTCAGGTAGATATAGGCAGATATAACTGGTCAGGTAGATATAGGTAGATATGTCTGGTCAGGTCGAAATATCTGGTCAGGCAGATGTATCTGGTCAGGCAGATGTATCTGGTCAGGTAGATATAGGTATATATAACTGGTCAGGTAGATATTGGTAGATATGTCTGGTCAGGTAGATATCGGTAGATATGTCTTGTCAGGTAGATATAACTGGTCAGGTAGAAATTTCTGGTCAGCTATTGATATCTGGTCAGGTAGATATCGGCAGATATATCTGGTCAGGTAGATATAGGTGGATATATCTGGTCAGGTAGAAATATCTGGTCATGTAGAAATATCTGGTCAGGTAGATATATCTGTTTAAGTAGATATAACTGGTCAGGTAGATATAACTGGTCAGGTAGAAATATCTGGTCAGGTAGATATAACTGGTCAGGTAGATATATCTGGTCAGGTTGATATATCTGGTCAGTTAGATATACCTGGTCAGGTAGATATAGGTATATATAACTGGTCAGGTAGATATAACTGGTCAGCTAGAAATATCTGGTCAGGTAGATATAGGTATATATAGCTGGTCAGGTAGATATAACTGGTCAGCTAGAAATATCTGGTCAGGTAGAAATATCTGGTCAGGTAGATATCGGTAGATATATCTGGTCAGGTAGATATAGGTAGATATGTCTTGTCAGGTAGATATAAATGGTCAGGTTGACATTTCTGGTCAGGTAGAAATGTCTGGTCATCTATATATAGGTAGCTATATCTAGTCAGGTAGATATATCTGGTCAGGTAGATATAACTGGTCAGGTAGATATATCTGTTTATGTAGATATAACTGGTCAGGTAGAAATATTTGGTCTGGTAGAAATCTCTGGTCAGATAGATATCGGTAGATATATCTGGTCAGGTATATATTGGTAGATATATCTGGTCAGGTAGATATAGGTAGATATGTCTGGTCAGGTATAAATATCTGGTCAGCTAGAAATATCTGGTCAGGTAGAAATATATGCTCAGGTAGATATCGGTATATATATCTGGTCAGGTAGATATATCTGGTCAGGTAGATATCGGTAGATATATCTGGTCAGGTAGATATAACTGGTCAGGTAGAAACATCTGGTCAGGTAAAACATTTGGTCAGGTAGAAATATCTGGTCAGGTAGATATCTGGTCAGGTAGATACATCTGGTCAGGTAGATATAACTGGTCAGGTAGATATATCTGGTTAGGTAGATATAACTGGTCAGGTAGAAATATCTGGTCAGGTAGATATCGGTAGATATATCTGGTCAGGTAGATATAACTGGTCAGGTAGATATATCTGGTCAGGTAGATATAACTGGTCGGGTATTGATATCTGATCAGGTAGATATAGGCAGATATAACTGGTCAGGTAAATATATCTGGTCAGGCAGATTTATCTGGTCAGGTAGATATAACTGGTCAGGTAGAAATATCTGGTCAGGTAGATATAGGTAGATATAACTGGTCAGGTAGATATAGGTAGATATATCTGGTCAGGTAGATATATCTGGTCAGGTAGAAATAGGTAGATATAACTGGTCAGCTAGAAATATCTGGTCAGGTAGATATAACTGGTCAGGTAGAAATATCTGGTCAGGTAGATATAGGTAGATATACCTGGTCAGGTAGATATAGGTAGATATAACTGGTCAGGTAGAAATATCTGGTCAGGTAGATATAGGTAGATATACCTGGTCAGGTAGATATAGGTAGATATAACTGGTCAGGTAGATATAGGTAGATATATCTGATCAGGTAGAGATATCTGGTCAGGTAGAAATATCTGGTCAGGTAGATATAGGCAGATATAACTGGTCAGGTAGATATAGGTAGATATGTCTGGTCAGGTCGAAATATCTGGTCAGGCAGATGTATCTGGTCAGGCAGATGTATCTGGTCAGGTAGATATAGGTATATATAACTGGTCAGGTAGATATAGGCAGATATAACTGGTCAGGTAGATATATCTGGTCAGGTATAATTATCTGGTCAGCTAGAAATATCTTGTCAGCTAGAAATATCTGATCAGGTAGATATCGTTAGATTTATCTGGTCAGGTAGATATAGGTAGATATGTCTGGTCAGGTAGATATAACTGGTCAGTTAGAAATATCAGGTCAGGTAGAAATATCTGGTCAGGTAGATATAGTCAGATATAACTGGTCAGGTAGAAGTATCTGGTCAAGTAGAAGTATCTGGTCAGGTAGAAGTATCTGGTCAGGTAGATATAACTGGTCAGGTAGATATAACTGGTCAGGTAGATATAACTGGTCAGGTAGATATATCTGGTCAGGTAGATATATCTGGTCAGGTAGATATAGGGAGATTTAACTGGTCAGGTAGATATCGGTAGATGTATCTGGTCAGGTAGATATATCTGGTCAGGTAGATATAGGTAGATATGTCTGGTCAGGTAGATATAACTGGTCAGGTAGAAATATCAGGTCAGGTAGAAATATCTGGTCAGGTAGATATAGGCAGATATAACTGGTCAGGTAGATATAACTGGTCAGGTAGAAATATCTGGACAGGTAGAAATATCTGGTCAGGTAGATATTAGTAGATGTATCTGGTCAGGTAGATATCGGTAGATATATCTGGACAGGTAGAAATATCTGGTCAGGTAGATATATTTTCTCAGGTATAGGTAGATATATCTGGTCAGGTAGATATAACATGTCAGGTAGATATATCTGGTCAGGTAGATATAGGCAGATATAACTGGTCAGCTAGAAATATCTGATCAGGTAGAAATATCTGGTCAGGTAGATATTGGTAGATATATTTTGTCAGGTAGATATCGGTAGATATATATAGTCATGTAGATATAGGTAGATATGTCTGGTCAGGTAGAAATATCTGGTCAGGTAGAAATATCTGGTCAGGTAGAAATATCAAATCAAATCAAATCAAATTTTATCTACCTGACCAGTTATATCTACCTGACCAGACATACCTACATATATCTACCTGACCAGATTGATCTACCTGACCAGATATATCTACCTGTGTCACGAATCCCGTTTCCTGAGTCTGTTTTTTGCCTGTGTTCTGTCCTGGAGTGTTTTTTTCCGGCGTCCTGGAACGCACCCTGTCTTGTTGCCGGGCAATGTAGCCAGTTGGGAGTTCTGATTACCCGCACCTGTATCCCATCAGCTATCTGCACACCTGGTCCTGATCATCATCTCTCCTCTTCATAAGCCCGGACCTAACATCCATTCCCTGCCGGATCATTAGCCATGAACAGTATGTTGTCCCATAGTATCAGCCTCAAGTTGGATAGAATTTGTTTTGTTGTTTTTTACGTATTGCTTGCCTTAAACTTACCTCCGTTTGTTCTGTCTTCAGTTACTCACCCGGATCATTTACCCCATTCCCGCCTGGTCGTCGGAGGATTCCGCTACCCCATTGGATCCACCTATTTACTCCCATCAACTCACCACCGCTGCCCGCTACGCCACCTGTATATATCTACCCATTCACATTCACTTGTAAATAAATACTCACCTTCTTCCTACTCTCCTTGTCCTGGTCTGCTTCTGGGTTTGATTTTGAAGAAACGTGACAACCTGACCAGATATATCTACCTATATCTACCCTCCCAGATGTGTCTACCTATGTCTACCTAACCAGATATATCTACCTATATCTACCCTCCCAGATGTGTCTACCTAACCAGATATATCTACCTATATCTACCCTCCCAGATGTGTCTACCTAACCAGATATATCTACCTATATCTACCCTCCCAGATGTGTCTACCTAACCAGATATATCTACCCTCCCAGATGTGTCTACCTAACCAGATATATCTACCCTCCCAGATGTGTCTACCTAACGAGATATATCTACCTAACCAGATATATCTACCCTCCCAGATGTGTCTACCTAACCAGATATATCTACCCTCCCAGATGTGTCTACCTAACCAGATATATCTACCCTCCCAGATGTGTCTACCTAACCAGATATATCTACCCTCCCAGATGTGTCTACCTAACCAGATATATCTACCATCCCAGATGTGTCTACCTAACCAGATATATCTACCCTAACCAGATATATCTACCCTCCCAGATGTGTCTACCTAACCAGATATATCTACCCTCCCAGATGTGTCTACCTAACCAGATATATCTACCATCCCAGATGTGTCTACCTAACCAGATATATCTACCCTCCCAGATGTGTCTACCTAACCAGATATATCTACCATCCCAGATGTGTCTACCTAACCAGATATATCTACCATCCCAGATGTGTCTACCTAACCAGATATATCTACCATAACCAGATATATCTACCCTCCCAGATGTGTCTACCTAACCATATATATCTACCCTCCCAGATGTGTCTACCTAACCAGATATATCTACCCTAACCAGATATATCTACCCTCCCAGATGTGTCTACCTAACCAGATATATCTACCCTCCCAGATGTGTCTACCTAACCAGATATATCTACCCTAACCAGATATATCTACCCTCCCAGATGTGTCTACCTAACCAGATATATCTACCCTCCCAGATGTGTCTACCTAACCAGATATATCTACCATCCCAGATGTGTCTACCTAACCAGATATATCTAATCAAATCACATTTTATTTGTCACAAGCGCCAAACACAACAGGTATAGAACTTACAGTGAAATGCTTTACTTACAAGCCCTTAACCAACAATGCAGTTTAAATAAAATTAAAATATCAATAAGAAGCGCCTCACAGGAACAACCCAAGTCAACTTTACCACTGAGCTCAAATCTGGGTTTGTGAACGGAGCCTCAATCAGACTTTTAGCTGCTTAACAAACAGTTCAACATTCACCTTCTGCTACTTTATCCGGCTACTACGTACATTATTCACCTTCTGCTACTTTATCCGGCTACTACGTACATTATTCACCTTCTGCTACTATATCCGGCTACTACGTACATTATTCACCTTCTGCTACTATATCCGGCTACTACGTACATTATTCACCTTCTGCTACTTTATCCGGCTACTACGTACATTATTCACCTTCTGCTATATCCGGCTACTACGTACATTATTCACCTTCTGCTACTATATCTGGCTACTACGTACATTATTCACCTTCTGCTACTATATCTGGCTACTACGTACATTATTCACCTTCTGCTACTATATCTGGCTACTACGTACATTATTCACCTTCTGCTATTATATCTGGCTACTACGTACATTATTCACTTTCTGCTACTATATCTGTCTACTACGTACATTATTCACCTTCTGCTACTATATCTGGCTACTACGTACATTATTCACCTTCTGCTACTATATCTGGCTACTACGTACATTATTCACCTTCTGCTACTATATCTGTCAAGGCTACTACGTACATTATGCGCTGGGAGTGCAGCCCACCTGCTGAAATGAAGATGATTCGCTGATAAATGTTTAATCCAAATGTAGCTAGAAGATTGATATTAACAGACGCAGCAGGAGGTTTCTACAGGAGAGAAGAAATACAATAATACAAGTCATCAATTACAATAATGACGTAGATGTAAAAGGATAATATGCTTGAAGATAAAGGTTATAATATTCATAATGAGAATAAGGAATGTGTACATAAACATAACGACAGACATTACAGACAAATACACTTAATCATTGTCTGGGAAATATACATAAGTATCTTTGTAAATAAGACTGTTCTTAACTGTCTCAACTGAAAAATTAAACAAAAATATATACCAAACATGTGTTAGCCGTAATTATAAACTATGACACTAGGGAGCAGGAGAGCAATGTAATGGAGCAGGAGAGTAATTACTGACTACCAGGAATCAATCAAATGTATTTAAAAAAAAACTATTTTACATCAGCAGATGTCACAAGGTGCTTATGGAGAAACCCACCCTGACCCATCTACCACTGACCCACCCTGACCCATCTACCACTGACCCACCCTGACCCATCTACCACTGACCCACCCTGACCCATCTACCACTGACCCACCCTGACCCATCTACCACTGACCCACCCTGACCCATCTACCACTGACCCACCCTGACCCATCTACCACTGACCCACCCTGACCCATCTACCACTGACCCACCCTGACCCACCCTGACCCATCTACCGCTGACCCACCCTGACCCATCTACCACTGACCCACCCTGACCCATCTACCACTGACCCACCCTGACCCATCTACCACTGACCCACCCTGACCCATCTACCACTGACCCACCCTGACCCATCTACCACTGACCCACCCTGACCCATCTACCACTGACCCACCCTGACCCATCTACCACTGACCCACCCTGACCCATCTACCACTGACCCACCCTGACCCATCTACCACTGACCCACTCTGACCCACCCTGACCCATCTACTCCTGACCCATCTACCACTGACCCATCTACCACTGATCCACCCTGACCCATCTACCACTGATCCACCCTGACCCATCTACCACTGATCCACCCTGACCCATCTACCACTGACCCACCCTGACCCATCTACCACTGATCCACCCTGACCCATCTACCACTGACCCACCCTGACCCATCTACCACTGACCCACCCTGACCCATCTACCAAATCAAATCAAATCAGATGTATTTATAAAGCCCTTCGTACATCAAATGATATCTCAAAGTGCTGTACAGAAACCCAGCCTAAAACCTCAAAGAGCAAGTACTGCAGATGTAGAAGCACAGTTGGCTTTTCATAGACAAGCCTTCAGAGATTGAGACAGCAGGTGCGGGAGAGAGAGAGAGGGTCAACTGCAGCCAGCCCCCATCTCTAGGGCTCAGCCATCTCCCATCTCTAGGGCTCAGCCATCTCCCATCTCTAGGGCTCAGCCATCTCCCAGCTCTCGCCCTCAGCCATCTCCCATCTCTAGGGCTCAGCCATCTCCCATCTCTAGGGCTCAGCCATCTCTAGGGCTCAGCCATCTCCCATCTCTAGGGCTCAGCCATCTCACAGCTCTCGCCCTCAGCCAGCCCCCATCTCTAGGGCTCAGCCATCTCCCATCTCTCGGGCTCAGCCATCTCCCATCTCTAGGGCTCAGCCATCTCCCATCTCTAGGGCTCAGCCATCTCCCAGCTCTCGCCCTCAGCCAGCCCCCAGCTAGAGGACCTGTTGACCTCTCCACCACTCGAGGCACCCCTGTCTGGGCATCACTCCTACCTCTTACTCCTTGACCCTCTCTGGAGCTCCAGACAGGCCCCTACTGACCTTGTGATCTCTGTCCCACTTAAGGCACTCATGTCTGGCCCTCAGTCCAGACCTCCAAGCCCTACATTCCCTGCCCTGCCTACCTGCCATTTCCCTATGCCTAAGAGTCCAGTCATGGAATTCCACTTTTCCTCTCCACAGTTAGACCTCCAGGCTTCCTCTCCCTGCCCTACATGCCAGCCCCACTTCCTGGGCCTGAGAGTCCAGTCTGGACCTCCAGGCCTTCACAATTAATCTCCCTTCCAGGGCAAAACCTCTCTTCTTGGGCATCACCCATCACGGCATCCCGGCCGGGACACATCTACCTCAAAAACCGGGTTACCCCCATACCCGCCACTACGACTATAGTCCCGCTGCCAGGAACCACGGACACCTGGTGACAAAAAAACATTCTCTGAATCTGGTGACCTGCAACAGGCTCGGTGCACCTGGTAACCTCCAACAGGCTCGGTGCACCTGGTGTTCTCCAACAGACTCTGTGCACCTGGTGACCTCCACCAGGCTCTGTGCACCTGGTGACCTCCACCAGACTCTGTGCACCTGGTGACCTCCAACAGACTCTGTGCACCTGGTGACCTCCAACAGACTCTGTGCACCTGGTGACCTCCACCAGACTCTGTGCACCTGGTGACCTCCACCAGACTCTGTGCACCTGGTGACCTCCACCAGACTCTGTGCACCTGGTGACCTCCACCAGACTCTGTGCACCTGGTGACCTCCACCAGACTCTGTGCACCTGGTGACCTCCAAACAAATCAAATTGTATTTGTCACATGCACCGAATACAACAAGTGTAGACATTACAATGAAAGACTTATCAATGCAGTTTTAAGAAAAATACCCCCCCCCAAAAAAAAAAATTGTAACAAAGTAACAAATAACTAAAGAGCAGCAGTAAAATAACAATAGTGAGGTGATATACAAGGGGGTACCGGTACAGAGTCAATGTGCGGGGACACCGGTTAGTTGAGGTAAATGAGGTAATTCATTTGAGTCTTATGGCTTGGGGGTAGAAGCTGTTTAGAAGCCTCTTGGACCTAGACTTTGCATTCCTGTACCACTTGCCATGCGGCAGCAGAGAGAACAGTCTATGACTAGGGAAGCTGGAGTCTTTCACAATATTTAGGGCCTTCCTCTGACACTGCCTGGTATAGAGGTCCTGGATGGAAGAAAGCTTGGCCCCAGTGATATACTGGGCTGTTCGCACTACCCTCTGTTGTGTCTTGCGGTCGGAGGCCGAGCAGTTGCTATACCAGGCAGTGATACAACCCATCAGGATGCTCTCATTGGTGCAGCTGTAAAACCTTTTGTGGATCTGAGGACCCATGCCAAATCTTTTCAGTCTGTTGAAGGGGTGTAGGTTTTGTCCCTCTGCATGACTGTCTTGGTGTGCTTGGACTATGTTAGGTTGTTGGTAATGCCAAGGAACTTGAAGCTCTTAACATGCTCCACCGCAGCCCTGTCGATTAGAATGGAGAAGTGCTCGGTATTCCTTTTCTTGTAGTCCACAATCATCTCATTTGTCTTGTTCACGTTAAGGGAGAGGTTGTTGTTCTGGCACCACATGGTCAGGTCTCTGACCTCCTCCCTATAGGCTGTCTCATTGTGGTCGGTGATCAGGCCTACCACTGTTGTGTCATCGGCAAACTTAATGATGGTGTTGGAGTCGTGCCTGGCCGTGCAGTCATGAGTAAACAGGGAGTACAGGAGGGGACTGGGCACGCACCCCTGAGGGGCCCCGTGTTGAGGAACAGCATCCAGACGGCATTCCAGGCGACATTCCTAGCCGCGTCCTCAGAGCATGAGCAGACCAGCTGGCTGGTGTGTTTACGGACATATTCAATCAATCCCTATCCCAGTCTGCTGTCCCCACATGCTTCAAGATGTTCACTGTTGTTCCTGTACCCAAGAAAGCAAAGGTAACTGAACTAAATGACAACCGCCCCGTAGCACTTACTTCTGTCATCATGAAGAGCTTTGGTAGACTAGGCAAGGATCATATCACCTCCACCTTACAGGTCACCCTAGGTCCACAGCCAGGTCCACAGACGATGCAATCCCCATCACACTGCTCTAACCCATCTGGACAAGAAGAATATCTATGTAAGAATGCTGTTCATTGATTACAGCTCAGCATTCAACACCATAGTACCCTCCAAGCTCATCATTAAGCTGGAGGCCCTGGGTCTCAACCCTGCCCTGTGCAATTGGGTCCTGGACTTTCTGACGGGCTGCCCCCAGGTGGTGAATGTAGGAAACAACATCTCCACTTCGCTGACCCTCAACACTGGGGCCCCACAAGGGTGCATGCTCAGCCCCCTCCTGTACTCCCTGTTCACCCACGACTGTGTGGCCATGCATGTCTCCAACTCAATCATCAAGTTTGCAGACGCGCACAACATTAGTGGGCTTGATTACCAACAACGCCAAGACAGCCTACAGGGAGGAGGTGAGGACACTCGGAGTGTGGTGTCAGGAAAACAACCTATCACTCAATGTCAACAAAACAAAAGAGATGTTAGTGGACTTCAGGAAACAGCAGAGGGAGCACCCCCCTATCCACATCAAAGGGACAGCAGTGGAGAAGGTGGGAAGTTTTAACTTCTTGGTGACTGGGGGGCAGTTTTGAGTAGCTTGGATGAAAAGCGTGCCCAGAGTAAACTGCCTCCTACTCAGTCCCAGATGCTAATATATGCATATTATTATTAGTATTGGATAGAAAACACTCTGAAGTTTCTAAAACTGTTTGAATGATGATGTGTGTGAGTATAACAGAACTCATATGGCAGGCAAAAACCTGAGAAGAAATCCAAACAGGAAGTGGGAAATCTGAGGTTTATCATTTTTTAACTCAGCCCCTATTGAATACACTGTGGGATGTGGGTCATTTTGCACTTCCTAAGGCTTCCACTAGATCTCAACCGTCTTTAGAATGTTGTTTCAGGCTTGCCCAGAGTAAACTGTGAAGGGGGCAAAATGAGAGGGGAATGAGTCAGAGGTCTGCCAGCAGCCTCGAGCTCAGTCACGCGCATTCACATGAGAGGTAGCTCTCGTTCCATTGCTTTTCTACAGACAATGGAATTCTCCGGTTGGAACATTATTGAACATTTATGATAAAAACATCCTAAAGATTCATTCTATACATAGTTTGATATGTTTCTACGACCAGTAATATAACTTTTTGTAATTTTCGTCCGACCTTTCCGCTGGAAGTTGCACGCGCATTTCGAATTGTTTACCAAACGCCCTAACAAAAGGAGGTATATGGACATAAATTCTGAACTTTATCGAACAAATCAAACATTTATTGTGGAACTGGGATTCCTGGGAGTGCATTCTGATGAAGATCATCAAAGATAAGTGAATATTTATAATGCTATTTCTGACTAATGTTGACTGCTCAACATGGCGGATATCTATTTTGGCTGGTTTGGGCTCTTAGCTCCGTACTCAGATTATTGCATGGTATGGTATTTCCATAAAGTTTTTTTGAAATCTGACACAGCGGTTGCATTAAGGAGAAGTTTATCTAAAGTTCCATGCATAACACTTGAATGTCCATCAACATTTATAATGAGTATTTCTGTAAATTGATGTGGCTCTCTGCAAAATCACAGCATGTTTTGGAACTACTAAACATAACAATGTAAAATGAGATTTTTGGATATAAATATGTACTTTATCGAACAAAACATACATACATACATACATACATATATTGTCTAACATGAAGTCCTATGAGTGTCATCTGATGAAGATCATCAAAGGTTAGTGATTAATTTTTATCTCTATTTGTGCTTTTTGTGACTCCTCTCTTTGGCTGGAAAAATGGCTGTGTTTTTCTGTGACTTGGTGGTGACCTAACATAATAGTTTGTGGAGCTTTCGCTGCATTTAATAAAAGAGGAAGCGGCCTGCACCAAGTGGCGGAGTATGGAGACGGCTTGTGGACTGTGAAGAAATTCGTGAATTCCACCTTCTTCCCCAGTGTACAAAAATCCCTAATAAACTTCCCATTTGCATGCTAGTTGTGCTACTGGTGCATGTTTTGTTATTGAACTTGGTGACGTGGAAACCCCACACCCTGCTTCTTTTCCATGTTTTGTGCTGATGCCATGTTGTGTTGCTACCGTGTTGTTGTCAAGTGCTGCTACCATGTTGTGTTGTCAAGTGTTGTTGCCATGCTGTGTTAAGTGCTGCCACCATGCTGTGTTGTCAAGTGTTGCTGCCATGCTGTGTTGTCAAGTGTTGCTGCCATGCTGTGTTGTCAAGTGCTGCCACCATGCTGTGTTGTCAAGTGTTGCTGCCATGCTGTGTTGTCAAGTGTTGCTGCCATGCTGTGTTGTTGTCTTAGGTCTTTCTTTATGTAGTGTTGTGGTGTCTCTCTTGTTGTGATGTGTGTTGTGTCCTGTATTTTTATATTGAATCTGTCCCCACAGGAGGACTTTTGCCTTTTGGCCATTTGTAAATAAGCATTTGTTCTTAAACTGACTAGCCTAGTTAAATAAAGGTTCAATCCAGTTTGAAGCTATTGAAGTTCTAAGGAAGCATTTTTAATGTAAACTCAATTCAAATTGTTTGAAAATCAAAGTCAAAAAATATAAAGGTAATTTCCATTGATTGTCCGGAGGAGTTCCCAGTTGGTTGTATTCATGGAAGCCATATGGGGTGGAAGCTATTGATGATTTTTTAAAAGTGTTTATGTCAAGCAAAAAATATAAATAACGTTTTTTTAAAGTTTAAACTGATAAACTGAGCCATGGGATGGGTTCTAATGTCCTCTTCTTCAAAGAGGGTGCTGTTCCATGGTAACACCCTGGACGACACCATGCACAACCAAAGGCTCTTGTAAGAGCCATCCACATTGCAATAAGAGTATTCTTATTTACTTAGCTATGTCAACTGCAGTTATTCAATTCATAGTTTCTCTCCCTTTGATTTCTACTTCTCTGGTGAGGGTGCTGTTTAGGTAAGGGTGTGTGTGTGTCTGTACAAAAACAAAACTTGCTCTTTTAAGAGTCAACCATATTGAAAACAATTAGACACCATATAACCCACACCTACACACTCATGTATCAATCTGATTGATGGATTGTTTTGTGCATTAAGCAGGCTCAGGTGTATAACTGTGGCTCCTTCCTCCTTCAAAGAATAAGCAAGAACAGGAAGACACTTCATTATTTCTATAATTATTATATTGTTTGTCCTCGTGTTTCTGGGCATGTTTTTCAACCTAAAGTACTCTGCAGCCACTTAGTGTGGACCCCTGCTGAGGCCGCACACACAGATTCCTGTTGAACACTGTCTCTTTAACTACCTTATTTTCCCAATAACAGTCTCTAACTTCATCCCTCTCTCCCTTTCTCCCCAAATCCTCTGAACCCACATCTGAACTGGCATAGCATGATCAGAGGTGAGAGGTCACTTGGTGGGGGTCAACAGGAAGTATTTTTAAATAGATGCTTTACATTGAAATACAGATAGAGATGTAGTCGTCCCAGAGTTAATGATCCCAGATCAGTTTATATTATACAGGAAGTATCATTAAAGAGATGTAGTTGTCCCAGAGTTAATGATCCCAGATCAGTTTATATTATACAGGAAGTATCATTAAAGAGATGTAGTTGTCCCAGAGTTAATGATCCCAGATCAGTTTATATTATACAGGAAGTATTATTAAAGAGATGTAGTTGTCCCAGAGTTAATGATCCCAGATCAGTTTATATTATACAGGAAGTATCATTAAAGAGATGTAGTTGTCCCAGAGTTAATGATCCCAGATCAGTTTATATTATACAGGAAGTATCATTAAAGAGATGTAGTCGTCCCAGAGTTAATGATCCCAGGTCAGTTTATATTATACAGGAAGTATTATTAAAGAGATAGAGATGTAGTAGTCCCAGAGTTAATGATCCCAGGTCAGTTTATATTATACAGGAAGTATCATTAAAGAGATGTAGTTGTCCCAGAGTTAATGATCCCAGATCAGTTTATATTATACAGGAAGTATCATTAAAGAGATGTAGTAGTCCCAGAGTTAATGATCCCAGGTCAGTTTATATTATACAGGAAGTATCATTAAAGAGATGTAGTAGTCCCAGAGTTAATGATCCCAGGTCAGTTTGGCATTTCACCTCCTGATGATTATGATGACTGAGAGTGTTAGTGTGATTAACCCTTGTGTTTTATGCTCTCTCTCTCTCCATCTGTCCATCTGTCTCTCGTCTGCAGGTATGTTTTGATGTGAGAGAGGATGCCAACCCCCAGTCCCATCATCGCCACTTCACCTGCTCTTAAGATAACCTTCGGTCCGACTGGGAACCCAAGGTTAGTATACATCGCTAGAGACACTACTATGTAATTGCGATGAACGGAGAGAATATTAAGTTTAGAAGCACTGTAATTCGTGAATCATGTACTGTATTCCATGCTCCTCTGTTCTTACCTCTTTAGATTTCTGTCTTTTACACGTCTCTCCACCTCTTTCTTCCTCTGTTTTCATAATGCACTGAAGTGCAGATTGAACTTGTATTTGTAATATAATATTACAGTTCTAATATTTATAGTGCATTTATTATGTATTTATAACATGTGGATAATTAACTTCTTTCAATAAAGCGTTTCACATTCTCTACTAGTTGATATTAAGTCTCTCGTTTGACGAAATAGTAGACCTATCCCGTGGCCTCAGATCAGTGCACATTAAGGAAATTAGAAATTGAGATGAACCTGTTTTAGAGTAGAAATGTACACGGTCATACGGCTTGCGGCCCCATTCATTTTCACTGGAAGGAAAGCGGTGAGAAGCAAAACACACATGTTTAAGGAACGGGTTCAACACTCCAGACAGACTGAATAATATTGGCAACTTTAGAGGATAGGCTACAATAATGCAGAAGCCGTCCACCAGCATTGACGTTTCGCTTTGAGGCTGTCTCCCTCTCTGCCCTATGTATTTGGAGATGTCCTCGCTACATATAGACGACCACCAGAGATGGTCCCGACTCACATCCAGGTCACCGTTCCGCGCGGCAGGGGCTCGCGTGCCCAGGGCCAACACAGGACCAGCGACGTGTACACCATTATCCAGGTGGGAGAAACATCTTGTGTTCTGGAAAAGACCACTGCTCCCGAATGGAAGAAGGAATGTTGTTACCGTGTGTGCTGGAGTGGCATGCTGACGTGGACCGGGGAGCCTACCCCTGGAGCAACGTCTTGGTCCTTATGGTGATGCACCGGGCGCTCATCGGGCTAGATGTGTTTCAGGACAGAATATGCAGGAAAAAACAAATGGGTTTCTATTCTTTGGTTCAGTAGTATTTTGCTCTATATCGGCCCTGTCCTGTGTGGCGGTCTGTTCTAGAAAGAGCACTGCAGTGTTCCAGAAGAGAGGGATTCTAACTGGCATTCTAGAACACATATTCTGTTAGTCTGTTCTAGAAAGAGCACTGCAGTGTTCCAGAAGAGAGGGATTCTAACTGGCATTCTAGAACACATATCCTGTTAGTCTGTTCTAGAAAGAGCACTGCAGTGTTCCAGAAGAGAGGGATTCTAACTGGCATTCTAGAACACATATCCTGTTAGTCTGTTCTAGAAAGAGCACTGCAGTGTTCCAGAAGAGAGGGATTCTAACTGGCATTCTAGAACACATATCCTGTTAGTCTGTTCTAGAAAGAGCACTGCAGTGTTCCAGAAGAGAGGGATTCTAACTGGCATTCTAGAACACATATCCTGTTAGTCTGTTCTAGAAAGAGCACTGCAGTGTTCCAGAAGAGAGGGATTCTAACTGGAAAGCATTACATTCTAGAACACATATCCTGTTAGTCTGTTCTAGAAAGAGCACTGCAGTGTTCCAGAAGAGAGGGATTCTAACTGGCATTCTAGAACACATATCCTGTTAGTCTGTTCTAGAAAGAGCACTGCAGTGTTCCAGAAGAGAGGGATTCTAACTGGCATTCTAGAACACATATCCTGTTAGCCAACTTCACCTTTCTTTATTGGGGTTTTATAGGATTTATTCTCAAGTTGACTTCTATAAACATAACAACTGGCAGACCTCTGTACTGCCATACAAACCCTCTTCATGATATCGTACTGGGTTAGGATGAGGGAAATGTGGTCTTGTTTCTATGCTACAGGAGAGCCATTATAGAGGGCCATGGCATTCCTTTTACATAGTTGGTATTGTGACAAGAGGTTAGCCTAAAGAAATTGAGGGAGGTCTCCTGTTCTTCCTAGAACTGTGGGCCTAATTTGACTCTTCTATGCTGAGAGTAATTCTACATTACCAGAGGTTGAATAACATTATATTCTATGCAGTCTTTCTTTCACAAGGCAGAACTTCGACAGGATTATGCACCCTATCCCCTTTATAGTGCCCTACATTCACCAGGGCCCACCCTATTCCCTTTATAGTGCCCTACATTCACCAGGGCCCACCCTATCCCCTTTATAGTGCCCTACATTCACCAGGTCCCACCCTGTCCCCTTTATAGTGCCCTACATTCACCAGGGCCCACCCTATCCCTTTTATAGTGCCCTACATTCACCAGGGCCCACCCTAGTCCCTTTATAGTGCACTCCTTTCACCAGGGCCCACCCTATCCCCTTTATAGTGCACTCCTTTCACCACGGCCCACCCTAGTCCCTTTATAGTGCACTCCTTTCACCAGGGCCCACCCTATCCCCTTTATAGTGCACTCCTTTCACCAGGGCCCACCCTAGTCCCTTTATAGTGCACTCCTTTCACCAGGGCCCACCCTATATCCTTCCATCTCTATCCATCCTTTTCTAGTCATCATCTCTATTTGTTATTGCTATTCGTCCATCTCAATTAATGAATCTATTCATCCATCTCCATCTCTATTTATCAACCTATATTCATTCATCTCTATTCATTCACCATCCAGGCTGTATCACATCCAGCCGTTATTGGGAGTCCCATAGGGGTGGTGAACAATTGGCCCAGTGTCAACCGGGTTTGCCAGGGGTGAATCTCTATTCATCCATCTCTATTCATCCATCCATCTCTATTCATCCATCTCTATTTGTCCATATCTATTCATCCATCACTATCATCTCTATTCATCCATCTCTATTCATCCATATCTGTTCGTCCATCTCTATTCATCCATCTCTTTTCATCCATCACCATCATCTCTATTCATTCACCTCTATTCATCCATATCTGTTCGTCCGTCTCTATTCATCCATCTCTTTTCATCCATCACCATCATCTCTATTCATCCATCTCTATTCATCCATCTCTATTCATCCATCCATCTCTATGCATCCATCTCTATTCATCCATCCATCTCTATGCATCCATCTCTATTCATCCATCTCTATTCATCCATCTCTATTCATCCATCCATCTCTATGCATCCATCTCTATTCATCCATCCATCTCTATGCATCCATCTCTCTATTCATCCATCTCTATTCATCCATCTCTATTCATCCATCCATCTCTATGCATCCATCTCTATTCATCCATCCATCTCTATGCATCCATCTCTATTCATCCATCTCTATTCATCCATCCATCTCTATGCATCCATCTCTATTCATCCATCACCATCATCTCTATTCATTCACCTCTATCCATCTCTATGCATCCATCTCCATCCGGCTCTATTCATTCATCTGTGTTCATTCAACTATAGTCATCCATCTCTATTCAAACATGTATTTTCATCTCTACTCATCCACCTCTATTCATCCATCTCTATCCATATTTTGTTTTATCCATCTCTAGTCATCCATCTATTTCATCCATATCTATTAGTTAACATCTGTTAATCAATCTCTATTCATTCACCTCTATGCATTCATCTCCATCTGTCTCTATTCATCCGTCTCTATCAATCTGTATTAATTATACTGTTCATTCATCCATCTCTATCAATCTGTATTAATTATACTGTGTTCATCCATCTCCATTCATCCATCTCTATCAATCTGTATTAATTATACTGTGTTCATCCATCTCTATTCATCCATCTCTATCAATCTGTATTAATTATACTGTGTTCATCCATCTCCATTCATCCATCTCTATCAATCTGTATTAATTATACTGTGTTCATCCATCTCCATTCATCCATCTCTATCAATCTGTATTAATTATACTGTGTTCATCCATCTCCATTCATCCATCTCTATCAATCTGTATTAATTATACTGTGTTCATCCATCTCTATTCATCCATCTCTATCAATCTGTATTAATTATACTGTGTTCATCCATCTCTATTCATCCATCTCTATCAATCTGTATTAATTATACTGTGTTCATCCATCTCTATCAATCTGTATTAATTATACTGTGTTCATCCATCTCTATCAATCTGTATTAATTATACTGTGTTCATCCATCTCTATTCATCCATCTCTATCAATCTGTATTAATTATACTGTGTTCATCCATCTCCATTCATCTCTCTGTTCATCCACCTATGTCCATTTATTTTCAGTAATCTCTATTCATCCATTTCTATTCATCTCTATGCATCCATGTCCATCTCTCTATTCATCCATCTCTCTCCATCCATCTATATCCATCTGTATCCATCCATCTACATTTATCCATCTCTATTCATTCATGTCTATTCATCTCTATTCAACCATCTCTATTCCATAATGTGAGCTGGTAATTGCCCTGGTCAGTTTAGAGAATGAGGAGGAGGAGGATGTTGTAGATGGTTTATAGAAGGAGGAGGAGGATGTTGTAGATGGTTTATAGAAGGGAGGAGGAGGATGTTGTAGATGGTTTATAGAAGGAGGAGGAGGATGTTGTAGATGGTTTATAGAAGGAGGGAGGAGGATGTTGTAGATGGTTTATAGAAGGAGGGAGGAGGATGTTGTAGATGGTTTATAGAAGGAGGAGGAGGATGTTGTAGATGGTTTATAGAAGGAGGGAGGAGGATGTTGTAGATGGTTTATAGAAGGAGGGAGGAGGATGTTGTAGATGGTTTATAGAAGGAGGGAGGATGTTGTAGATGGTTTATAGAAGGAGGAGGAGGATGTTGTAGATGGTTTATAGAAGGAGGAGGTTGTTGTAGATGGTTTAGAGGAGGAGGAGGATGTTGTAGATGAGTGTGCCCTATATGCATCATGCTGAACAGGTTCTAGCTCAGGTGGACGGTAAAGTTCTGCTTTTGTCAGTACAGGGGAAAGTAGCTTCAGGACAATGCTGTGCTACTCCACAGAACAGATTGAGGTCATTTAAGAGGTGTTATATAATTTACTACTCACCTCTTAATTCCTCCTCTGTCATACTCTCTCTCTAGGTCTGTCTGTCTCTCTCTCTAGGTCTCTCTAGGTCTGTCTCTCTAGGTCTGTCTCTCTAGGCCTGCCTGCCTGCCTGCCTGCCTGCCTGCCTGCCTGCCTGCCTCCCTCCCTCCCTCCCTCCCTCCCTCCCTCCCTCCCTCCCTCCCTCCCTCCCTCCCTCCCTCCCTCCCTCCCTCCCTCCCCTCCCTCCCTCCCAGGCAAGGTATACAGAGAGGGAGATGAGGCCTGAGAACCCGTCGGAAAGGCTGTGTGATGTAAATCCACAATTGTCTGCTGTAAGCAGAAAGGGCTTGATACAATTCTCTCCTGTGGTGCATCAGAGGGGTAGAGGAGTGCTATGTGAAGGTGAAAGGTCCTTATTATCCCCTCTGATACGGTCACAGTAAGAGTGTTTTCTGTTGGTAGATTTCACACGGCTCTATTTTTATAGCCTATATCCTTTCAGGAGGGTGAGGAAATACATAGCATTATAGCAATCTAAGGTTGATATGCATCGTGGGTAGTAGTGGGAGAGCAAGCAAACATAACCATGCTGTCCATTGCACACAAGACTAGATGTTATAACATGTACGTGCGTATACACGGACACGGTGACTGAGTTCATCAGGAATTGAATAGGAATGTTGTTCCCACAGTGACTGTTAAAACCTACCCAAACCCAAAATTCGTGGATAGATGGTGGATAGATGCATTAACGCGAAACTGAAAGCGCAAGCCACCGCATTTAACCATGACAAGGTAACTGGGAATATGGTTGAATACAAACAGTGTAGTTATTCCCTCCGTAAGGCAAGAAAACAGGCAAAACGTCAGTACAGAGACAAAGTGGAGTCGCCATTCAACGGCTCAGACACGAGACCTATGTGGCAGGGTCTACAGACAATCACGGATGACAAAGTCTTGCTCCCGGACAAACTAAACACCTTCTTCACCTGCTTTGAGGATAACACAGTCCCACCGACGCGACCCGCTGAAAGTCCTGTGGGCTGTCGTTGTACTTGGCAAACATGAGTAAGACATTTAAGCGTGTTAACCCTCGCAATGCTGCCGGCCCAGACGGCATCCCTAGTTGTGTCCTCAGAGCATGTAAAGACAAGCTGGCTGGTGTGTTTATGGACACATTCAATCCCTCCCTATCCCAGTCTGTTGTCCCCACTTGCCTCAAGATGTCCACCATTGTTGCTGTACCCAAGAAAGCAAAGTTAGCTGACCTAAATTACTATCGCCCCATAACACTCACTTCTGTCATAATGAAGTGCTTTGAGGGGCATGTTTAGAATCATATCACCCCCACCTTACCTGTCACCCTAGACCCATTTCAATTTGCTTACCGCCCCAATAGATCCATAGACGATGCAATCGCAATCACACTGCACACTGCCCTATCGCATTTGGACAAGAGGAATACCTATGTAAGAATGCTGTTCATTGACTACAGCTCAGCATTCAACACCATAGTACCCTCCAAGCTCATCATTAAGCACAGAGCACTGGGTCTCAACCTCGCCCTGTGCAAATGGGCCATGGACTTCCTGATGGGCCGCCCCCAGGTGGTGAAGGTAGGAAACAACACCTCCACTAAGTTGACCCTCAACACTTGGGCCCCACAAGGGTGTGTTCTCAGCCCTCTCCTGCACTTCCTGTTCACCCATGACTACGTGGCCTTGCATGCCTCCAACTCAATCATCAAGTTTTCAGACGACACAATAGTAGTAGGCCTGATTACCAACAATGACGAGAGGGCCCTGGCAGATTGGTGCCAGGAAAATAACTTATCCTTCAATGTCAACAAAACAAAGGAAGCTGATCGTGGACTTCAGGAAACGGCAGAGGGAGCCCCCCTATCCACATTGACGGGACAGTAGTGGAGAAGGTATAAAGATTCAAGTTCCTCGGCGTACACATCACTGACAATCTGAAATGGTCCACAAACAACTGCACCACCCGCAACCGCAGGGCACTCCAGAGGGTGGTGCGGTCTGCCCAATGCATCACAGGGGGCACAGTGCCTGCTTTCCAGGACACCTACACCACCCGATGTCACAGGAAGGTCAAAAAGATCATCAAGGACAACAACCACCCAAGCCACTGTCTGTTCACCCCGCTATCATACAGCCCTGAACTTAGTCACTAGCCGGCCTCCACCAAGTACCCTGCCCTGAACTTAGTCACTAGCCGGCCTCCACCAAGTACCCTGCCCTGAACTTAGTCACTAGCCGGCCTCCACCAAGTACCCTGCCCTGAACCTCGTCACTAGCCGGCCTCCACCAAGTACCCTGCCCTGAACCTCGTCACTAGCCGGCCTCCACCAAGTACCCTGCCCTGAACCTCGTCACTAGCCGGCTACCACCAAGTATCCTGCCCTGAACCTCGTCACTAGCTGGCCTCCACCAAGTACCCTGCCCTGAACTTAGTCACTAGCCGGCCTCCACCAAGTACCCTGACCTGAACCTCGTCACTAGCTGGCCACCACCAAGTACCCTGCCCTGAACCTCGTCACTAGCCGGCTACCACCCGGTTACTCATCCCTACACCTTAGAGGCTGCTGCCCTGTGTAGATAAACATGGAATCACTGGTCACTTTAATAATGGAACACTGGTCCCATTATTAAACGAATTGCAAAAATCGCTGAAGTTGGAGACTTATCTCCCTCACCAACTTTAAACATCAACTATCTGAGCAGCTAACCGATCGCTGCAGCTGTACATAGTCCATCTGTAAATAGCCCACCCAATCTACCAACCTCATTCCCATACTGTTTTTATTTTATTTCCTTTTCTGCTCTTTTGCACACTAGTATCTCTACTTGCACATCATCATCTGCTCATTTATCACTCCAGTGTTAATCTGCTGAATTCTAACTATTCGCTCCTTATGGCCAATTTATTGCCTACCTCCTCATGCCTTCTACAATGTATATAGACTTTCTTTTCTCTACTGTGTCATTGACTTGTTTATTGTGTCATTGGCTTGTTTATTGTGTCATTGACTTGTTTATTGTGTTATTGGCTTGTTTATTGTTTACTCCATGTGTAACTCTGTGTTGTTGTCTGTGTCACACTGCTTTGCTTTATCTTGACCAGGTTGCAGTTGTAAATGAGAACTTGTTCTCAACTAGCCTACCTGGTTAAATAAAGGTGAAATATATCTATTTTTTTTAAATCAGAGTAGAAAGATTTCTACACTGTATGAGCTAGGAACACAAGCATTTCCTCCACAATAACATCTGTTAAGTATGAGTACATGACCAATAGATTTGGATTTGATTTCAGATCCTGTGAGGCCCATTGTCTTGCCATCATCAGCCACATCACCTCATGATTCAGCATGATAATGCACGGCCCCATGTCGCAAGGATCTGAACTCCTGGAAGCTGAAGATGTCCCAGTTCTTCCATGGCCTGCATACTCACCAGACATGTCACCCATTGAGCATGTTTGGGATGCTCTGGATCGAGGTGTACGACAGTGTGATCTTGTTCCCGCCAATATCCAGCAACTTCGCACAGTCATTGAAGAGGAGTGGGACAACATTCCTCAGACCACAATCAACAGCGTGATCAACTCTATGCGAAGGAGATGTCTCGCTGCACGAGGCAAATGGTTGTCACACCATGCAGCCAGGAGATTGTCTCTGATAGGGAGGAGGAACAGGGTGGAGTTTTTGTGGTTTCCTGTTTTGGGGAGATTTCAGTGTTCTGTCTGCAAAGACTCAGAAATAACAAGGAACAACCAGCCGCATACCTGCCCCACTACGGGTCTGTACTGTCTCCCTCCTGTGTGCGCATGTGGTGTGTGTGTGCGTATCTTGTGTGTGTGTGTGTGAGTACGTGTGGTGCGTGTGTGTGCGTATGCGTGCGTGCGTACGTGTCTGTGTGTGTGTGCACGTGTGTGCGTACGTGTGTGTGTGTGTGCATGTGTGTGTGTACGTGTGTGTGTACGTGTGTGTGTGTGTGTGCACGTGTGTGTGTACGTGTGTGTGTGTGTGTGTGCATGTGTGTGTGTACGTGTGTGTACGTGTGTGTGTGTGTGTGTGTGTGTGCACGTGTGTGTGTACGTGTGTGTGTGTGTGTGTGTGCACGTGTGTGTGTACGTGTGTGTTCCAGTTTAAAAACTACTTGACTTCATAGCAGTCCTATTTCTATTTTAGTTTTGTTACTAAGTGAAACAAAGTAACAACGCGGACATTTGATGAGCACAGAATAACCTTCGAAAGCTTTAGTTTAGTTACTGACAGGATTTAATTTAGGTGCTGCAGCCACGAGTAGGAAAGTCTGAATACACTTCACACACCTGTCTGTTGTCTAACGTAACAGCTAATGAACAGGACTGTGAATATCTGTCTGTTGTCTAACGTAACAGCTAATGAACAGGGCTGTGAATACCTGTCTGTTGTCTAAAGTAACAGCTAATGAACAGGACTGTGAATACCTGTCTCGTCTAACATAACAGCTAATGAACAGGGCTGTGAATACCTGTCTGTCTAACGTAACAGCTAATGAACAGGACTGTGAATACCTGTCTGTTGTCTAACGTAACAGCTAATGAACAGGGCTGTGAATACCTGTCTGTGGTCTAACGTAACAGTTCATGAACAGGGCTGTGAATACCTGTCTGTTGTCTAACGTAACAGCTAATGAACAGGGCTGTGAATACCTGTCTGTGGTCTAACGTAACAGCTAATGAACAGGGCTGTGAATACCTGTCTGTTGTCTAACGTAACAGCTAATGAACAGGGCTGTGAATACCTGTCTGTGGTCTAACGTAACAGCTAATGAACAGGGCTGTGAATACCTGTCTGTTGTCTAACGTAACAGCTAATGAACAGGACTGTGAATACCTGTCTGTGGTCTAACGTAACAGTACATGAACAGGGCTGTGAATACCTGTCTGTTGTCTAACGTAACAGCTAATGAACAGGGCTGTGAATACCTGTCTGTGGTCTAACGTAACAGTTCATGAACAGGGCTGTGAATACCTGTCTGTTGTCTAACGTAACAGCTACTGAACAGGGCTGTGAATACCTGTCTGTTGTCTAACATAACAGCTAATGAACAGGACTGTGAATACCTGTCTGTTGTCTGACGTAACAGTTCATGAACAGGGCTGTGAATACCTGTCTGTGGTCTAACGTAACAGCTAATGAACAGGGCTGTGAATACCTGTCTGTCTAACGTAACAGCTAATGAACAGGGCTGTGAATACCTGTCTGTCTAACGTAACAGCTAATGAACAGGGCTGTGAATACCTGTCTGTCTAACGTAACAGCTAATGAACAGGAGTGTGAATACCTGTCTGTCTAACGTAACAGCTAATGAACAGGACTGTGAATACCTGTCTGTCTAACGTAACAGTTAATGAACAGGGCTGTGAATACCTGTCTGTTGTCTAAAGTAACAGCTAATGAACAGGACTGTGAATACCTGTCTGTTGTCTGACGTAACAGTTCATGAACAGGGCTGTGAATACCTGTCTGTGGTCTAACGTAACAGCTAATGAACAGGGCTGTGAATACCTGTCTGTCTAACGTAACAGCTAATGAACAGGGCTGTGAATACCTGTCTGTCTAACGTAACAGCTAATGAACAGGGCTGTGAATACCTGTCTGTCTAACGTAACAGCTAATGAACAGGAGTGTGAATACCTGTCTGTCTAACGTAACAGCTAATGAACAGGACTGTGAATACCTGTCTGTCTAACGTAACAGTTAATGAACAGGGCTGTGAATACCTGTCTGTTGTCTAAAGTAACAGCTAATGAACAGGGCTGTGAATACCTGTCTGTTGTCGAACATAACAGCTAATGAACAGGACTGTGAATACCTGTCTGTTGTCTAAAGTAACAGCTAATGAACAGGGCTGTGAATACCTGTCTGTCTAACGTAACAGCTAATGAACAGGGCTGTGAATACCTGTCTGTCTAACGTAACAGCTAATGAACAGGACTGTGAATACCTGTCTGTTGTCTAACGTAACTGTTCATGAACAGGGCTGTGAATACCTGTCTGTTGTCTAACGTAACTGTTCATGAACAGGGCTGTGAATACCTGTCTGTTGTCTAACGTAACAGCTGATGAACAGGGCTCTGAATACCTGTCTGTTGTCTAACGTAACAGCTAATGAACAGGGCTGTGAATACCTGTCTGTGGTCTAACGTAACAGTTCATGAACAGGGCTGTGAATACCTGTCTGTTGTCTAACGTAACAGCTAATGAACAGGGCTGTGAATACCTGTCTGTGGTCTAACGTAACAGTTCATGAACAGGGCTGTGAATACCTGTCTGTTGTCTAACGTAACAGCTAATGAACAGGGCTGTGAATACCTGTCTGTGGTCTAACGTAACAGTTCATGAACAGGGCTGTGAATACCTGTCTGTTGTCTAACGTAACAGTTCATGAACAGGGCTGTGAATACCTGTCTGTTGTCTAACGTAACAGTTCATGAACAGGGCTGTGAATACCTGTCTGTCTAACGTAACAGCTAATGAACAGGACTGTGAATACCTGTCTGTTGTCTAACGTAACAGTTCATGAACAGGGCTGTGAATACCTGTCTGTTGTCTAACGTAACAGTTCATGAACAGGGCTGTGAATACCTGTCTGTTGTCTAATGTAACAGCTGATGAACAGGGCTGTGAATACCTGTCTGTTGTCTAATGTAACAGCTGATGAACAGGGCTGTGAATACCTGTCTGTTGTCTAACGTAACAGCTAATGAACAGGGCTGTGAATACCTGTCTGTGGTCTAACGTAACAGTTCATGAACAGGGCTGTGAATACCTGTCTGTTGTCTAACGTAACAGCTAATGAACAGGGCTGTGAATACCTGTCTGTCTAACGTAACAGCTAATGAACAGGGCTGTGAATACCTGTCTGTCTAACGTAACAGCTAATGAACAGGGCTGTGAATACCTGTCTGTTGTCTAACGTAACAGCTAATGAACAGGGCTGTGAATACCTGTCTGTCTAACGTAACAGCTAATGAACAGGGCTGTGAATACCTGTCTGTCTAACGTAACAGCTAATGAACAGGGCTGTGAATACCTGTCTGTTGTCTAAAGTAACAGCTAATGAACAGGGATGTGAATACCTGTCTGTTGTCTAACGTAACAGCTAATGAACAGGGCTGTGAATACCTGTCTGTCTAACGTAACAGCTAATGAACAGGGCTGTGAATACCTGTCTGTCTAACGTAACAGCTAATGAACAGGGCTGTGAATACCTGTCTGTTGTCTAAAGTAACAGCTAATGAACAGGGATGTGAATACCTGTCTGTTGTCTAACGTAACAGTTCATGTGTCACATCCTGATCTGTTTCACCGGTCTTGTGATTGTCTCCACCCCCCACCAGGTGTCTCCCATTTCCCCCAATTATCCCCTGTGTATTTATACCTGCATTTTCCGCTTGTCCCGTTGCCAGTTCGTCTTGTTTTGTCAGTTCTTACCAGCGTGTTTCCCAGCTTCACCAGTTCTTGTTTTCTAGTCAGCCTGCCCTCGACCTGCCCTTTGCCCAAACCTTTGTTATAAAAAAATAATCTGAGAACCGAACTATTCGCCTCCCGAGACTGCACCTGCTGGACTCTGTCCCAAATAGAACCATGTTCCCTGTATAGAACACTATTTTAGACCAGGGCACTGGGTTAGCACTACATCAGGAGGAGTGAAGGAGAACCTGGTTAGCACTACATCAGGAGGAGTGAAGGAGCACCTGGGTTAGCACTACATCAGGAGGAGTGAAGGAGCACCTGGGTTAGCACTACATCAGGAGGAGTGAAGGAGCACCTGGGTTAGCACTACATCAGGAGGAGTGAAGGAGCATCTGGGTTAGCACTACATCAGGAGGAGTGAAGGAGCATCTGGGTTAGCACTACATCAGGAGGAGTGAAGGAGCATCTGGGTTAGCACTACATCAGGAGGAGTGAAGGAGCATCTGGGTTAGCACTACATCAGGAGGAGTGAAGGACCACCTGGGTTAACACTACATCAGGAGGAGTGAAGAAGCATCTGGGTTAACACTACATCAGGAGGAGTGAAGGAGCATCTGGGTTAGCACTACATCAGGAGGAGTGAAGGACCATCTGGATTAACACTACATCAGGAGGAGTGAAGGACCATCTGGGTTAACACTACATCAGGAGGAGTGAAGGAGCATCTGGGTTAGCACTACATCAGGAGGAGTGAAGGACCATCTGGGTTAACACTACATCAGGAGGAGTGAAGGAGCATCTGGGTTAGCACTACATCAGGAGGAGTGAAGGAGCATCTGGGTTAGCACTACATCAGGAGGAGTGAAGGACCATCTGGATTAACACTACATCAGGAGGAGTGAAGGACCATCTGGGTTAACACTACATCAGGAGGAGTGAAGGAGCATCTGGGTTAGCACTACATCAGGAGGAGTGAAGGAGCATCTGGGTTAACACTACATCAGGAGGAGTGAAGGAGCATCTGGGTTAGCACTACATCAGGAGGAGTGAAGGAGCATCTGGGTTAGCACTACATCAGGAGGAGTGAAGGACCATCTGGATTAACACTACATCAGGAGGAGTGAAGGAGCATCTGGGTTAACACTACATCAGGAGGAGTGAAGGAGCACCTGGGTTAGCACTACATCAGGAGGAGTGAAGGACCACCTGGGTTAACACTACATCAGGAGGAGTGAAGGAGCACCTGGGTTAACACGACATCAGGAGGAATTTGACATTGACCCATGTCTTTACTATGGGCTTCCATCTATCTCTATGTTTGCATACCTGTGAGTTGCGGTCCAGGCTCCTTGTCCTGGAAGTCTGGTGGGGGTATGATCAGGTTGAACCAGAGGTAGAGACAGCAGGATGGTAATATAAAGGTATTCATGATGAACTGAGGTAGAGACAGCAGGATGGTAATATAATGGTATTCATGATGAACTGAGATAGAAACAGCAGGATGGTAATATAATGGTGTTCATGATGAACTGAGGTAGAGACAGCAGGATGGGTATATAATGGTATTCATGATGGACCGTGTCATAGATAGCACCCCATTCTTTCTGTAGTCATCTTGAATTTGAACTAGGATCTGATATTTAACAGAGTTAAAATGTAGTCATAATGTAGTAATGCAGGAGAGCTACCGGAGACTGCTGAGAGAGCTACCGCTGAGAGAGCTACTGCTAAGAGAGCTACTGCTAAGAGAGCTACCGCTGAGAGAGCTACTGCTGAGAGAGCTACTGCTAAGAGAGCTACTGCTAAGAGAGCTACTACAAAGAGAGCTACTACAAAGAGAGCTACTGCTGAGAGCTACTGCTGAGAGAGCTACTGCTGAGAGAGCCACTACAAAGAGAGCTACTGCTGAGAGCTACTGCTGAGAGCTACTACAAAGAGAGCTACTGCTGAGAGCTACTACAAAGAGAGCTACTGCTGAGAGAGCTACTGCTGAGAGAGCTACTGCTGAGAGAGCTACTGCTGAGAGAGCTACTACAAAGAGAGCTACTACAAAGAGAGCTACTGCTGAGAGCTATTGCTGAGAGCTACTGCTGAGAGAGCTACTGCTGGGAGAGCTACTACAGAGAGAGCTACTGCTGAGAGAGGTACTGCTGGGAGAGCTACTACAAAGAGAGCTACTACAAAGAGAGCTACTACAAAGAGAGCTACTGCTGAGAGAGCTACTGCTGAGAGAGCTACTGCTGAGAGAGCTACTGCTGAGAGAGCTACTGCTAAGAGAGCTACTGCTAAGAGAGCTACTGCTGAGAGTTCTACTGTTGAGAGAGCTACTACAAAGAGAGCTACTACAAAGAGAGCTACTGCTAAGAGAGCTACTACAGAGAGAGCTACTACAGAGAGAGTTACTACAGAGAGAGCTACTACAGAGAGAGCTACTGCTGGGAGAGCTACTGCAGAGAGAGCTACTACAAAGAGAGCTACTGCTGAGAGAGCTACTACAGAGAGAGCTACTGCTGGGAGAGCTACTGCAGAGAGAGCTACTGCTGAGAGAGCTACTGCTAAGAGAGTGTGCATCTGTAGATTCTCCAACTCTTCCACACAACCTGCTGCCAGGAGAAGGTGCATGGATCCGTGACCTTATTTGTTGACAGTCGGACACAGATCGGATTCTGCAGCATCATTTCTCCTCTGAGTGTTTATTTCACCCGCATTCTAAAGTAACAACAGTGGAGAAATAATGGCGACAAAGAATGTCTCTTTTGATGAGGATGTGTACAGCAGGTATGTTGTTTAGGATGATGTGTACAGCAGGACTATACTGTACCAGTATGGTGTTTAGGATGATGTGTACAGCAGGACTATACTGTACCAGTATGGTGTTTAGGATGATGTGTACAGGACTATACTATACCAGTATGTTTAGGATGATGTGTACAGCAGGACTATACTGTACCAGTATGGTGTTTAGGATGATGTGTACAGGACTATACTATACCAGTATGGTGTTTAGGATGATGTGTACAGGACTATACTATACCAGTATGGTGTTTAGGATGATGTGTACAGCAGGACCACAGTATACCAGTATGGTGTTTAGGATGATGTGTACAGCAGGACCACAGTATACCAGTATGTTTAGGATGATGTGTACAGGACTATACTATACCAGTATGGTGTTTAGGATGATGTGTACAGGACTATACTATACCAGTATGTTTAGGATGATGTGTACAGCAGGACTATACTGTACCAGTATGGTGTTTAGGATGATGTGTACAGGACTATACTATACCAGTATGTTTAGGATGATGTGTACAGCAGGACTATACTGTACCAGTATGGTGTTTAGGATGATGTGTACAGCAGGACCACAGTATACCAGTATGTTTAGGATGATGTGTACAGCAGGACCACAGTATACCAGTATGTTTAGGATGATGTGTACAGCAGGACCACAGTATACCAGTATGTTTAGGATGATGTGTACAGCAGGACCACAGTATACCAGTATGGTGTTTAGGATGATGTGTACAGCAGGACCACAGTATACCAGTATGTTTAGGATGGATGGAGCTGTGTATTTCAGTTGGAACATTGCCTCATTCTACTCTACACTGGTCTGTTCTGCTCTGCCTCTAGTACTCTGCTTACAGTGCGCAGACAGGCAGACAGACAGACCGGAAGGCAGACATGCAGGAAGGCAGACAGACAGGTAGGCAGGTATCCGCATTGCAGATAGATTAACTAACAGACGGGTGATATATTAGATAGATTATCTAACAGACGGGTGATATATTAGATAGATTATCTAACAGACGGGTGATAAATTAGATTAACTAACAGACGAGGGTGACAGATTATATTAACTAACAGACGAGGGTGACAGATTATATTAACTGAAAGACGAGGGTGACATATTAGATTAACTAAAAGACGAGGGTGACATATTAGATTAACTAACAGACGAGGGTGACATATTAGATTAACTAACAGACGAGGGTGATATATTAGATTAACTAACAGACGAGGGTGACATATTAGATTAACTAACAGACGAGGGTGACATATTAGATTAACTAACAGACGAGGGTGACAGTTATATTAACTATGTGACAGATTATATTAACTGAAAGACGTGACACCCTCGTGACATTATTAGATTAATATAACAGACAAGGGTGACATATTAGATTAACTAACAGACGAGGGTGACATATTAGATTAACTAACAGACGAGGGTGACATATTAGATTAACTAACAGACAAGGGTGACATATTAGATTAACTAACAGACGAGGGTGACATATTAGATTAACTAAAAGACGAGGGTGACATATTATATTAACTAACAGACGAGGGTGACATATTAGATTAACTAACAGACGAGGGTGACATATCAGATTAACTAACAGACGAGGGTGACATATTAGATTAACTAACAGACGAGGGTGACATATTAGATTAACTAACAGACGAGGGTGACATATTAGATTAACTAACAGACAAGGGTGACATATTAGATTAATTAACAGACGAGGGTGACATATTAGACTAACTAACAGACGAGGGTGACATATTAGATTAACTAACAGACGAGGGTGATATATTAGATTAACTAACAGACGAGGGTGACATATTAGATTAACTAACAGATGAGGGTGACATATTAGATTAACTAACAGACGAGGGTGACATATTAGATTAACTAACAGACGAGGGTGATATATTAGATTAACTAACAGACGAGGGTGATATATTAGATTAACTAACAGACGAGGGTGATATATTAGATTAACTAACAGACGAGGGTGATATATTAGATTAACTAACAGACGAGGGTGATATATTAGATTACCTAACAGACGAGGGTGATTATTTAGATTAACTAACAGACGGGTGGTGGACGATATGCTGTTGTTTCATCCTTTTTTCTTGACTGTGTTTTTTTTCCTACAAACGTTTGATCTCTTACGAGCATTTTGTGTGTGTGTGTGTGCGTGCCTGTGTGCGCGTGTGTGTTTGTGTGCATGCCTGTGTGCGCGTGTGTGTTTGTGTGCATGCCTGTGTGTGTGTGTGAGTGTGCCTGTGTGTGTTGGTGTGTGTGTGTGTGTGTGTGTGAGTGTGCCTGTGTGTGTTGGTGTGTGTGTTTGCGTGCATGCCTGTGTGTGTGAGTGTGCCTGTGTGTGCGTGCCTGTGTGTGTGTGTGAGTGTGCCTGTGTGTGTTGGTGTGTGTGTGTGAGTGTGCCTGTGTGTGTTGGTGTGTGTGTGTGTTTTGAAAAAGGAAATGAAAGCAATCACACCTTTTAGTTGTTCTGATCTCTCTATCTCACGCTGGTGACTCCCTCCCTTTTGAAGGAATCAAATGATGAGAACTACATTGATTTGGGGTTCACTTATATTGGGAGTAGTGCCTTTCCTCAGCCACAGTGTGTTATATGTGCAAAAGTACTATCTCACAACTCGATGAAATCTTCACTCTCGCGAGGACATTTAGGTACAAAACACACCAATTGGGAAATGAGCCACGGGAGTTTGAGGGAGAATTTAGTAAGACATGTATAAAAGCAACAGATACCATTAATAAGAAGGGGCTAGAAGCGTCTTATATGGTGAGCTACCGAGTGGCTAGGACAGGCAAGCCCCATACTATTGTGGAGAACTTCATGCTTCCTGCTACCGCAGAGATGACTGGGACAATGCTGGGGGAAAAGGCTCTAAAATCTATGCAATAACATTGTTTCATGACGCATCAGTAACATGGCAGGAGATGTTTTGAAAATGACTGCTTCGCATACAAGCCAGAGAATTCCATGCGTTCCAGCTGGATGAGTCAACAGACGTGGCGGGCCTGGCACAGCTCCTGGTATATGTCCGTTATGTTTATGGCAGCGAAAGAATACCATGCTATTGTTTGAGGAGAGTGGCACAGTTATGACCTTGAAAAGTTATTAATAAACAAATTAGGCACATTTGGGCAGTCTTGATACAACATTTTGAACATATATGCAATGGTTCATTGGATCAGTCTAAAACATTGCACATACACTGCTGCCACTCTAACTTTTGCCACCTGAATCTCCTTCCCCCTTACAGGGCACTCCAGGAACTCAGGATCCCCACCGTCGTCCATCTACAAACCGTCCTTCAATATACTCTGTCCGTCTGCACACACTTGAAACAAGGCCCAATCCTTTACAGTTCTTACACTGCTAATGTATGAACCAAGCTTCACATGAGTAGGTATTTGCTCTATATCAAAAAACAGGACCGACAGGCTTCTTTTTCTCCTTTCACCCAGAGGGTCAGACGCCGGGCATCAACCACACCAAGAATTCTCTTCAGGTGTTCAACCTGAACATCCGTCGTCACCCCTGAGATGACTCCTTTGATTGGTGTTCTACGCCGAAGTTCAAAACACAAAACTTCTGTTGTCTGAATTCTTGTTGGAGGCTCACTGCTATCTTCCTCTGCTCTTCAGAAATACAATCAATCAAAAATAAGACCACTTCTGGTCTCTCTGACAGACCCAGCGCAAACTTTAACATTTTCAACATCTCAAAACAGGTTTCCCACATCCTGACTCAACAAACAAACATTCAAACAGTTATCCTCCAATCCTCCAGACAGTTTGCTTTTTGTTCCAGTTTTCGCTACTGCTGTTGTGTCCATTCAGAGCTTCTGTCTTCACCAACTTTGCACCGACGCTTCGAATTCAGCATCTTGACATTAACAAGGAGACACCTGAAGGTTTCTAAAGTCTAAATAGTAAGACGCATTATTGAGACTTCCTGAAAGCTTGTGAAGCAGACTAAGTAGACCAGGCCAGGGTTAGGGATTTGAGATCTAGTTTCAGATTTTTATTTTGTGTTAGGTTAAAAGCTACAATGTATCTTTTTGGGGGACCCGACCAAATTCACATAGAAATGTGTGTTATAAATATGTCATTCCCATTGAGAGCAGGTCTAAGAAGCAGATGATATGTTCTATGTAAGCTATTTCTAAGCTGCCTATCGCATTAACATTTAACAGACTTTCACCTGTTCTGTACAAATAGAAATGTGCAATAGAGGTTTTGTGGGAAATGTAGTCAATATCCTCCTCTGGCTTGAAACCCTGGATGAGTGTGTTAACCCTGGATGAGTGTTAACCCTGGATGAGTGTTAACCCTGGATGAGTGCGTTAACCCTGGATGAGTGCGTTAACCCTGGATGAGTGTGTTAACCCTGGATGTGCCTTAACCCTGGATGTGCGTTAACCCTGGATGTGCCTTAACCCTGGATGTGCCTTAACCCTGGATGTGCCTTAACCCTGGATGAGTGTTAACCCTGGATGAGTGTTAACCCTGGATGAGTGTTAACCCTGGATGTGCCTTAACCCTGGATGTGCCTTAACCCTGGATGTGCCTTAACCCTGGATGACTTATGTTGTATGGAAGCCATCTTGGAACTCCCCCACCATTGATTTATATATACACTAGATGACTGATAGGGGGTGCTGTTGAATCACCGTGCCTCCATGTTGGAAAGTATTTCAGAAGTTATAGAAATGCATGTATTAATGTTACATTAGTTTTTGCCACATTTCTTCTATTACAGACACCTTAATTCATACTTTTAAATTATATTATGTGAGCTAAACATAACAAAATAAAATAAAATCCTTAAAGTATTTTTTCAAGAGTACTAATGTTGCTGTCTCCACTACAACAAAAAGTACGAAACACATGTAGAATTCCATTCATTCCTATGGAGGACTGCGCCTTCTAGGGACTGCCAATATGGCCGACCAGTGGCTTCGTGCACACAATTGGCCCAGCGTCGTCCGGGTTAGGGGAGGGTTTGGCCCAGTGTCGTCCGGGTTAGGGGAGGGTTTGGCCCAGCGTCGTCTGGGTTAGAGGAGGGTTTGGCCCAGCGTCGTCCGGGTTAGGGGAGGGTTTGGCCCAGCGTCGTCCGGGTTAGGGGAGGGTTTGGCCCAGCGTCGTCCGGGTTAGGGGAGGGTTTGGCCCAGCGTCGTCCGGGTTAGGGGAGGGTTTGGCTTGGGGGATTTCCTTGGCTCATAGTGCTCTAGCAACTCCTTGTGGTGGGTCGGGTGCCGGCAAGCTGACTTCAGTTGTCAGTTGAACAGTGTTTTCTCAGCTGACTCCAGTTGTCAGTTGAACAGTGTTTTCTCAGCTGACTTCAGTTGTCAGTTGAACAGTGTTTTCTCAGCTGACTTCAGTGAGTTGTGAGCAGTGTGTCAAAAAGCAGTGCAGCTTGGCAGGGTCGTGTTTCGGAGGACACATGGCTCAGTCTTTGGGGAGTTGCGATGAGACAAATTTGTCTAATTGGATATAACGAAAAGGGGAAACAACAAAAAAGAAGGGCTGTGTTGTGTAGTTTTACCCTGATGTGACATTTTGATAACTGTGTAAGTCTCTTTAGGACAAGGTGATTTCTCAATATTTTCACCTGTATTTCCCCACCAAAAATGAAACGCTAATTAGCTGCTAATGTGGCTATCATAAAGAACTACAAATGCCATGATGCTCTGGATGAGACTGCTAGGCAAAGGGAAGAATCTCTGGATTAACTATCTAATGTTAGCTAAATTTAGAAATAAATAAATGAGCTATTTCTTTATTTGACAATTCTGTGAACTGTCTTGTGTAAGTTTTAAATGGACACAATACCTGTTAACAAAGGTGTCAGCTAGCGATGAGGTGCAGGAGCTTGCTGGGATTTTCAAATCTACGTGTAATATAGTGACAAAAGTCAACCTGGCGTGACGTTATTAAAAAGCCTACACAAGCCCTTTATTTTATTTTAAGTATTTCCCTATGGGAAAAATGAATGGTGGGAAAAAAGATTGGAACCGTTTCCCTATTTGACTGCTAGGTTTTATGGGTATTATGACACCTCCACTGTGGTGGCTCTATGGCCTATACATAGCATCTGCAATCCTGGGTTTAAAGATGTTATTGGTTGAAAATGTTTTAAAAAAAGAACTACATTACCTATAACCCACTGGTTTATAGTTTCATGACTAGGCTGTACGTTTCCAGAGTAACAGATGTGGCTAAACTGACTTTACTGCTACATCTGCAACACGCCACCTTCAGCCTCCGCAGCGTATCTAACATTCCAACATGGAAGAACCTGGGTTCGATCAGGAAATAATTATGTTTCAGTCACAGGGTGTAACGACTCTCCTCTTCATCTGATGATGAGGAATAGGAATCATCGGACCAACACGCAGCGTGGTAAGTGTTCATCGTAAATTTAATTAAATAAACGGAACACTGAATGACAACAACAACAAAAGAGAATGACCGAAACAGTTCTGTCTGGTACAGAAAACAACTACCCACTAACACAGGTGGAGAAAAGGTTGCATAAGTATGGTTCTCAATCAGAGACAACGATTGACAGCTGCCTCTGATTGGGAACCATACCAGGCCAAACACATAGAAATACACCACACAGAAATACACCACACAGAACAAAACAGAATGAACAACATAGAATGCCCACCCCAACTCACGCCCCGACCAAACCAAAATAGAAACATAAAACAGGACCTAAGGTCAGGACGTGACACAAAAAGAAATTCTGCATGCAGCCCTATTTCTTTTGTTATATAGTGTGGTGTATCTGGAAGAAAAAAAGTCATAATGGTGAACTAACTGCAACAGTGTATCAATGAGCGAGAATGTCACAAGTGAACTTCTTTAGACCTATTTAATCAACAGTATTATGGATCAAAATTTTAATTAATGATTTCATAAAATAATGAATTACTAAACGGGTGCAGCTGCCAGCTGGTGAGAGTAGAGGAGGGCTGAGTGTGTGAGAGACTTCAATATGGTGGATATTTATTAAGATGAACGACTCAAGATAGTTATCATAAACACTGTTTTTCTTTTTCAAAGTTTCCTGTCTGTGTAAGTGAGCGTTCCCTCTCTAATGACGGTTCCAGCATAATGCATGCTTTCTTCTGTCCAGGCGAAGCTGACTCTCAACCAGACCTTACAATGCACGGCTAGGTGTTTTACGTACAAGCTAACCACGTCATAGGTTATAGCAATTTGCCAGTCGATGACACAGTCGATGATATGGCACGCAACCATTGGTTGATGGGGAACTTGACCAATATCTGGCATGATCACGTGAGAGAGGGAACATCTGGCTCTGGTCTCTTTAATTTCGACACACACATTCACCAGGTAGGTTAGTTCTGAAGCCGTCCCCACCTCACCAGGGTTAGTTCTGAAGCCGTCCCAACCTGACCAGGATTAGTTCTGAAGCCGTCCCAACCTCACCAGGGTTAGTTCTGAAGCTGTCCCAACCTCACCAGGGTTAGTTCTGAAGCCGTCCCAACCTCACCAGGGTTAGTTCTGAAGCCGTCCCAAACTCACCAGGGTTAGTTCTGAAGCCGTCCCAACCTCACTAGGGTTAGTTCTGAAGCTGTCCCAACCTGACCAGGGTTAGTTCTGAAGCCGTCCCAACCTCACCAGGATTAGTTCTGAAGCCGTCCCAACCTCACCAGGGTTAGTTCTGAAGCCGTCCCAACCTCACCAGGATTAGTTCTGAAGCCATCCCAACCTGACCAGGGTTAGTTCTGAAGCTGTCCCAACCTGACCAGGGTTAGTTCTGAAGCCGTCCCAACCTCACCAGGGTTAGTTCTAAAGCTGTCCCAACCTCACCAGGGTTAGTCCTAAAGCTGTCCCAACCTGACCAGGGTTAGTTCTGAAGCTGTCCCAACCTCACCAGGGTTAGTTCTGAAGCCGTCCCAACCTCACCAGGGTTAGTTCTGAAGCCGTCCCAACCTCACCAGGGTTAGTTCTGAAGCCGTCCCAACCTCACCAAGGTTAGTTCTGAAGCCGTCCCAACCTCACCAGGGTTAGTTCTGAAGCCGTCCCAACCTCACCAGGGTTAGTTCTGAAGCCGTCCCAACCTCACCAGGGTTAGTTCTGAAGCCGTCCCAACCTCACCAGGGTTAGTTCTGAAGCTGTCCCAACCTCACCAGGGTTAGTTCTGAAGCCGTCCCAACCTCACCAGGGTTAGTTCTGAAGCCGTCCCAACCTCACCAGGTAGGTTAGTTCTGACCAGGGTTAGTTCTAAGGCCGACCCAACCTCACCAGGGTTAGTTCTGAAGCCGTCCCAACCTCACCAGGGTTAGTTCTGAAGCCGTCCCAACCTCACCAGGGTTAGTTCTGAAGCCGTCCCAACCTCACCAGGGTTAGTTATGAAGCCGTCCCAACCTCACCAGGGTTAGTTCTGAAGCCGTCCCAACCTCACCAGGGTTAGTTCTGAAGCCGTCCCAACCTCACCAGGGTTAGTTCTGAAGCCGTCCCAAACTCACCAGGGTTAGTTCTGAAGCCGTCCCAACCTCACCAGGGTTAGTTCTGAAGCCGTCCCAAACTCACCAGGGTTAGTTCTGAAGCCGTCCCAACCTCACTAGGGTTAGTTCTGAAGCTGTCCCAACCTGACCAGGGTTAGTTCTGAAGCCGTCCCAACCTCACCAGGATTAGTTCTGAAGCCGTCCCAACCTCACCAGGGTTAGTTCTGAAGCCGTCCCAACCTCACCAGGGTTAGTTCTGAAGCCATCCCAACCTGACCAGGGTTAGTTCTGAAGCTGTCCCAACCTGACCAGGGTTAGTTCTGAAGCCGTCCCAACCTCACCAGGGTTAGTTCTAAAGCTGTCCCAACCTCACCAGGGTTAGTCCTAAAGCTGTCCCAACCTGACCAGGGTTAGTTCTGAAGCTGTCCCAACCTGACCAGGATTAGTTCTGAAGCCGTCCCAACCTGACCAGGATTAGTTCTGAAGCCGTCCCAACCTCACCAGGGTTAGTTCTAAAGCTGTCCCAACCTCACCAGGGTTAGTTCTAAAGCTGTCCCAACCTCACCAGGGTTAGTCCTAAAGCTGTCCCAACATGACCAGGGTTAGTTCTGAAGCTGTCCCAACCTGACCAGGGTTAGTTCTGAAGCCGTCCCAACCTGACCAGGATTAGTTCTGAAGCTGTCCCAACCTGACCAGGTTTAGTTCTGAAGCTGTCCCAACCTGACCAGGGTTAGTTCTGAAGCAGTCCCAACCTGACCAGGGTTAGTTCTGAAGCCATCCCAACCTGACCAGATAGGTTAGTTCTGAAGCTGTCCCAACCTCACCAGGTAGGTTAGTTCTAAAGCCGTCCCAACCTGACCAGGGTTAGTTCTAAAGCCGTCCCAACCTCACCAGGTAGGTTAGTTCTAAAGCCGTCCCAACCTCACCAGGGTTAGTTCTGAAGCTGTCCCAACCTCACCAGGGTTAGTTCTGAAGCCGTCCCAACCTCACCAGGGTTAGTTCTGAAGCCGTCCCAACCTCACCAGGGTTAGTTATGAAGCCGCCCCAACCTCACCAGGGTTAGTTCTGAAGCCGTCCCAACCTCACCAGGGTTAGTTCAGAAGCCGTCCCAACCTCACCAGGGTTAGTTCTGAAGCCGTCCCAACCTCCCCAGGGTTAGTTATGAAGCCGCCCCAACCTCACCAGGGTTAGTTCTGAAGCTGTCCCAACCTCAGCAGGGTTAGTTCAGAAGCCGTCCCAACCTCACCAGGGTTAGTTCTGAAGCCGTCCCAACCTCCCCAGGGTTAGTTCTGAAGCCGTCCCAACCTCACCAGGGTTAGTTCTGAAGCTGTCCCAACCTCACCAGGGTTAGTTCTGAAGCCGTCCCAACCTCACCAGGGTTAGTTCTGAAGCCGTCCCAACCTCACCAAGGTTAGTTCTGAAGCCGTCCCAACCTCACCAGGGTTAGTTCTGAAGCCGTCCCAACCTGACCAGGGTTAGTTCTGAAGCTGTCCCAACCTGACCAGGGTTAGTTCTGAAGCCGTCCCAACCTCACCAGGGTTAGTTCTAAAGCTGTCCCAACCTCACCAGGGTTAGTCCTAAAGCTGTCCCAACCTGACCAGGGTTAGTTCTGAAGCTGTCCCAACCTCACCAGGGTTAGTTCTAAAGCTGCCCAACCTGACCAGGGTTAGTTCTAAAGCTTTCCCAACCTGACCAGGGTTAGTTCTGAAGCTGTCCCAACCTGACCAGGGTTAGTTCTGAAGCCGTCCCAACCTGACCAGGATTAGTTCTGAAGCTGTCCCAACCTGACCAGGTTTAGTTCTGAAGCCATCCCAACCTCACCAGGGTTAGTTCTGAAGCCGTCCCAACCTCACCAGGGTTAGTTCTGAAGCCGTCCCAACCTCACCAAGGTTAGTTCTGAAGCCGTCCCAACCTCACCAGGGTTAGTTCTGAAGCCGTCCCAACCTCACCAGGGTTAGTTCTGAAGCCGTCCCAACCTCACCAGGGTTAGTTCTGAAGCCGTCCCAACCTCACCAGGGTTAGTTCTGAAGCCGTCCCAACCTCACCAGGGTTAGTTATGAAGCCGTCCCAACCTCACCAGGGTTAGTTCTGAAGCCGTCCCAAACTCACCAGGGTTAGTTCTGAAGCCGTCCCAACCTCACCAGGGTTAGTTCTGAAGCCGTCCCAAACTCACCAGGGTTAGTTCTGAAGCCGTCCCAACCTCACTAGGGTTAGTTCTGAAGCTGTCCCAACCTGACCAGGGTTAGTTCTGAAGCCGTCCCAACCTCACCAGGATTAGTTCTGAAGCCGTCCCAACCTCACCAGGGTTAGTTCTGAAGCCGTCCCAACCTCACCAGGATTAGTTCTGAAGCCGTCCCAACCTGACCAGGGTTAGTTCTGAAGCTGTCCCAACCTGACCAGGGTTAGTTCTGAAGCCGTCCCAACCTCACCAGGGTTAGTTCTAAAGCTGTCCCAACCTCACCAGGGTTAGTCCTAAAGCTGTCCCAACCTGACCAGGGTTAGTTCTGAAGCTGTCCCAACCTGACCAGGATTAGTTCTGAAGCCGTCCCAACCTGACCAGGATTAGTTCTGAAGCCGTCCCAACCTCACCAGGGTTAGTTCTGAAGCTGTCCCAACCTCACCAGGGTTAGTTCTAAAGCTGTCCCAACCTGACCAGGGTTAGTTCTAAAGCTTTCCCAACCTGACCAGGGTTAGTTCTGAAGCTGTCCCAACCTGACCAGGGTTAGTTCTGAAGCCGTCCCAACCTGACCAGGATTAGTTCTGAAGCTGTCCCAACCTGACCAGGTTTAGTTCTGAAGCTGTCCCAACCTGACCAGAGTTAGTTCTGAAGCAGTCCCAACCTGACCAGGGTTAGTTCTGAAGCCGTCCCAACCTCACCAGGGTTAGTTCTGAAGCCGTCCCAACCTCACCAGGGTTAGTTCTAAAGCTGTCCCAACCTCACCAGGGTTAGTCCTAAAGCTGTCCCAACATGACCAGGGTTAGTTCTGAAGCTGTCCCAACCTGACCAGGGTTAGTTCTGAAGCCGTCCCAACCTGACCAGGATTAGTTCTGAAGCTGTCCCAACCTGACCAGGTTTAGTTCTGAAGCTGTCCCAACCTGACCAGGGTTAGTTCTGAAGCAGTCCCAACCTGACCAGGGTTAGTTCTGAAGCCGTCCCAACCTGACCAGATAGGTTAGTTCTGAAGCTGTCCCAACCTCACCAGGTAGGTTAGTTCTAAAGCCGTCCCAACCTGACCAGGGTTAGTTCTAAAGCCGTCCCAACCTCACCAGGTAGGTTAGTTCTGAAGCCGTCCCAACCTCACCAGGGTTAGTTCTGAAGCTGTCCCAACCTCACCAGGGTTAGTTCTGAAGCCGTCCCAACCTCACCAGGGTTAGTTCTGAAGCCGTCCCAACCTCACCAGGGTTAGTTATGAAGCCGCCCCAACCTCACCAGGGTTAGTTCTGAAGCTGTCCCAACCTCACCAGGGTTAGTTCAGAAGCCGTCCCAACCTCACCAGGGTTAGTTCTGAAGCCGTCCCAACCTCCCCAGGGTTAGTTCTGAAGCCGTCCCAACCTCACCAGGGTTAGTTCTGAAGCCGTCCCAACCTCACCAGGGTTAGTTCTGAAGCCGTCCCAACCTCACCAGGTAGGTTAGTTCTGACCAGGGTTAGTTCTAAGGCCGTCCCAACCTCACCAGGGTTAGTTCTGAAGCCGTCCCAACCTCACCAGGGTTAGTTCTGAAGCCGTCCCAACCTCACCAGGGTTAGTTCTGAAGCCGTCCCAACCTCACCAGGGTTAGTTCTGAAGCCGTCCCAACCTCACCAAGGTTAGTTCTGAAGCCGTCCCAACCTCACCAGGGTTAGTTCTGAAGCCGTCCCAACCTCACCAGGGTTAGTTCTGAAGCCGTCCCAACCTCACCAGGGTTAGTTCTGAAGCCGTCCCAACCTCACCAGGGTTAGTTCTGAAGCCGTCCCAACCTCACCAGGGTTAGTTATGAAGCCGTCCCAACCTCACCAGGGTTAGTTCTGAAGCCGTCCCAAACTCACCAGGGTTAGTTCTGAAGCCGTCCCAACCTCACCAGGGTTAGTTCTGAAGCCGTCCCAAACTCACCAGGGTTAGTTCTGAAGCCGTCCCAACCTCACCAGGGTTAGTTCTGAAGCTGTCCCAACCTGACCAGGTTTAGTTCTGAAGCCGTCCCAACCTCACCAGGATTAGTTCTGAAGCCGTCCCAACCTCACCAGGGTTAGTTCTGAAGCCGTCCCAACCTCACCAGGGTTAGTTCTGACGCCGTCCCAACCTGACCAGGGTTAGTTCTGAAGCTGTCCCAACCTGACCAGGGTTAGTTCTGAAGCCGTCCCAACCTCACCAGGGTTAGTTCTAAAGCTGTCCCAACCTCACCAGGGTTAGTCCTAAAGCTGTCCCAACCTGACCAGGGTTAGTTCTGAAGCTGTCCCAACCTGACCAGGATTAGTTCTGAAGCAGTCCCAACCTGACCAGGATTAGTTCTGAAGCCGTCCCAACCTCACCAGGGTTAGTTCTAAAGCTGTCCCAACCTCACCAGGGTTAGTTCTAAAGCTGTCCCAACCTGACCAGGGTTAGTTCTAAAGCTTTCCCAACCTGACCAGGGTTAGTTCTGAAGCTGTCCCAACCTGACCAGGGTTAGTTCTGAAGCCGTCCCAACCTGACCAGGATTAGTTCTGAAGCTGTCCCAACCTGACCAGGTTTAGTTCTGAAGCTGTCCCAACCTGACCAGAGTTAGTTCTGAAGCAGTCCCAACCTGACCAGGGTTAGTTCTGAAGCCGTCCCAACCTCACCAGTGTTAGTTCTGAAGCCGTCCCAACCTCACCAGGGTTAGTTCTAAAGCTGTCCCAACCTCACCAGGGTTAGTCCTAAAGCTGTCCCAACATGACCAGGGTTAGTTCTGAAGCTGTCCCAACCTGACCAGGGTTAGTTCTGAAGCCGTCCCAACCTGACCAGGATTAGTTCTGAAGCTGTCCCAACCTGACCAGGTTTAGTTCTGAAGCTGTCCCAACCTGACCAGGGTTAGTTCTGAAGCAGTCCCAACCTGACCAGGGTTAGTTCTGAAGCCGTCCCAACCTGACCAGATAGGTTAGTTCTGAAGCTGTCCCAACCTCACCAGGTAGGTTAGTTCTAAATCCGTCCCAACCTGACCAGGGTTAGTTCTAAAGCCGTCCCAACCTCACCAGGTAGGTTAGTTCTGAAGCCGTCCCAACCTCACCAGGGTTAGTTCTGAAGCTGTCCCAACCTCACCAGGGTTAGTTCTGAAGCTGTCCCAACCTCACCAGTTAGGTTAGTTCTAAAGCCGTCCCAACCTCACCAGGTAGGTTAGTTCTAAATCTGTCCCAACCCGACCAGGTAGGTTAGTTCTGAAGCCGTCCCAACCACACCAGGTACGTTAGTTCTAAATCTGTCCCAACCTGACCAGGTAGGTTAGTTCTGAAGCCGTCCCAACCTCACCAGGTAGGTTAGTTCTAAAGCCATCCCAACCTCACCAGGTAGGTTAGTTCTAAATCTGTCCCAACCTGACTAGGTAGGTAAGTTCAACTCAATAGTGGGAAGGTGTTCTTAATAATGCCTTGTACACTCAGTGTATATTATAAGTCCAGTTTTCAGTGATTCTGCATAGTTACATGTTGGTAGGTGCTAGACAGACAGACACTAATCCACGTTCACGTCTTCAGTAATACGTATAATGAGGTTGGCTGCTGGAGCTGTTCCAGGAAAAGCTGCTGCGTCTCTCCACGTGTCAACCCTTACAATCCCTCCTTATGCTCAGATAAATGACAAAAAAACATTCCGTAAACAACCTTTTTAAAAGTAATTTAAATTAATTGCTTGTGATGCGAGGGGATTGGCTGCTTTAGTGCTGGAAGAGGAAGAAGAGGAAGGTTGTGAAAAGTATAAAGAAGCTTTTACCTGCTGTAGCAGGTATTAATGAGCAGGTTATTTCACTCCACATGGTTGATCCACCTGGTGTGGCACAACAGCTGTTAAGAGCGTCTGTCTGGAGGAGGGTGCTGCACGTTGGAAGGAGCTCTCTCCTCTCTGTCTGTCACTGTCCATTTCTCTCTCTGTCTGTCACTGTCCATTTCTCTCTCTGTCTGTCACTGTCGATTTCTCTCTCCGTCTGTCACTGTCCATTTTTCTCTCTCTCTTGCTCTCCATTTTTCTCTCTCTCTGTCCATTTCTCTCTCTCTCTCTCTCTCTCTCTCTTGCTGTCCATTTCTCTCTCTCTCTCTCTCTCTCTCTCTCTCTCTCTGTTGCTGTCCATTTCTCTCTCTCTCTCTCTCTCAGTTCTATCGCACTCCCAGGACGTGAGAGACCCCAGCACCTTGTTTGTCTCTGGGGTAGGAACTGACTCACTTCTCAGAGGCACACAGTCTTTATTCTCACAGTGAAGAACTGTGCTCAGAGCAAGGTTGAATCCTGTAGGTCCTCATGAATCAACAGGCTGCAGTACTGTAATCATAATACCCATAATACCCACTCAGTATGAGTCATAATACCCATAAAACCTAGTGGTCAAACAAGGAAATGGTTCAAATCATTTCCCCACCATTCATTTAATAAGGGCTGTGTTTTGTGCAGCGTGTCGTTTTGATAACTGTGTAAACGTCTCTACGACAAGCTGACTTTCATCAAAATATTCACCTGGATTACCCCCCCCCCACACCCACCTAAAAATTAAATGCTAATTAGCTGCTGATATCATAAAGAACTACAATTACCATGATGACCTGGACAAGATGGCCGAATCGAGACAAAGGTAAGAATCTCTGGATGAACTGTCTAATGTTAGTTAAATGTAGTAATACATGAACAATTCTGTGAACTGTCTTGTGCCAGTTCTAAGTGGACACAATACCTGTTAGCAAAGGTGTCAGCTAGAGATGAGGTGCAGGAGCTTGCTGGGATTTGTAGTTTCAAATCATGTCTACCTTGATTCTAATTAGCAGTTTCGAATCTGAGAGTAAATATATCTGAATATAATGATAAAAGTCACATTGTCAAGGCTGTGTTGTGGTGAGGTGGTCAAGGTCTCTAACAGGGCTGTGTTGTGGTGAGGTGGTAAAGGTCTCTAACAGGGCTGTGTTGTGGTGAGGTGGTCAAGGTCTCTAACAGGGCTGTGTTGTGGTGAGGTGGTAAAGGTCTCTAACAGGGCTGTGTTGTGGTGAGGTGGTAAAGGTCTCTAACAGGGCTGTGTTGTGGTGAGGTGGTCAAGGTCTCTAACAGGGCTGTGTTGTGGTGAAGGTCTCTAACAGGGCTGTGTTGTGGTGAAGTGGTAAAGGTCTCTAACAGGGCTGTGTTGTGGTAAAGGTCTCTAACAGGGCTGTGTTGTGGTGAGGTGGTAAAGGTCTCTAACAGGGCTGTGTTGTGGTGAGGTGGTAAAGGTCTCTAACAGGGCTGTGTTGTGGTAAAGGTCTCTAACAGGGCTGTGTTGTGGTAAAGGTCTCTAACAGGGCTGTGTTGTGGTAAAGGTCTCTAACAGGGCTGTGTTGTGCTAAAGGTCTCTAACAGGGCTGTGTTGTGGTGAGGTGGTAAAGGTCTCTAACAGGGCTGTGTTGTGGTAAAGGTCTCTAACAGGGCTGTGTTGTGCTAAAGGTCTCTAACAGGGCTGTGTTGTGGTGAGGTGGTAAAGGTCTCTAACAGGGCTGTGTTGTGGTAAAGGTCTCTAACAGGGCTGTGTTGTGGTGAGGTGGTAAAGGTCTCTATCAGGGCTGTGTTGTGGTGAGGTGGTAAAGGTCTCTATCAGGGCTGTGTTGTGGTGAGGTGGTAAAGGTCTCTATCAGGGCTGTGTTGTGGTGAGGTGGTAAAGGTCTCTAACAGGGCTTTGTTGTGGTGAGGTGGTAAAGGTCTCTATCAGGGCTGTGTTGTGGTGAGGTGGTAAAGGTCTCTATCAGGGCTGTGTTGTGGTAAAGGTCTCTAACAGGGCTGTGTTGTGGTAAAGGTCTCTAACAGGGCTGTGTTGTGGTAAAGGTCTCTAACAGGGCTGTGTTGTGCTAAAGGTCTCTAACAGGGCTGTGTTGTGGTGAGGTGGTAAAGGTCTCTAACAGGGCTGTGTTGTGGTAAAGGTCTCTAACAGGGCTGTGTTGTGCTAAAGGTCTCTAACAGGGCTGTGTTGTGGTGAGGTGGTAAAGGTCTCTAACAGGGCTGTGTTGTGGTAAAGGTCTCTAACAGGGCTGTGTTGTGGTGAGGTGGTAAAGGTCTCTATCAGGGCTGTGTTGTGGTGAGGTGGTAAAGGTCTCTATCAGGGCTGTGTTGTGGTGAGGTGGTAAAGGTCTCTATCAGGGCTGTGTTGTGGTGAGGTGGTAAAGGTCTCTAACAGGGCTTTGTTGTGGTGAGGTGGTAAAGGTCTCTATCAGGGCTGTGTTGTGGTGAGGTGGTAAAGGTCTCTATCAGGGCTGTGTTGTGGTGAGGTGGTAAAGGTCTCTAACAGGGCTTTGTTGTGGTGAGGTGGTAAAGGTCTCTATCAGGGCTGTGTTGTGGTGAGGTGGTAAAGGTCTCTAACAGGGCTTTGTTGTGGTGAGGTGGTAAAGGTCTCTAACAGGGCTGTGTTGTGGTGAGGTGGTAAAGGTCTCTATCAGGGCTGTGTTGTGGTGAGGTGGTAAAGGTCTCTAACAGGGCTGTGTTGTGGTAAAGGTCTCTAACAGGGCTGTGTTGTGCTAAAGGTCTCTAACAGGGCTGTGTTGTGCTAAAGGTCTCTAACAGGGCTGTGTTGTGCTAAAGGTCTCTAACAGGGCTGTGTTGTGGTGAGGTGGTAAAGGTCTCTAACAGGGCTGTGTTGTGGTGAGGTGGTAAAGGTCTCTAACAGGGCTGTGTTGTGGTGAGGTGGTAAAGGTCTCTATCAGGGCTGTGTTGTGGTGAGGTGGTAAAGGTCTCTAACAGGGCTGTGTTGTGGTGAGGTGGTAAAGGTCTCTATCAGGGCTGTGTTGTGGTGAGGTGGTAAAGGTCTCTAACAGGGCTGTGTTGTGGTGAGGTGGTAAAGGTCTCTAACAGGGCTGTGTTGTGGTCAAGGTCTCTAACAGGGCTGTGTTGTGGTGAGGTGGTAAAGGTCTCTAACAGGGCTGTGTTGTGGTCAAGGGATGTCGGAACCTTCAGGGCCCTGGTTCCCAACGTCGGAACCTTCAGGGCCCTGGTTCCCAACGTCGGACCCTTCAGGGCCCTGGTTCCCAATGTCGGACCCTTCAGGGCCCTGGTTCCCAGCGTCAGACCCTTCAGGGCCCTGGTTCCCAACGTGATGAAGCTGTCATCAGACTGTTTGATGTCAGTAATGGTGGGGAGCGTCCCCCCTCCCAGCGCCCCGTGTCCCCCACCAGGCTAGACACGGCCTCAACATACTGTCTCTATTAGTGACAGTAGGTCTAATCTCAAGGGGAAGGGGTTGCTCCTGGGATGTGATGAGGTGTGGAGTTGTGGGGGCAGATGTGATGGCGCCCCACCTCCCAGCGCCCCGTGTCCCCCACCAGGCTAGACACGGCCTCAACATGCCCTAATGATCACACTGGAGTAGAGTCTGTCTGGCCCATTTTCACACACACATGCTCAGGGACGCACACTAGCATGCACACACAGCCGGGATATGCAGATGATGGCCTAATTAGAGCAGGATAGGCCATACAGAACCGTCTGATGTAACAGCATAAAACACAGCCGAACTGCGTGTTACATACCGTGTCATATCCTTCGTTTACTACACCTCACAACTCATTCATTGGTACGCTGTCGTACTAAAGGGCTTTAGTGGTCTGAAGGCTCACTAAAAGCCTCAAAATACTGAAGGAAAAAAAACGACATTAAAAAGTTGTTAACTGTATGTATTTAGTTTTAATCTCAGAAGTCTAAACCTGTTGCAGGGGGGTCGTAACTTCTTTACAGCGTTGGGTGCTGTTCCTTTATCATGTTAAACATGGGACCCTTCTCCAGCAGCTACAATGCTCAGGTAACACACACTACACACACTACACACACTACACACACACACAACACACACACACTACACACAATACACACACACACACACTACACACAATACACACGCACTACACTACACACACAATACACACAATACACACACACACACACTACACACAATACACACGCACTACACTACACACACAATACACACAATACACACAATACACACACACACAATACACACACAACACACACACACACACACATAACACACAAGTAACACACACACACTCACAATACACACAATACACACACAATATACACAACACACACAATACATACATAACACACACACACACACTCTGACAATACACACACACACAGAACACACACAGAGTAAACACACACAGAACACACACAAACCCACACACACACACACACACACACACACACACACACACACACACACACACACACACACACACACACATAACACACATTCTTGCACCTCTGGATGCAGTAGTAGAGCTGCTGTGTTGTTTTTGAAAGCCGACACTGCAATGTGTTCCGGGTGTGTTGATTGGTCAGAGGTGAGGTGGGAGGTGGGGGGGCTGGGACCAGATGTCTGGGGAGTCAAAGGTTACAACAATCTATGCAGAGAGGAGAGGAGGGAGTGGAGGAGTGGAGTGGAAGAGGGGGAGGGGAGGGGAGGAGAGGAGTGGAGGAGAGGAGAGGAGAGGAGGGGGGGGGGAGTGGAGTGAAGTGGAGGAGAGGAGTGGAGGAGAGGAGTGGAGGGAGGGAGGGAGGGAGTGGAGGAGAGGGGAGGGGGAGTGGAGTGAAGTGGAGGAGAGGGAGTGGAGTGGAGTGGAGTGGAGGGAGTGGAGGGAGGGAGGGAGGGGGAGGGGGAGGGGAGGGAGGGAGGGAGGGGAGTGGAGGGAGGGAGGGAGAGAGGAGAGGAGAGGAGAGGAGAGGAGAGGAGAGGAGAGGAGAGGAGAGGAGAGGAGAGGAGAGGAGAGGAGAGGAGAGGAGAGGAGAGGAGAGGAGAGGAGAGGAGAGGAGAGGAGAGGAGATTACAGTACAGTAGATTGCAGTAGAGTAGATTACCTTAGAGTAGAGTACAGTAGATTACAGTACAGTAGATTACAGTACAGTAGAGTACAGTACAGTAGAGTACAGTAGAGTAGATTACAGTAGAGTAGATTACAGTACAGTAGATTACAGTACAGTAGATTACAGTACAGTAGATTACAGTAGAGTAGATTACAGTACAGTAGATTACAGTAGAGTAGTGTACAGTAGAGTACAGTAGAGTAGTGTACAGTAGAGTAGATTATAGTAGGGTACAGTACAATAGAGTACAATAGAGTACAGTACAATAGAGTAGAGTACAGTACAGTAGAGTACAGTACAGTAGATTACAGTACAGTAGAGTACAGTCGAGTAGATTCCAGTACAGTAGAGTACAATAGAGTAGAGTACAATAGAGTAGAGTACAATAGAGTAGAGTACAGTACAGTAGATTACAGTACAGTAGATTACAGTAAAGTAGATTACAGTAGAGTAGAGTACAATAGAGTAGATTACAGTAGAGTAGATTACAGTAAAGTGCGGTCCTCTGTAGCTCAGTTTCTTCTGAAATTTCATTAGAGATTTGGTAATGTAACTCCGGGTTCAAATAAACAAAATGTGTATATTAGTAAAAACACCTATAAATTGAGATCTTTCATTAACCTCCTCTTAGTCAGATTGGAACATATCTTTAAAACGGGTTTCTGGGTAATGAAATTTCAAGGCACTTTCGTCATGGAATACATTTTTTTAACATATTTTTGCTTTACTCATCTCATATGAGATGAGGGCGGCAGGGTAGCCTAGTGGTTAGAGCGTTGGACTAGTAACCGAAAGGTTGCATGTTCAAACCCTCGAGCTGCCCGTTCTGCCCCTGAACAGGCAGTTAACCCACTGTTCCTAGGCCGTCGTTGTAAATAAGAATTTGTTCTTTAACTGACTTGCCTGGTTAAATAAAGGTAAAATAAAAATTAAAAATATGTACAGTGCCAGTGAAAAGTTTGGATATACCGACTCATTCAAGGGTTGTTTTTATTTTTTTATTACTATTATCTACATTACAGAATAATAGTGAAGACATCAAAACTATGAAATAACACATATGGAATCCTGTAGTATCTAAAAAAAGGAAACTAAAAGTTAGTTAGCAGCAGGACTGTCATTAGGTATTAACGGTAAGCCGTTCTGGACTGTCAGTGCTGTTGTATGTAGTCCTATAGGCATTAGTTAACGGTAAGCCACACAGTGTTCTGGGCTCAACAGGCCCTACAGGACTCTTCAGGTTGTCTCTGGGTGGGAAAAAGAGAAGGTCAAACACAGTTGGGTGCTGATGAGAGGGAGGGAGGGAGGGAGGGAGGGAGGGAGGGAGGGAGGGAGGGAGGGAGGGAGGGAGGGGGAGGGAGGGAGGGAGGGACAGTGACAGACAGAGAGAGAGACCATTTGTACATTGTTAAAACACTGTATATATATAATATGACATTTGTAATGTCTTTATTGTTTTGAAACTTCTGTATGTGTAATGTTTACTGTTCATTGTTATTGTTTATTTCACTTTTGTATATTATCTACCTCACTTGCTTTTGCAACGTTAACACATGTTTCCCATGCCAATAAAGCCCTTGAATTGAATTGAATTGAATTGAGAGAGAGAGAGAAAGAGAGAGATCTCGGCTACCTCATGGTAAGCAGAACCAGTGCACAGCTTCTAAGCCCACAATAATTCTAGAAAGCTAATGAAATGGATTCCCGGACGACATGCTCTTTTTACCAACACAGACATTAGACTTGTCTTTTACAGTACCTCTCCAGTGCTGACTCTATACAGACACACACCTACATACACAGAACATGCTGACACATGCATACTGACGCCACACATTCAGACACACACTTTCACGCTCAACACACATACTGCTACCCCTGACCATTGACTCTGTACCGATACCCCCTGTATATAGCCTCCACATTGACTCTGTACCGGTACCCCCTGTATAAAGCCTCCACATTGACTCTGTACCGGTACCCCCTGTATAAAGCCTCCACATTGACTCTGTACCGGTACCCCTGTATATAGCCTCCACATTGACTCTGTACCGGTACCCCCTGTATATAGCCTCCACATTGACTCTGTACCGGTACCCCTGTATAAAGCCTCCACATTGACTCTGTACCGGTACCCCTGTATATAGCCTCCACATTGACTCTGTACCGTACCCCCTGTATATAGCCTCCACATTGACTCTGTACCGGTACCCCCTGTATATAACCTCCACATTGACTCTGTACCGGTACCCCCTGTATAAGGCTTCCACATTGACTCTGTACTGGTACCGCCTGTATATAGCCTCCACACTGACTCTGTACCGGTACCGCCTGTATAAAGCCTCCAGACTGACTCTGTACCGGTACCCCCTGTATAAAGCCTCCACATTGACTCTGTACCGTAACACCCTGTATATAGCCTCCACATTGACTCTGTACCGGAACCCCCCTTATATAGCCTCCACATTGACTCTGTACCGTAATGCCCCCTGTATATAGCCTCCACATTGACTCTGTACCGGTACCCCCTGTATAAAGCCTCCACATTGACTCTGTACCGTAACACCCTGTATATAGCCTCCACATTGACTCTGTACCGGTACACCCTGTATATAGCCTCCACATTGACTCTGTACCGTAATACCCTGTATATAGCCTCCACATTGACTCTGTACCGTAATACCCTGTATATAGCCTCCACATTGACTCTGTACCGTAATACCCTGTATATAGCCTCCACATTGACTCTGTACCGTAATACCCTGTATATAGCCTCCACATTGACTCTGTACCGTAATACCCTGTATATAGCCTCCACATTGACTCTGTACCGTAATACCTTGTATATAGCCTCCACATTGACTCTGTACCGTAATACCCTGTATATAGCCTCCACATTGACTCTGTACCGTAATACCCTGTATATAGCCTCCACATTGACTCTGTACCGTAATACCCTGTATATAGCCTCCACATTGACTCTGTACCGTAATACCCTGTATATAGCCTCCACATTGACTCTGTACCGTAATACTCTGTATATAGCCTCCACATTGACTCTGTACCGTAATACCCTGTATATAGCATCGTTATTGTTATTTTCTTGTGTTAGTTTTTTTCTTCTTTGTTCTTGTATTTCTTGTTCTAACTTGTAAAAACCGCTGCATAGTTGGTCTTGTAAATAACAGTAAGGTCATGCACCACTCGGCGCATGTGAAAAATAACATTTGATTTGATGGACATGTTACTTTTACTCACTATTGTTATTCGTGGATTCAATTATTATGAATATATTTCTTCTTTAACTCTTGTCTTGTTGGACAAGGACCTGTAAGTACATTCTGAAAGTATTCAGACCCCTTCACTTTTTCCACATTTTGCTATGTTACAGCCTTATTCTACAATTGATTAAATTGTTTTTTATTCATCATCAATCCACACACAATAACCCACAATGACATCACAATACCCCCATAATGGCAAAGCAAAAACAGCTGTTTAGAAATGTTTGCAAAAAACTACTGAAATATCACAGTAACATAAGTATTCAGACCCTTTACTCAGTACTTTGTTGGAGCCCCGTTGGCAGCGATTACAGCCTCGAGTCGTCTTGGGTATGACGCTACAAGCTTGGTACACCTGTATTTGGAGAGTTTCTCCCAATCTTCTCTGCAGATCCTCTCAAGTTCTGTCAGGTTGAATGGGGAGCGTCGCTGCACAGATATTTTCAGGTCTCTCCAGAGATGGTCGATCGGAATCAAGTCTGGGCTCTGGCTGGGCCACTCAAGGACAATCAGAGACTTGTCCCTAAGCCACTCAAACGTTGTCTTGGCTGTGTGCTTAGGGTTGTTGTCCTGTTGGAAGGTGAACCTCCGCCCCCCGTATTAATACACAAGGGATAATGGGGAAGATGGGCGACACCTGGAGGGGGGTGGAGACAATCACAAAGACAGGTGATGCAGATCAGGGATGTCTATGTAAGGTCCCACAGTTGACAGTGAATGTCAGAGCAAAACCAAGCCATGAGGTCGAAGGAATTATCCGTAGAACTCCGAGACAGGAATGTGCTGAGGCACAGATCTCGGGAAGGGCACCAAAACATTTCTGCAGTATTGAAGGTCCCCAAGAACACAGTGGCCTCTATCATTATTATATGGAAGAAGCTTGGAATCACCAAGACTCTTCCTAGCTCTGGCCGCCCAGCCAAACTGAGCAATCGGGGGAGAATGGCCTCGGTCAGGGAGGTGACCAAGAACCCGATGGTCACTCTGACAGAGCTCCAGAGTTCCTCTGTGGAGATGGTAGAACCTTCCAGAAGGACAACCATCTCTGCAGCACTCCACCAATCAGGCCTTTATGGTAGAGAGGCCAGACGGAAGCCAATCCTCAGTCAAAGGAACAAGACAGCCCGCTTGGAGTTTTCCGCTTGGAGTTTTGGCACCTAAAGACCATGAGAAACAAGATTCTCCGGTCTGATGAAACCAAGATTGAACTCTTTGGCCTGAATGCCAAAAAGGCAAAAAGGTGAATGCACCATCCCTACGGTGAAGCATGGTGGTGGCAGCATCATGCTGTGAGGATGTTTCTCAGCGGTAGGGACTGGGAGACTAGTCAGGATCAAGCGAAAAATGAACGGAGGAAAGTACAGAGAGATCCTTGATGAAAAACCGCTCCAGAGTACTCAGGACCTCAGACTGGGGTGAAGGTCCACCTTCCAACAGGAAACTGACCCTAAACACACAGCCAAGACAACAGGAGTGGCTTAGGGACAAGTCTCTAAATGTCCATGAGTGGCCCAGCCATGATCGAACATCTCTGGAGAGACCTGAAAATAAATGTACAGCGACGCTCCCCATCCAACCTGACAGACCTTTTTCATTTTTAATAAATTAGTTACAATTTCTAAAAAACTTTTTTTTTTACTTTGTCATGATGGGGTATTGTGATGTCATGATGGGGTATTGTGATGTCATGATGGGGTATTGTGATGTCATTATAGGGTATGATGATGTCATTATGGGGTATTGTGTGTAGATGAGTGTGTGTTGATCAGCTGTGTAACTATATCTGTTGATCAGCTGTGTAACATGTCTGTTGATCAGCTGTGTAACATGTCTGTTGATCAGCTGTGTAACATGTCTGTTGATCAGCTGTGTAACATGTCTGTTGATCAGCTGTGTAACATGTCTGTTGATCAGCTGTGTAACATGTCTGTTGATCAGCTGTGTAACATGTCTGTTGATCAGCTGTGTAACTCTGTCTGTTGATCAGCTGTGTAACTATATCTATCTGTTGTTGATTCCAAACATAGGAAGTAGTGTTTTCTAGGTTAGTTAGCTCTCTCTGCATTCCCTGCTTTGTGTTCTCTAGAGGATACCATGATAGATGTTATTATCAGCCTGTTAAGTCAAACCAGACCAGTGTGGATCCACAAAGCATCTGTCATAACCCCCTCCTTCCCCTCTCCTTTCTGCCCACTCACCTCCACCCTGTCCCCCAACCACAGCGTGACACCTAGGGATACAGGAATAGTCTCTAGTCCCTCCAGGCCTTGGGGCAGCTTGTTGTAATTAAATTGTTTGCCTGCCCCCCTCCCCAGCCTCTGCAGCCCCTGCGGCCCTCTGTGTGTGTGTGTGTGTGTGCGTGTTGCCTGCCCCCCTGCCTCCCTGCCTCCCTGCTGTCCCTGCGGCCCCTCTAATTAAATCAACAGGTTCCTACAGCCCTCCCTGTCTTCCCTTCGTCTGTTAATTGGCTCCTCGTTAGAACACTGCTGCCGCAAACTAATGGGATAATTACCCCTAAAGTGGTCTCTATGTCACGGCTCCGTTTACCTGCCGTTTGTTTGTTCCATCATTGTTGTTGTTGTTGTTGTTGTATTTTGTATTCCCGTTTATAAAAGGTAATTAAAAATTCTAATTGAACAGAGTTAAAAGCAAAGAACCATTTGAAATGTGTCCCTGTGTGATTCTGACTGCTTACTAAAAGGCCTGTTTTATTGGTAATAACCTCATGAACACACACACTGGCTGCAATTAGAGAAACAAGGACTTCATAGGGGAGATAGAGGAACGAGGACTTCATAAGGGAGATAGAGGAACGAGGACTTCATAGGGGAGATAGAGGAACAAGGACTTCATAAGGGAGATAGAGGAACGAGGACTTCATAGGGGAGATAGAGGAACGAGGACTTCATAAGGGAGATAGAGGAACGAGGACTTCATAAGGGAGATAGAGGAACGAGGACTTCATAGGGGAGATAGAGGAACGAGGACTTCATAGGGGAGATAGAGGAACGAGGACTTCATAAGGGAGATAGAGGAACGAGGACTTCATAAGGGAGATAGAGGAACGAGGACTTCATAGGGGAGATAGAGGAACGAGGACTTCATAAGGGAGATAGAGGAACGAGGACTTCATAAGGGAGATAGAGGAACGAGGACTTCATAGGGGAGATAGAGGAACGAGGACTTCATAGGGGAGATAGAGGAACGAGGACTTCATAAGGGAGATAGAGGAACGAGGACTTCATAAGGGAGATAGAGGAACGAGGACTTCATAGGGAGATAGAGGAACGAGGACTTCATAAGGGAGATAGAGGAACGAGGACTTCATAAGGGAGATAGAGGAACGAGGACTTCATAGGGGAGATAGAGGAACGAGGACTTCATAGGGGAGATAGAGGAACGAGGACTTCATAAGGGAGATAGAGGAACGAGGACTTCATAAGGGAGATAGAGGAACTTCATAGGGGAGATAGAGGAACGAGGACTTCATAGGGGAGATAGAGGAACGAGGACTTCATAGGGGAGATAGAGGAACGAGGACTTCATAAGGGAGATAGAGGAACGAGGACTTCATAGGGGAGATAGAGGAACGAGGACTTCATAAGGGAGATAGAGGAACGAGGACTTCATAAGGGAGATAGAGGAACAAGGACTTCATAAGGGAGATACATACCAAATACCCTTTTATTTATTTTATTCTGAAATATTTCTCATTTTTAATTGCGGTATTTTTTAAGTAATAACTGTTTTTGAAAATATCTTGGAAATCATTCTATTTTGTTGATTTACCTCCAGATTTCAATTTGTGGTTAATATAAACTAATTCAAATTCAAATTAATGATGGCGAGGATACAAATGTTGTGGTATTTAACTCTCGATCCTTGGAACACATTAAGTAAAAAAATTTTAGGGGTGTTTGGGGGGCTGATAGGTGTGTTTGGGGGCTGATAGGTGTGTTTGGGGGCTGATAGGTGTGTTTGGGGGCTGATAGGTGTGTTTGGGGGGCTGATAGGTGTGTTTTGGGGGCTGATAGGTGTGTTTGGGGGCTGATAGGTGTGTTTGGGGGGCTAATAGGTGTGTTTGGGGGGCTGATAGGTGTGTTTGGGGGCTGATAGGTGTGTTTGGGGCTGATAGGTGTGTTTGAAGGCTGATAGGTGTGTTTGGGGGCTGATAGGTGTGTTTGGGGGGCTGATAGGGGCTGATAGGTGTGTTTGGGGGCTGATAGGGGCTGATAGGTGTGTTTAGGGGGCTGATAGGTGTGTTTGGGGGCTGATAGGTGTGTTTAGGGGGCTGATAGGTGTGTTTAGGTGTGTTTGGGGGGCTGATAGGTGTGTTTAGGGGGCTGATAGGTGTGTTTGGGGGCTGATAGGTGTGTTTGGGGGCTGATAGGTGTGTTTGGGGGCTGATAGGTGTGTTTGGGGGGGGCTGATAGGTGTGTTTGGGGGCTGATAGGTGTGTTTGGGGGGCTGATAGGTGTGTTTAGGGGGCTGATAGGTGTGTTTGAGGGCTGATAGGTGTGTTTGGGGGCTGATAGGGCTGATAGGTGTGTTTGGGGGCTGATAGGGGCTGATAGGTGTGTTTGGGGGCTGATAGGTGTGTTTGGGGGCTGATAGGTGTGTTTGGGGCTGATAGGGGGCTGATAGGTGTGTTGGGGGGGCTGATAGGTGTGTTTGGGGGCTGATAGGTGTGTTTGGGGGGGGCTGATAGGGGCTGATAGGTGTGTTTGGGGGCTGATAGGTGTGTTTGGGGGCTGATAGGTGTGTTTTTGGGGGCTGATAGGTGTGTTTGGGGGGCTGATAGGTGTGTTTTTGGGGGCTGATAGGTGTGTTTGGGGGCTGATAGGTGTGTTTTTGGGGGCTGATAGGTGTGTTTGGTGGGGGCTGATAGGTGTGTTTGGGGGGCTGATAGGTGTGTTTAGAGGGGGCTGATAGGTGTGTTTGGGGGCTGATAGGGGCTGATAGGTGTGTTTGGGGGCTGATAGGTGTGTTTTGGGGGCTGATAGGTGTGTTTGGGGGCTGATAGGTGTGTTTGGGTGGGGGCTGATAGGTGTGTTTGGGGGCTGATAGGTGTGTTTAGGGGCTGATAGGTGTGTTTGGGGGCTGATAGGGGCTGATAGGTGTGTTTGGGGCTGATAGGTGTGTTTTAGGGGGCTGATAGGTGTGTTTGGGGGGCTGATAGGTGTGTTTGGGGGCTGATAGGTGTGTTTGGGGGGCTGATAGGTGTGTTTGGGGGCTGATAGGTGTGTTTGGGGGCTGATAGGTGTGTTTGGGGGTGTTTGGGGGCTGATAGGTGTGTTTGGGGGCTGATAGGTGTGTTTGGGGGCTGATAGGTGTGTTTGGGGGGCTGATAGGGGCTGATGGGTGTGTTGGGGGAGCCGATAGGTGTGTTTGGGGGCTGATAGGTGTGTTTGGGGGGCTGATAGGTGTGTTTGGGGGCTGATAGGTGTTTGGGGCTGATAGGTGTGTTTGGGGGCTGATAGGTGTGTTTGGGGTTTGCTGATAGGTGTGTTTGGGGGGCTGATAGGGGGGGGCTGATAGGTGTGTTGGGGGCCGATAGGTCTGTTTGGGGGCTGATAGGTGTGTTTAGGGGCTGATAGGTGTGTTTGGGGGCTGATAGGTGTGTTTAGGGGCTGATAGGTGTGTTTGGGGGCTGATAGGTGTGTTTGGGGGCTGATAGGTGTGTTTGGGGGCTGATAGGTGTGTTTGGGGGCTGATAGGTGTGTTTGGGGGCTGATAGGTGTGTTTGGGGGGCTGATAGGTGTGTTTGGGGGGCTGATAGGTGTGTTTGGGGGGCTGATAGGTGTGTTTGGGGGCTGATAGGCTGATAGGTGTGTTTGGGGGCTGATAGGTGTGTTTGGGGGCTGATAGGTGTGTTTGGGGCTGATAGGTGTGTTTAGGGGGCTGATAGGTGTGTTTGGGGGCTGATAGGTGTGTTTAGGGGGCTGATAGGGGCTGATAGGTGTGTTTGGGGGCTGATAGGTGTGTTTGGGGGCTGATAGGTGTGTTTAGGGGCTGATAGGTGTGTTTGGGGGCTGATAGGTGTGTTTAGGGCTGATAGGTGTGTTTAGGGGACTGATAGGTGTGTTTGGGGGCTGATAGGTGTGTGTTTGGGGGCTGATAGGTGTGTTTGGGGGGCTGATAGGTGTGTTTGGGGGCTGATAGGTGTGTTTGGGGCTGATAGGTGTGTTTGGGGGCTGATAGGTGTGTTTGGGGGCTGATAGGTGTGTTTGGGGAACTGGTAGGTGTGTTTGGGGGCTGATAGGGGCTGATAGGTGTGTTTAGGGGGGCTGATAGGTGTGTTTGGGGGGCTGATAAGTGTGTTTGGGGGGCTGATAGGGGCTGATAGGTGTGTTTGGGGGCTGATAGGTGTGTTTGGGGGGCTGATAGGTGTGTTTAGGGGCTGATAGGTGTGTGTTTGGGGGCTGATAGGTGTGTTTAGGGGGCTGATAGGTGTGTTTGGGGGCTGATAGGTGTGTTTGGGGGCTGATAGGTGTGTTTGGGGGCTGATAGGTGTGTTTGGGGGCTGATAGGTGTGTTTGGGGGCTGATAGGTGTGTTTAGGGGCTGATAGGTGTGTTTGGGGGCTGATAGGATAGGTGTGTTGGGGCTGATAGGTGTGTTTGGGGGGCTGATAGGTGTGTTTGGGGGCTGATAGGTGTGTTTGGGGGGCTGATAGGTGTGTTTGGGGGCTGATAGGTGTGTTTGGGGGGCTGATAGGTGTGTTTGGGGGGCTGATAGGTGTGTTTGGGGGCTGATAGGGGCTGATAGGTGTGTTTGGGGGGCTGATAGGTGTGTTTGGGGGCTGATAGGGGCTGATGGGTGTGTTTGGGGGCTGATAGGTGTGTTTGGGGGCTGATAGGTGTGTTTGGGGGGCTGATAGGTGTGTTTGGGGGCTGATAGGTGTGTTTGGGGGCTGATAGGTGTGTTTTTAGGGGCTGATAGGTGTGTTTGGGGGCTGATAGGGGCTGATGGGTGTGTTGGGGGCTGATAGGTGTGTTTGGGGGCTGATAGGTGTGTTTGGGGCTGATAGCTGATAGGTGTGTTTGGGGGCTGATAGGTGTGTTTGGGGGCTGATAGGTGTGTTTGGGGGCTGATAGGGGCTGATAGGTGTGTTAAAATGATAGGTGTGTTGGGGGCTGATAGGTGTTTAGGGGCTGATAGGTGTGTTTTAGGGGGCTGATAGGTGTGTTTAGGGGGCTGATAGGTGTGTTTGGGGCCGATAGGTGTGTTTTAGGGGCTGATAGGTGTTTTGGGGGCTGATAGGTGTGTTTGGGGGCTGATAGGTGTGTTTGGGGGCTGATAGGTGTGTTTAGGGGCTGATAGGTGTGTTTGGGGGGCTGATAGGGGCTGATAGGTGTGTTAGGGGGCTGATAGGTGTGTTTGGGGGTTTGGGGGCTGATAGGTGTGTTTGTTTAGGGGGCTGATAGGTGTGTTTGGGGGCTGATAGGTGTGTTTGGGGGGGCTGATAGGTGTGTTTGGGGGCTGATAGGTGTGTTTGGGGGGCTGATAGGTGTGTTTGGGGGGCTGATAGGTGTGTTTGGGGGCTGATAGGTGTGTTTGAGGGGCTGATAGGTGTGTTTGGGGGGTGATAGGTGTGTTTGGGGGGCTGATAGGTGTGTTTGGGGGCTGATAGGTGTGTTTGGGGGCTGATAGGTGTGTTTGGGGGCTGATAGGGGCTGATAGGTGTGTTTAGGGGGGCTGATAGGTGTGTTTGGGGGGGGCTGATAGGTGTGTTTGGGGTGGCTGATAGGTGTGTTTGGGGGCTGATAGGTGTGTTTGGGGAGGCTGATAGGTGTGTTTGGGGGCTGATAGGTGTGTTTGGGGGGCTGATAGGTGTGTTTAGGGGCTGATAGGTGTGGTTGGGGGCTGATAGGTGTGTTTGGGGGGCTGATAGGTGTGGGTGGGGGGCTGATAGGTGTGTTTGGGGGGCTGATAGGTGTGGTTGGGGGCTGATAGGTGTGTTTGGGGAACTTATAGGTGTGTTTGGGGGCTGATAGGTGTGTTTGGGGGCTGATAGGTGTGTTTGGGGGGTGATAGGGGCTGATAGGTGTATTTGGGGGCTGATAGGTGTGTTTGGGGGCTGATAAGTGTGTTTGGGGGGGCTGATAGGTGTGTTTGGGGGGGCTGATTAGAACCTTTCACAGGCTTTACCTTTAACCTTTATGAATGTGCTCTATTTGAAGGTGCACTATGCCCTGAAATCTTAAAACGTATCTCTCTTTTGTCTTTTAATTGGTCAGAATGTGAAACTTTAAACCTTATCCCCTCTGTCTATTGGTTGGTCTGGATGTGAAACATTAAACCTTATCCCCTCTGTCTATTGATTGGTCTGGATGTGAAACATTAAACTTATCCTTCTAATAATTGGTCTGGATGTGAAACATTAAACCTTATCCCCTCTGTCTATTGGTTGGTCTGGATGTGAAACATTAAACCTTATCCTTCTATTGATTGGTCTGGATGTGAAACATTAAACCTTATCCCCTCTGTCTATTGGTTGGTCTGGATGTGAAACATTACACCTTATCCCCTCTGTCTATTGATTGGTCTGGATGTGAAACATTACACCTTATCCCCTCTGTCTATTGGTTGGTCTGGATGTGAAACATTACACCTTATCCCCTCTGTCTATTGATTGGTCTGGATGTGAAACATTAAACCTTATCCCCTCTGTCTATTGATTGGTCTGGATGTGAAACATTAAACCTTATCCCCTCTGTCTATTGGTTGGTCTGGATGTGAAACATTAAACCTTATCCCCTCTGTCTATTGATTGGTCTGGATGTGAAACATTAAACCTTATCCCCTCTGTTTATTAATTGGTCTGGATGTGAAACATTAAACCTTATCCCCTCTGTCTATTGATTGGTCTGGATGTGAAACATTAAACCTTATCCCCTCTGTCTATTGGTTGGTCTGGATGTGAAACATTAAACCTTATCCCCTCTGTCTATTGATTGGTCTGGATGTGAAACATTAAACCTTATCCCCTCTGTCTATTGATTGGTCTGGATGTGAAACATTAAACCTTATCCCCTCTGTCTATTAATTGGTCTGGATGTGAAACATTAAACCTTATCCCCTCTGTCTATTGGTTGGTCTGGATGTGAAACATTAAACCTTATCCCCTCTGTCTATTGATTGGTCTGGATGTGAAACATTAAACTTATCCTTCTAATAATTGGTCTGGATGTGAAACATTAAACCTTATCCCCTCTGTCTATTGGTTGGTCTGGATGTGAAACATTACACCTTATCCCCTCTGTCTATTGATTGGTCTGGATGTAAAACATTACACCTTATCCCCTCTGTCTATTGGTTGGTCTGGATGTGAAACATTAAACCTTATCCCCTCTGTCTATTGGTTGGTCTGGATGTGAAACATTACACCTTATCCCCTCTGTCTATTGATTGGTCTGGATGTGAAACATTAAACCTTATCCCCTCTGTCTATTGATTGGTCTGGATGTGAAACATTAAACTTATCCTTCTAATAATTGGTCTGGATGTGAAACATTAAACCTTATCCCCTCTGTCTATTGGTTGGTCTGGATGTGAAACATTACACCTTATCCCCTCTGTCTATTGATTGGTCTGGATGTGAAACATTACACCTTATCCCCTCTGTCTATTGATTGGTCTGGATGTGAAACATTAAACCTTATCCCCTCTGTCTATTGGTTGGTCTGGATGTGAAACATTACACCTTATCCCCTCTGTCTATTGATTGGTCTGGATGTGAAACATTAAACCGTATCCTTCTATTGGTTGGTCTGGATGTGAAACATTAAACCTTATCCCCTCTGGCTATTGGTTGGTCTGGATGTGAAACATTAAACCTTATCCCCTCTGTCTATTGATTGGTCTGGATGTGAAACATTACACCTTATCCCCTCTGTCTATTGATTGGTCTGGATGTGAAACATTACACCTTATCCCCTCTGTCTATTGATTGGTCTGGATGTGAAACATTAAACCTTATCCCCTCTGTCTATTGGTTGGTCTGGATGTAAAACATTACACCTTATCCCCTCTGTCTATTGGTTGGTCTGGATGTGAAACATTAAACCTTATCCCCTCTGTCTATTAATTGGTCTGGATGTGAAACATTACACCTTATCCCCTCTGTCTATTGATTGGTCTGGATGTAAAATCCCTGAGAGGTCATTTATTTCCTCAGTCTGTTGAATCCCCCCAACCCCAATGGTGTTGTATTAAAATAAAAAGGCTCTGGGCAGCAACACTAAACTCTCTGAAATGACTTTAGCTCATCGTTCTTACTGAGGTAAAAGAGACTAGTCCATCTGCATGAACATAGACTGTCATATTACTATATGCTAGTATATCAACATAAACAGGTGTATTAGTATACTGGTGTATTAGTATACTGGTGTATTAGTATACTGGTGTATTAGTATACAGGTGTATTAGTATACTGGTGTATTAGTATACTGGTGTGTTAATATATACTGGTGTATTAGTATACTGGTATGTTAATATATACTGGTGTATTAGTATACTGGTGTATTAGTATACTGGTGTATTAGTATACAGGTGTATTAGTATACTGGTGTATTAGTATACTGGTGTGTTAATATATACTGGTGTATTAGTATACTGGTGTATTAGTATACTGGTGTATTAGTATACAGGTGTATTAGTATACAGGTGTATTAGTATACTGGTGTATTAGTATACTGGTGTGTTAATATATACTGGTGTATTAGTATACTGGTATGTTAATATATACTGGTGTATTAGTATACTGGTATATTAGTATACTGGTATGTTAATATATACTGGTGTATTAGTATACTGGTGTATTAGTATACTGGTGTGTTAGTATACTGGTGTATTAGTATACTGGTGTATTAGTATACTGGTGTATTATTATACTGGTATGTTAATATATACTGGTGTATTAGTATACAGGTGTATTAGTATACTGGTATGTTAATATATACTGGTGTATTAGTATACAGGTGTATTAGTATACTGGTATGTTAATATATACTGGTGTATTAGTATACTGGTGTATTAGTATACTGGTGTATTAGTATACTGGTGTATTAGTATACTGGTGTGTTAGTATACTGGTGTATTAGTATACTGGTGTATTAGTATACTGGTGTATTAGTATACTGGTGTGTTAGTATACTGGTGTATTAGTATACTGTTGTATTAGTATACTGGTGTGTTAGTATACTGGTGTATTAGTATACTGGTGTATTAGTATACTGGTGTGTTAGTATACTGGTGTATTAGTATACTGGTGTATTAGTATACTGGTGTATTAGTATACTGGTGTATTAGTATACTGGTGTATTAGTATACTGGTGTATTAGTATACTGGTGTATTAGTATACTGGTGTATTAGTATACTGGTGTATTAGTATACTGGTGTATTAGTATACTGGTGTATTAGTATACTGGTGTGTTAGTATACTGGTGTGTTAGTATACTGGTGTATTAGTATACTGGTGTATTAGTATACTGGTGTGTTAGTATACTGGTGTATTAGTATACTGGTGTATTAGTATACTGGTGTGTTAGTATACTGGTGTATTAGTATACTGGTGTATTAGTATACTGGTGTATTAGTATACTGGTGTGTTAGTATACTGGTGTATTAGTATACTGGTGTATTAGTATACTGGTGTGTTAGTATACTGGTGTGTTAGTATACTGGTGTGTTAGTATACTGGTGTATTAGTATACTGGTGTATTAGTATACTGGTGTATTAGTATACTGGTGTATTAGTATACTGGTGTATTAGTATACTGGTGTGTTAGTATACTGGTGTGTTAGTATACTGGTGTATTAGTATACTGGTGTATTAGTATACTGGTGTATTAGTATACTGGTGTGTTAGTATACTGGTGTGTTAGTATACTGGTGTATTAGTATACTGGTGTATTAGTATACTGGTGTATTAGTATACTGGTGTGTTAGTATACAGGTGTATTAGTATACTGGTGTATTAGTATACTGGTGTATTAGTATACTGGTGTGTTAGTATACTGGTGTGTTGGTATACTGGTGTGTTAGTATACTGGTGTATTAGTATACTGGTGTGTTAGTATACTGGTGTGTTAGTATACTGGTGTGTTAGTATACTGGTGTGTTAGTATACTGGTGTATTAGTATACTGGTGTGTTAGTATACTGGTGTGTTAGTATACTGGTGTATTAGTATACTGGTGTGTTAGTATACTGGTGTATTAGTATACTGGTGTGTTAGTATACTGGTGTGTTAGTATACTGGTGTATTAGTATACTGGTGTATTAGTATACTGGTGTATTAGTATACTGGTGTATTAGTATACTGGTGTATTAGTATACTGGTGTGTTAGTATACTGGTGTATTAGTATACTGGTGTATTAGTATACTGGTGTGTTAGTATACAGGTGTGTTAGTATACTGGTGTATTAGTATACTGGTGTATTAGTATACTGGTGTATTAGTATACTGGTGTATTAGTATACTGGTGTGTTAGTATACTGGTGTATTAGTATACTGGTGTATTAGTATACTGGTGTATTAGTATACTGGTGTGTTAGTATACTGGTGTGTTAGTATACTGGTGTATTAGTATACTGGTGTATTAGTATACTGGTGTATTAGTATACTGGTGTATTAGTATACTGGTGTGTTAGTATACTGGTGTATTAGTATACTGGTGTATTAGTATACTGGTGTGTTAGTATACAGGTGTGTTAGTATACTGGTGTATTAGTATACTGGTGTATTAGTATACTGGTGTATTAGTATACTGGTGTATTAGTATACTGGTGTGTTAGTATACAGGTGTATTAGTATACTGGTGTGTTAGTATACAGGTGTATTAGTATACTGGTGTGTTAGTATACAGGTGTATTAGTATACTGGTGTGTTAGTATACTGGTGTATTAGTATACTGGTGTGTTAGTATACTGGTGTATTAGTATACTGGTGTATTAGTATACTGGTGTATTAGTATACTGGTGTATTAGTATACTGGTGTATTAGTATACTGGTGTGTTAGTATACTGGTGTATTAGTATACTGGTGTATTAGTATACTGGTGTATTAGTATACTGGTGTGTTAGTATACTGGTGTATTAGTATACTGGTGTATTAGTATACTGGTGTGTTAGTATACTATGCGGATGACACACAGCTGTACATTTCAATGAAAAAGGATGAAGCCCCAAAAACCTCGCTAGAAGCATGGCCATAAACTACTGCAGCATAAATACTGGACACCGAATAGGACAGGAGAAATACTCCAGATATAACAAACTGACCCTAGCCCCCCGACACATAAACTACTGCAGCATAAATACTGGAGGCTGAGACAGGAGGGGTCAGGAGACACTGTGGCCCCATCCGAGGACACCCCCGGACAGGGCCAAACAGGAAGGATATAACCCCACCCACTTTGCCAAAGCACAGCCCCCACACCACTAGAGGGATATCTTCAACCACCAACTTACCATCCTGAGACAAGGCTGAGTATAGCCCACAAAGATCTCCGCCACGGCACAACCCAAGGGGGGGGCGCCAACCCAGACAGGAAGATCACATCAGTGACTCAACCCACTCAGGTGACGCACCCCTCCCAGGGACGGTATGAAAGAGCCCCAGTAAGCCAGTGACTCAGCCCCTGTAATAGGGTTAGAGGCAGAGAATCCCAGTAGAAAGAGGGGAACCGGCCAGGCAGAGACAGCAAGGGCGGTTCGTTGCTCCAGAGCCTTTCCGTTCACCTTCCCACTCCTGGGCCAGACTACACTCAATCATATGACCCACTGAAGAGATGAGTCTTCAGTAAAGATTTAAAGGTTGAGACCGAGTTTGCGTCTCTTACATGGGTAGGCAGACCATTCCATAAAAATGGAGCTCTATAGGAGAAAGCCCTGCTTCCAGCTGTTTGCTTAGTAATTCTAAGGACAATTAGAAGGCCTGCGTCTTGTTACCATAGCGTACGTGTAGGTATGTACGGCAGGACCAAATCAGAGAGATAGGTAGGAGCAAGCCCATGTACTGCTTTGTAGGTTAGCAGTAAAACCTTGAAATCAGCCCTTGCTTTGACAGGAAGCCAGTGTAGCGAGGCTAGCACTGGAGTAATATGATAAAAAATGTTGGTTCTAGTCAGGATTCTAGCCACTGTATTTAGCACTAACTGAAGTTTATTTAGTGCTTTATCCGGGTAGCCGGAAAGTAGAGCATTGCAGTAGTCTAACCTAGAAGTGACAAAAGCATGGATTAATTTTTCTGCATCATTTTTGGACAGAAAGTTTCTGATTTTTGCAATGTTACGTAGATGGAAAAAAGCTGTCCTTGAAACAGTCTTGATATGTTCTTCAAAAGAGAGATCAGGGTCCAGAGTAACGCCGAGGTCCTTCATCGTTTTATTTGAGAAGACTGTACAACCATTAAGTTTAATTGTCAGATTCAACAGAAGATCTCTTTGGTTCTTGGGACCGAGAACAAGCATCTCTGTTTTGTCCGAGTTTAAAAGTAGAACATTTGCAGCCATCCACTTCCTTATGTCTGAAACACAGGCTTCCAGGGAGGGCAATTTTGGGGCTTCACCATGTTTCATTGAAATGTACAGCTGTGTGTCATCCGCATAGCAGTGAAAGTTAACATTATGTTTTCGAATGACATCCCCAAGAGGTAAAATATATAGTGAAAACAATAGTGGTCCTAAAACGGAACCTTGAGGAACACCGAAATTTACAGTTGATTTGTCAGAGGACAAACCATTCACAGAGACAAACTGATATCTTTCCGACCACTACACCACACCACTATACCACTATACCAATACACCACTATACCACTATATCACTATATCACTATACCACTACACCACTATATCACTATACCACTACACCACTATATCACTATACCACTACACTACTATATCACTATACCACTATATCACTATACCACTATACCACTACACCACTATACCACTATACCACTATACAACTATACCACTACACCACTACACCACTATATCACTATACCACTACACCACTATACCACTATACCACTACACCACTACACCACTATACCACTATACCACTATACCACTACACCACTATACCACTACACCACTACACCACTATACCACTATACCACTATACCACTACACTACTATACCACTATACAACTACACCACTATACCACTACACCACTATACCACTATACCACCATACCACTATACCACTACACCACTGCACCACTATACCACTATACCACCACACCACCATACCACTACACCACTATACCACTACACCACTACACCACTATACCACTATACCACACCACTATACCACTACACCACTATACCACTATACCACACCACTATACCACTACACCAATTTACCACTACACCAATATACCACTATACCACTACACCACTACACCACTACACCACTACACCACTACACCACTATACCACTACACCACTACACCACTACACCACTACACCACTACACCACTATACCACTACACCACTACACCACTATACCACACCACTATACCACTACACCACTATACCACTACACCACTATACCACTACACCACTACACCACTACACCACTACACCACTATACCACACCACTATACCACTACACCACTATACCACTATACCACTATACCACACCACTATACCACTACACCACTACACCAATTTACCACTACACCACTATACCACTATACCACTACACCACTACACCACTATACCACTACACCACTACACCACTACACTACACCACTACACCACTACACCACTACACCACTACACCACTACACCACTACACCACTACACCACTACACCACTACCACTATACCACTACACCACTACACCACTATACCACTACACCACTACACCACTACACCACTATACCACTACACCACTACACCACTATACCACTACACCACTACACCACTACACCACTATACCACTATACCACTATACCACTATACCACTACACCACTACACCACTATACCACTATACCACTATACCACTACACCACTACACCACTATACCACTACACCACTATACCACTACACCACTATACCACTACACCACTACCACTACACCACTACACCACTACACCACCACTACACCACTATACCACTATACCACTACACCACTATACCACTACACCACTATACCACTATACCACTACACCACTATACCACTATACCACTATACCACTATACCACTACACCACTATACCACTACACCACTATACCACTACACCACTATACCACTATACCACTATACCACTACACCACTATACCACTACACCACTACACCACTACACCACTATACCACTATACCACTATACCACTACACCACTACACCACTATACCACTATACCACTACACCACTATACCACTACACCAGTATACCACTACACCACTACACCACTATACCACTACACCACTACACCACTACACCACTACACCACTATACCACTTCACTGCAGTTTGAGACTCATTAATTTGCCTTCATCTTATTTTGTTTTGTTACATGTACCTACTTGTTACCTTCCTCCTATACCCTGTTCCTTGGAAAATTAATTATTAAACTTGATTAAAAATATTTTTATTTAAGAATGCAATTGATTTATTATCAGAGGTCTCACTATGAATGCTTCTTTGGTTAAACCATCTCTGCACATAAGGAAACATGATGAGTGTGTTACTACTGCAGACAGGTTCTCTCCCTTCCCTCCCTGTCTCTGAACCGTTCTGACTGTGGAGATTCTCCTTGGTTTGATATGACTGTACTGATATGAGCTGTTTATACCAACACCTTACACGCTGTGGGCAGAAGAATACAGTGGGCTTTGTGCTTCCTGACAGTACTGTCCCAGCCTTACTCAACTGGAGGGTATAGTCAGAAGGGAGACAGTGGGGAGAGAAAGAGGGTGGACATTGGGGAGACAAATGGGAGAGATAGGAGCGAGAGAGGTCAGACAGACAGGAGACAAGGTAGAGACAGAGAGGGGAGACAGAGAGGAGACAGAGGAGAGACAGAGGAGAGAGGGGAGACAGAGTAGAGACAGAGCAGAGAGAGGGGAGACAGAGAGGAGAGAGAGGAGAGACAGAGGAGAGAGGGGAGACAGAGAGGAGAGAGAGGAGAGACAGAGGAGAGAGGGGAGACAGAGAGGAGAGAGAGGAGAGACAGAGGGGAGACAGAATGGAGAGAGGGGAGACAGAGGGGAGACAGAGGAGAGACAGAATGGAGAGAGGGGAGAAAGAGAGGAGAGAGAGGAGAGACAGAGGGGAGACAGAATGGAGAGAGGGGAGACAGAGAGGAGAGAGAGGAGAGACAGAGGGGAGAGGGGAGACAGAGGGAGAGAGAGTGGAGAGAGAGGAGAGACGGAATGGAGAGAGGGGAGACAGAGGGGAGAGAGGGAGACAGAGGGGAGAGAGGGGAGACAGAGGGGAGAGGGGAGACAGAGGGGAGAGAGGGGAGACAGAGAGGAGACATAGGAGAGACAGAATGGAGAGAGGGAGACAGAGGAGACAGAATGGAGAGATGGGAGACAGAGGAGAGACAGAATGGAGAGAGGGGAGACAGAGGAGAGACAGAGGAGAGACAGAATGGAGAGAGGGGAGACAGAGAGGAGAGAGAGGAGAGACAGAGGGGAGACAGAATGGAGAGAGGGGAGACAGAGGGGAGACAGAGGAGATACAGAATGGAGAGAGGGGAGACAGAGAGGAGAGAGAGGAGAGACAGAATGGAGAGATGGGAGACAGAGGAGACAGAGGAGAGACAGAATGGAGAGAGGGGAGACAGAAGAGAGACAGAATGGAGAGAGGGAGACAGAGGAGACAGAATGGAGAGAGGGAGACAGAGAGGAGACAGAGGAGAGACAGAATGGAGGTAGGGGAGACAGAGGAGGCAGAGGAGAGACAGAATGGAGAGATGGGAGACAGAGGAGACAGAGGAGAGACAGAATGGAGAGAAGGGAGACAGAGGAGACAGAGGAGAGACAGAATGGAGAGAGGGAGACAGAGGGGAGACAGAGGGGAGAGAGGGAGACAGAATGAGACAGAATAGAGAGAGGGGAGACAGAGGGAGACAGAGGAGAGACAGAGAGGAGAGAGGCGAGATGTAGGGGAGACAGAATGGAGAGATGGGAGACAGAGGGAGACAGAGGGGAGACAGAGGAGAGACAGAATGGAGAGATGGGAGACAGAGAGGAGACAGAGGGGAGACAGAGGGGAGAGAGAGTGGAGAGAGGGAGAGACAGGGAGACAGAGAGGAGACAGAGGAGATACAGAATGGAGAGAGGAGAGACAGAGGGGAGAGAGACGAGACGAGGGGAGACAGAGGGAGACAGAAGAGAGACAGAATGGAGAGAGGGGAGACAGAGGAGATACAGAGGAGAGACAGAATGGAGAGAGGGGAGACAGAGGAGACAGAGGAGAGACAGAATGGAGGGAGGGGAGACAGAGGAGAGACAGAATGGAGAGATGGGAGACAGAGGAGACAGAGGAGAGACAGAATGGAGAGAGGGAGACAGAGGAGACAGAGGAGAGACAGAATGGAGAGAGGGAGACAGAGGGAGAGAGGGGAGACAGAGGGGAGAGAGGGGAGACAGAGAGGAGACATAGGAGAGACAGAATAGAGAGAGGGGAGACAGAGGGGAGACAGAGGAGAGACAGAGAGGAGAGAGGCGAGATGTAGGGGAGACAGAATGGAGAGATGGGAGACAGAGGGGAGACAGAGGGGAGACAGAGGAGAGACAGAATGGAGAGATGGGAGACAGAGAAGAGACAGAGGGGAGACAGAGGGGAGAGAGAGTGGAGAGAGAGAAAGAGACGGGAGACAGAGAGGAGACAGAGGAGATACAGAATGGAGAGAGGGGAGAGAGGCGAGACGTAGGGGAGACAGAGGGGAGACAGAAGAGAGACAGAATGGAGAGAGGGGAGACAGAATGGAGAGACAGAGGAGAGACAGAATGGAGAGAGGGGAGACAGAGAGGAGACAGAGGAGAGACAGAATGGAGAGAGGAGAGACAGAGAGGAGAAAGGGGAGAGACAGAATGGAGAGATGGGAGACAGAGGAGACAGAGGAGAGACAGAATGGAGAGAGGGGAGACAGAGGAGACAGAGGAGAGACAGAATGGAGAGAGGGGAGACAGAGGGGAGAGAGGGGAGACAGAGGGGAGAGAGGGGAGACAGAGAGGAGACATAGGAGAGACAGAATAGAGAGAGGGGAGACAGAGGGGAGACAGAGGAGAGACAGAGAGGAGAGAGGCGAGATGTAGGGGAGACAGAATGGAGAGATGGGAGACAGAGGGGAGACAGAGGGGAGACAGAGGAGAGACAGAATGGAGAGAGGGGAGACAGAGAGGAGACAGAGGAGAGACAGAATGGAGGGAGGGGAGACAGAGGAGAGACAGAATGGAGAGATGGGAGACAGAGGAGACAGAGGAGAGACAGAATGGAGAGAGGGGAGACAGAGGAGACAGAGGAGAGACAGAATGGAGAGAGGGGAGACAGAGGGGAGAGAGGGGAGACAGAGGGAGAGAGGGGAGACAGAGAGGAGACATAGGAGAGACAGAATAGAGAGAGGGGAGACAGAGGGGAGACAGAGGAGAGACAGAGAGGAGAGAGGCGAGATGTAGGGGAGACAGAATGGAGAGATGGGAGACAGAGGGGAGACAGAGGGGAGACAGAGGAGAGACAGAATGGAGAGATGGGAGACAGAGAAGAGACAGAGGGGAGACAGAGGGGAGAGAGAGTGGAGAGAGAGGAGAGACGGGAGACAGAGAGGAGACAGAGGAGATACAGAATGGAGAGAGGAGAGACAGAGGGGAGAGAGGCGAGACGTAGGGGAGACAGAGTGGAGACAGAAGAGAGACAGAATGGAGAGAGGGGAGACAGAGGAGAGACAGAGGAGAGACAGAATGGAGAGAGGGGAGACAGAGAGGAGACAGAGGAGAGACAGAATGGAGAGAGGAGAGACAGAGAGGAGACAGAGGAGAGACAGAGTGGAGAGACAGAATGTAGAGAGGGGAGACAGAGGGGAGAGGGGAGACAGAGAGGAGACATAGGAGAGACAGAATGGAGAGAGGGGAGACAGAGGGGAGAGAGGGGAGACAGAGAGGAGACAGAGGAGAGACAGAATGGAGAGATGGGAGACAGAGGGGAGACAGAGGAGAGACAGAATGGAGTGAGGGGAGACAGAGGGGAGAGAGAGTGGAGAGAGAGGAGACAGAGGAGAGACAGAGGAGAGACAGAATGGAGAGATGGGAGACAGAGGGGAGACAGAGGCGAGACAGAGAGGAGAGAGGCGAGACGTAGGGGAGACAGAGGGGAGAGAGAGTGGAGAGAGAGGGGAGGGGAGAGAGAGAGAGATGAGAGAGGGGAGACGTAGGGGAGACAGAGGGGAGAGAGAGTGGAGAGAGATGATAGTAGAGGGGAGAGAGAGTAGAGAGATGAGAGAGAGGGAGAGCCCAGGTGTGTTTGGGGTTGGGCATAACATCCAGTAAATGAGTGAGCAGGGGAGAGAGGGGAGAGAGAGAGAGAGAGAGAGAGAGAGAGAGAGACAGAGAGAGAGAGAGGAGAGAGGGGGAGAGAGAGAGAGAGAGAGAGAGGTGGGGAGAGAGAGAGGGGGAGAGAGAGAGAGAGAGGTGGGGAGAGAGAGAGGGAGAGGGGGAGAGAGAGAGAGAGAGAGGTGGGGAGAGAGAGAGAGAGGTGGGAGAGAGAGAGAGAGATATATGCTGGGCTGTGTTTAGAGGTTTGGGGGGGTTGATGGGGTGAGTGCGTTTGCAGGTGAGTAGTTCTCAGCTGTCCTCAATGTGTCAGCCTGCCTTCAGTGGTTTTCAATGGGGCAAGAACAGGACTGCTGAGAGGAGGATCAACAGGGATGTACAAGGGGCCTCCAGTGATGGATTGGACTGCTGAGTGCAGAGCAGGGGAGGAGGGGGAACCCAGCAAACACTGTCCCCTCCCCCCTTGTCCAAGCGTCAGTAGGGGGTGGGGTCAGATGGAAAAGTGGAGAGGACTGCTGTCCAATGTTCTAATGGTGAGTTAATATTTTTTTTCTACTTTTCAGATATATATCTCTGTAACTCTCTCTCTCTGTTGGACAGAATGTCACATTGGAAAACCTCTTTTCATGTCGAAAGATTATCACACAACCTATTTATATCATTCTCACTCTCTTTCTCTCTCCCCCTATATATCTCTCTCTCTCGCTCTCTCTCCCTCTCTCTCTCTCTCTCTCTATTTCTCTCTCTCCTCTCTCTCTCTCTCTCTCTCTCTCTCTCTCTCTCTCTCTCTCGCTCTCTCTCTCTCTCTCTCCTCTCCCTCTCTCTCTCTCTCTCTCGCTCTCTCTCTCTCCCTCCCTCTCTCTCCCTCTCTCTCTCCCTCTCTCTTTCTCATTCTCTATTTCTCCCTCTCTCTCCCTCTCTCTCTCTCCTTCTCTATTTCTCCCTCTCTCTCTCTCTCTCTCTCTTTCCCTACCCCTCTCTTTCAGTTCACAAAAGTTCCAAAAGAATAAAGACATTTCAAACGTCATATTATGTCTTTGTACAGTGTTGTAACGATGTGTAAATAGTTAAAGTACTAGTGGTATTTCACCCAGTAGATGTGGGAGTTGATCAAAATCGGGTTTGTTTTCAAATTCTTTGTGGATCTGTGTAATCTGAGGGAAATATGTGTCTCTAATATGGTCATACATTTGGCAGGAAGTTAGGAAGTGCAGCTCAGTTTCCACCTCATTTTGTGGGCAGTGAGCACATAGCCTGTCTTCTCTTGAGAGCCATGTCTGCCTACGGCGGCCTTTCTCAATAGCAAGGCTATGCTCACTGAGTCTGCACATAGTCAAAGCTTTCCTTAAGTTTTGGTCAGTCACAGTGGTCAGGTATTCTGCCACTGTGTACTCTCTGTTTAGGGCCAAATAGCATTCTAGTTTGCTCTGTTTTTTGGTAATTCTTTCCAATGTGTCAAGTAGTTATCTTTTTGTTTTCTCATGATTTGGTTGGGTCTAATTGTGCTGCTGTCCTGGGGCTCTGTAGGGTGTGTTTGTGAACAGAGCCCCAGGACCAGCTTGCTTAGGGGGACTCTTCTCCAGGTTCATCTCTCTGTAGGTGATGGTTTGTTATGGGAGGTTTGGGAATCGCTTCCTTTTAGGTGGTTGTTGGTCCCTGAAAGTGACTAATGTTCCCCTCTAGGATGGGGACATTGGGACTCTCTTCATTGAAGTAGGGTGACTCTGAGGGGGAAATGTATGTGGCACAGAGAGGAAGACATTTTAATCTGTTAAGATAGTCTCCTTGTTGATTTTAAACCAGATGAAGAATTCTCCTGTTTTGATCAATTTGATTGAATGAATTAGTTCAGATTTATACCATATTAGCATTCCCCTGAGTCTCTGCCCTGTGTGATTCCTTTTAACTTAGTGGATGGTAGGATTATCTCCCTTTAACCTAGTGGACAGCCAGTGGAAACAGCACCTCTGTTTCCTGTACTACTACTGTTTTCTGTACTACTACTGTTTCCTGTTGTACTACAATATCAACATCAGCAATTTCTTTCAGGAAGTCTGGGTTTCTGGGTAGGCCTCGTCTGTGTGGGTCTTTTTTATTTATTGTACCTTTATTTAACTAGGCAAGTCAGTTAAGACAAATTCTTATTTTCAATGACGGCCTAGGAACAGTGGGTTAACTGCCTGTTCAGGGGCAGAACGACAGATGTTAGCTCAGGGGTTTGAACTTGCAACCTTCCGGTTACTAGTCCAACACTCTAACCACTAGGCTACACTGCTGGTGCTGGGGAGTCCAGGGTGCTGGTACTGGGGGGGTCCAGGGTGCTGGTGCTGGGGCGTCCAGGGTGCTGGTGGGTCCAGGCTGCTGGTGCTGGGGTGGTCCAGGGTGCTGGGGGTCCAGGGTGCTAGTGCTGAGGGGTCCAGGGTGCTGGGGGTCCAGGGTGCCTGTGCGGTCCAGGCTGCTGGTGCTGGGGGTTCCAGGGTGCTGGTCCTGGGGGTCCAGGGTGCTGGTGCTGGAGGGTCCAGGGTGCTGGTGCTGGGGGTCCAGGGTGCTGATGGGTCCAGGCTGCTGTTGCTGGGGGTCCAGGGTGCTGGTACTGGGGGTCCAGGGTGCTGGGGTGGTCTGTGCTGCGCTGGCTGTGGTGGGCGTTGAGGTTGGTGATGCTGTGGCCGTGGCTGATGGGTCCAGGGTGCTGGTCCGGGGTGTTGTCTCGATGATCTAAGGGGGGAGAGATTGCTCTGCTGTTCCTGGGTGGAGAGGTCAGGCTGCGGTTTAAAGCAACGTCCTTGAGAGTTTTGGCAAGAATGGGGACTGTCTCCCTGTACAGGTGAACATGGTCATAGAGACGGTCCAGATCGAGGGTGGGATGGTGGGGACTGTCTCCCTGTACAGGTGAACATGGTCATAGAGACAGTCCAGATCGAGGGTGGGATGGTGGGCCAGGTGTACATTGGGTCGCAGGGCACAGTCCCAGGAGAGGCTGGCGTTTATTCTTTGGATTGTGGCAGGGTGGAAGTCCTTCCTCTGTAGAAGGGTTGACACCACGATCACTCCCCGTAGTGAAGTCGCCACCCTCTCCTGCTGAGCACGCAGGTCGTTGCTTCCGGTGTGTATGATTATGTGGCTTGGCGATCCAAGATGGGCCTTGTCAAGCAGCTCCATGGCCCTCTGCGTTGTTGGGCACCACACCTTCCTCCTTTTGTGTCGAGGGAAAAGTTTATTCTCCTGAACAAACTTCCCATTTGAGTCCATCAACAGGATGGGGGAGGGGGAGGGGCTGGTGGGTGTTGGAGCTGGGGTGTGGCTGGTCTGTTATGGACTGGAGGGGGTAGAGTGGGGTCTGGTGGGTGTTGGAGCTGGGGTGTGGCTGGTCTGTTTCTTCTGGACTGGAGGGGGCAGAGGGGGGGTTGGTGGGTGTTGGAGCTAAGGGTGTGGCTGGTCTCTGCCGGTGCCGCTGTCAGTGGGAGGCTGATCTGTGGGGCTGGGGTGCAGCAGGCAGGGCTGGGGAGGCCTGGCTGGTTGAGGTCGGCTCCTCTGCTTTGTCATGGAGTGGTCATCTAGATGCTCCTGCAGCCTGTCTCTTTCTCTCCTGCAGCTCCTCGCTTAGTGTGGTCAGATCGTTATTACTGCTCTGTCTGTCTTTTTGGAGCTCTCTCAGCTCCTTTGTTAGATCAGTCAGCTCTCTCTCCTCCTTTCTTAGATCAGTCAGCTCTCTCGAGTCCATCTCTCTCTTGCTGAAACTCTTTAAGCTGTGTTGCAAGGCTGCTGTCCTGCTCTGTCCACACCTTGGTTAGGAGCTCCTCTAAGGATGTCTGGTTGCTGTTTACACCTTGGTTAGGAGCTCCTCTAAGGATGTCTGGTTGCTGTTTACACCTTGGTTAGGAGCTCCTCTAAGGATGTCTGGTTGCTGTTTACACCTTGGTTAGGAACTCCTCTAAGGATGTCTGGTTGCTGTTTACACCTTGGTTAGGAGCTCCTCTAAGGATGTCTGGTTGCTGTTTACACCTTGGTTAGGAGCTCCTCTCAGGTGTGGATGTCTGGTTGCTGTTTACACCTTGGTTAGGAGCTCCTCTAAGGATGTCTGGTTGCTGTTTACACCTTGGTTAGGAGCTCCTCTAAGGTGTGGATGTCTGGTGGCTGTTAACACCTTGGTTAGGAGCTCCTCTGAGGATGTCTGGTTGCTGTTTACACCTTGGTTAGGAGCTCCTCTGAGGATGTCTGGTTGCTGTTTACACCTTGGTTAGGAGCTCCTCTAAGGTGTGGATGTCTGGTGGCTGTTAACACCTTGGTTAGGAGCTCCTCTGAGGATGTCTGGTTGCTGTTTACACCTTGGTTAGGAGCTCCTCTGAGGATGTCTGGTTGCTGTTTACACCTTGGTTAGGAGCTCCTCTAAGGATGTCTGGTGGCTGTTTACACCTTGGTTAGGAGCTCCTCTAAGGATGTCTGGTTGCTGTTTACACCTTGGTTAGGAGCTCCTCTCAGGTGTGGATGTCTGGTTGCTGTTTACACCTTGGTTAGGAGCTCCTCTGAGGATGTCTGGTTGCTGTTTACACCTTGGTTAGGAGCTCCTCTGAGGATGTCTGGTTGCTGTTTACACCTTGGTTAGGAGCTCCTCTGAGGATGTCTGGTTGCTGTTTACACCTTGGTTAGGAGCTCCTCTAAGGATGTCTGGTGGCTGTTTACACCTTGGTTAGGAGCTCCTCTAAGGATGTCTGGTTCCTGTTTGCTTACACTCTCCCTCAGCAGGACAACCTCCCCCTCCAGTCTGGTGAACTCATCCCTCATGGCAGCCATGGTGGTGAGGAGGACCCCCTCCAGTCTGGTGAACTCATCCCTCATGTCAGCCATGGTGGTGAGGAGGGCCTGAGCCTGCTCTGCACTGAGGGGTCTCTCTCCTCCTGGGGTGTGTCCTCCACTATGGTGGGAAGAGAGGTGCTGGATGTGCCTTTTTGGGTGGGGAGAGTAGGCGTGAGGGTGGTGCAGGATGTGCCTTTTTGGGTGGGGAGAGTAGGCGTGAGGGTGGTGCAGGATGTGCCTTTTTGGGTGGGGAGAGTAGGCGTGAGGGTGGTGCTGGTGGAGTTTGTCTTGTGGGAGGGCATGTCACTGGTGGTGTCCTTCTCTCTCTCTGCTCTCTCCTTAATGGTCTGAAAGTCTGTTTCAAACAGCCTAATGATACCTTGCACCATGACTTTCTTGTAGAGGTTGATTGTTATCATGGTGCTGTCAGGGTCGTCTGTCTCTTTGACTTTCAGCTTCCACCCATTACAGATTCCCTCTTACTTTATGGATGGGTAGTGAGAGCAGACTGCTGAGCGCCATGCATTTGGCTGGTCAGTGAGGAAGATGAGATTACTCACGTCACCGTTTTTGTAGAAGTCTGCAGAAGTTTGCGAAAAGGGTTTCTCACCTCCCCTTCAGTAGTTTCTATTCAAAAGCTTTCCTCGTTGTGTCATTATGTGGCTTCTGGAGGGTAGAGAATGGATTCAGCGCTGAGGGTGAGTGGGGACATGGTGCCTGTGGGCTCTGCTGCTGCCGCTCTGTCCTGGTGCCCCGTTGCCATGGCAACCAGCTTGTCTGTCTGCTGCTGTTGCTAGCTCTAATTTAGCTATAAAAAATAACAGCAAAAAGAGTGACAAATCTTCACACAAAGATAAAGTTAGAGTCCGTACTCCTTTTTGGTTTACTCACTCAGTTTGGTTGTTTGATGTAGTTGTACAAACTCCCCTTGCTAGGTTTGTTCTGGCAATTTTTTCTGGCAAGCTTGTTAGCCTGCTGGCTAGGTCTTTGTTGTGTAGCTAACGTTAGCTAGCTAGAGTCAAAACTTCTTAACCTGAGGCTCTGTAACGTCCGTCTGAAGAAGTAGACCAAGGTGCAGCATTGTAAGTGTTCATGATCTTTAATACTCCGAACACCAAACAAAAACAACAAAATGAATAACGAACGTCACGTTCTGCCGGCTTCACAGAGCTAACAAAAAAACAAGATCCCACAACACAGGTGGGAAAACAGGCTGCCTAAGTATGATTCCCAATCAAAGACAACGATAGAGAGCTGCCTCTGATTGGGAACCACAGTCGGCCAAAACCAAATAAATACAAAACATAGATTGCCCACATCACACCCTGACCTCACCAAATAGACAAATAAAACATCTTTCTAAGGACAGTCTCAAAGTTTTGTCTTTTCTGAATGAATAGTTGTTCATCACTTCCTGTCCGGAAATCTTTTTAGATTCGAGTGTTTATCTCATTCTAAAAACAAATTGGGAACCACCTCTGATTGGGAACCATACCAGGACAAAAGCAGAAATACAAAACATAGAACAAAAACATAGAATACCCACCCCAACTCACGCCCTGACCAAACTAAAATAGAGACATAAAAAAGGAACTAAGGTCAGGACATGACACTCATGTTGAGCATCTCTCTCTCTCTCTCTCTCTCTCTCTGTCTCTCTCTTGCTCTCTCTCTCCTCTCTCTCTCTGTCTCTCTCTCTCTCTCTCTCTCTCCCTCTCAATTCAAATTCAAGAGGCTTTATTGGCATGGGAAACATGTGTTAACATTGCCAAAGCAAGTGAGGTAGATAATATACAAAAGTGAAATAAACAATAAAAATGAACAGTAAACATTACACATTTTTTTGTTTTACATTTTTTACATACATTAGTTTCAAAAGAATAAAGACATTACAAATGTCATATTATGTATATACAGTGGGGAGAACAAGTATTTGATACATTGCCGATTTTGCAGGTTTTCCTACTTACAAAGCATGTAGTGGTCTGTCATTTTTATCATAGGTACACTTCAACTGTGAGAGATGGAATCTAAAACAAAAACGAAAATCCAGAAAATCACATTGTATGATTTTTAAGTAATTAATTTGCATCTTATTTTTTATTATTTTTGGAAAGAATTATCTGTTTTCTCATGATTTGGTTGGGTCTAATTGTGTTGCTGTCCTGGGGCTCTGTGGGGTGTGTTTGTGTTTGTGAACAGAGCCCCAGGACCAGCTTGCTTTGGGGACTCTTCTCCAGGTTCATCTCTCTGTAGATGATGGCTTTGTTATGGAAGGTTTGGGAATCGCTTCCTTTTAGGTGGTTATAGAATTTAACGGCTCTTTTCTGGATTTTGATAATTAGTGGGTATCGGCCTAATTCTGCTCTGCATACATTATTTGGTGTTCTATGTTGTACACGGAGGATGTTTTTGCAGAATTCTGCATGCAGAGTCTCAATTTGGTGTTTGTCCCATTTTGTGAAATCTTGGTTGGTGAGCGGACCCCAGACCTCACAACCATAAAGGGCAATGGGTTCTATGACTGATTCAAGTATTTTTAGCCAAATCCTAATTGGTATGTTGAAATTTATGTTTCTTTTGATGGCATAGAATGCCCTTCTTGCCTTGTCTCTCAGATCGTTCACAGCTTTGTGGAAGTTACCTGTGGTGCTGATGTTTAGGCTAAGGTATGTATAGTTTTTTGTGTGCTCTAGGGCAACGGTGTCTATATGGAATTTGTTTTGTGGTCCTGGCGACTGGACCTTTTTTGGAACACCATTATTTTTGGTCTTAATGAGATTTACTGTCAAGGCCCTGGTCTGTCAGGGCCCAGGTCTGGCAGAATCTGTGCAGAAGATCTAGGTGCTGCTGTAGGCCCTCCTTGGTTGGTGACAGAAGCACCAGATTATCAGCAAACAGCAGACATTTGACTTCAGATTCTAGTAGGGTGAGGCCGGGTGCTGCAGACATTTCTAGTGCCCGCGCCAGTTCGTTGATATTTATGTTGAAGAGGGTGGGGCTTAAGCGGCATCCCTGTCTCACCCCACGGCCCCGTGGGAAGAAATTTGTGTTTTTTGCACACTTGTTGTTTGTGTACATGGATTTTATAATGTTGTTTGTTTTACCCCCAACACCACTTTCCATCAATTTGTATAGCAGACCCTCATGCCAAATTGAGTTGAAGGCTTTTTTGAAATCAACAAAGCATGAGAAGACTTTGCCTTTGTTTTGGTTTGTTTGTTTGTCAATTAAGGTGTGCAGGGTGAATACATGGTCTGTTGTACAGTAAGTAGGAAGGAAGTTGGTCGGAAGCCAGTTTGACATTTGCTCAGTACATTGTTTTCATTGAGGAAATGTACAAGTCTATTGTTAATGCAGAGGATTTTCCCAAAGTTGCTGTTGACGCATATCCCACGTTAATTATTGGGGTCAAATTTGTCTCCACTTTGTGGATTGGGGTGATCAGTCCTTGGTTCCAAATATTGGGGAAGATGCCAGAGCTAAGGATAATGTTAAAGAGTTTTAGTATAGCCAATTGGAATTTGTTGTCTGTATATTTGATCATTTCATTAAGGATACCATCAACACCACAGGCCTTTTTGGGTTGGAGGGTTTTTATTTTGTCCTGTAGCTCATTCAAGGTAATTGGAGAATCCAGTGGGTTCTGGTAGTCTTTAATAGTTTATTCTAAGATCTGTGTTTGATCATGTATATGTATATGTTTTTGCTCTTTATTCTTTGTTATAGAGCCAGAAAGATTGGAGAAGTGGTTTACCCATACATCTCCATTTTGGATAGATAATTCTTTGTGTTGTTGTTTGTTTAGTGTTTTCCAATTTTCCCAGAAGTGGTTAGAGTCTATGGATTCTTCAATTACATTGAGCTGATTTCTGATATGCTGTTCCTTCTTTTTCCGTAGTGTATTTCTGTATTGTTTTAGTGATTCACCATAGTGAAGGCGGAGACTCAGGTTTTCCGGGTCTCTATGTTTGGACAGGTTTCTCAATTTCTTTCTTAGATTTTTGCGTTCTTCATCAAACCATTTGTCATTGTTGTTCATTTTCTTCGGTTTTCTATTTGAGATTTTTAGATTTGATAGGGAAGCTGAGAGGTCAAATATACTGTTAAGATTTTCTACTGCCAAGTTTACACCTTCACTATTGCAGTGGAACGTTTTACCCAGGATATTGTCTAAAAGGGATTGAATTTGTTGTTGCCTAATTGTTTCTTGGTAGGTTTCCAAATGGTTTCTCTCTCTCTCTCTTTCTCCCGATCCCTCCCTCCATCTCTCTCCCCTCTCTGTGTCTTTCTCTCTCTTCCAATCTCTCTCTCCTTATCTTTCTCTCTCCCTCTCCATCCATCCCTCTCTCTAGCCCTCTTTCTCTCTCTCTTTCCCTCTCCTTCTATCCCCCTCTCTATCCCTTCCTCCACATCTCTCTCTTTCGCTCTCTCACTCTCTCTCTCTATCCCTCTTTCTCTCCCTAACTTTCTCTCTCTCTCCCCCTCTCTCTGTCCCCCTCTCTATCCCTCCATCTCTCCACCTCTCTCTCTCTCTCTCTCTCTCTCTCTCTCTCTCCCCTTTCCCTCTCCTCTTTCCCTCTCTCTGTCTCTGTCTCTCTCTCTCTCTCTCCTCTCTCTCTCCTCTTTCTCTCTGTCTCTCCATTCCCCCTCTCTCTATTTTTTTTTTCTTTGCTGTCTGATTCCTCCCTGTCTACAGTATGCTGTGCTCTGTCTGATTCCTCCATGTCTACAGTATGCTGTCTGATTCCTCCCTGTCTACAGTATGCTGTGCTCTGTCTGATTCCTCCCTGTCTACAGTATGCTGTCTGATTCCTCCCTGTCTACAGTATGCTGTCTGATTCCTCCCCTCTCTACAGTATACTGTCTGATTCCTCCCTGTCTACAGTATGCTGTCTGATTCCTCCCCTCTCTACAGTATACTGTCTGATTCCTCCCTGTCTACAGTATGCTGTCTGATTCTTCCCTGTCTACAGTATGCTGTCTGATTCCTCCCTGTCTACAGTATGCTGTCTGATTCCTCCCTGTCTACAGTATGGCTGTGCTCTGTCTGATTCCTCCCTGTCTACAGTATGCTGTCTGATTCCTCCCCTGTCTACAGTATGCTGTCTGATTCCTCCCTGGCTACAGTATGCTGTCTGATTCCTCCCCTCTCTACAGTATACTGTCTGATTCCTCCCTGTCTACAGTCTGCTGTGCTCTGTCTGATTCCTCCCCTGTCTACAGTATGCTGTCTGATTCCTCCCTGTCTACAGTCTGCTGTGCTCTGTCTGATTCCTCCCCTGTCTACAGTATGCTGTCTGATTCCTCCCTGTCTACAGTATGCTGTCTGATTCCTCCCTGTCTACAGTATGCTGTCGGATTCCTCCCTGTCCACAGTGTGCTGTCTGATTCCTCCCTGTCTACAGTGTGCTGTCTGATTCCTCCCTGTCTACAGTATGCTGTCTGATTCCTCCCCTGTCTACAGTATGCTGTCTGATTCTTCCCTGTCTACAGTATGCTGTCTGATTCCTCCCTGTCTACAGTATGCTGTCTGATTCCTCCCTGTCTACAGTATGCTGTGCTCTGTCTGATTCCTCCCTGTCTACAGTATGCTGTCTGATTCCTCCCTATCTACAGTATGCTGTCTGATACCTCCCTGTCTACAGTATGCTGTCTAATTCCTCTGTGTCTACAGTATGCTCTCTGATTCCTCCCTGTCTACAGTATGCTGTCTGATTCCTCCCTGTCTACAGTATACTGTCTGATTCCTCCCTGTCTACAGTATGCTGTCTGATTCCTCCCTGCCTTCAGTATGCTGTCTGATTGCTCCCTGTCTACAGTATGCTGTCTGATTCCTCCCTGTCTACAGTATGCTGTCTGATTCTTCCCTGTCTACAGTATGCTGTCTGATTCCTCCCTGTCTTCAGTATGCTGTCTGATTCCTCCCTGTCTACAGTATGCTGTCTGATTCCTCCCTGTCTACAGTATGCTGTCTGAATCCTCCCTGTCTACAGTATGCTGTGCTCTGTCTGATTCCTCCCTGTCTACAGTATGCTGTCTGATTCCTCCCTGTCTACAGTATACTGTCTGATTCCTCCCTGTCTACAGTATACTGTCTGATTCCTCCCTGTCTACAGTATGCTGTGCTCTGTCTGATTCCTCCCTATCTACAGTATGCTGTCTGATTCCTCCCTCTCTACAGTATGCTGTCTGATTGCTCCCTGTCTACAGTATGCTGTCTGATTCCTCCCTGTCTACAGTATGCTGTCTGATTCCTCCCTGTCTACAGTATGCAGTCTGATTCCTCCCTGTCTACAGTATGCTGTCTGATTCCTCCCTGTCTGCAGTATGCTGTCTGATTCCTCCATGTCTACAGTATGCTGTCTGATTCCTCCCTGTCTACAGTATACTGTGCTCTGTCTGATTCCTCCCTATCTACAGTATGCTGTCTGATTCCTCCCTGTCTACAGCATGCTGTCTGATTCCTCCCTGTCTACAGTATGCTGTGCTCTGTCTGATTCCTCCCTGTCTACAGTATGCTGTCTGATTCCTCCCTGTCTACAGTATGCTGTGCTCGGTCTGATTCCTCCCTGTCTACAGTATGCTGTCTGATTCCTCCCCTGTCTACAGTATGCTGTCTGATTCCTCCCTGTCTACAGTTTGCAGTCTGAATCCTCCCTGTCTACAGTATGCTGTGCTCTGTCTGATTCTTCCCCTGTCTACAGTAAGCTGTCTGATTCCTCCCTGTCTACAGTATGCTGTCTGATTCCTCCCTGTCTACAGTATGCTGTCTGATTCCTCCCTGTCTACAGTATGCTGTCTGATTCCTCCCTGTCTACAGTATGCTGTCTGATTCCTCCCTGTCTACATTATGCTGTCTGATTCCTCCCTGTCTACAGTATGCTGTCTGATTCCTCCCCTGTCTACAGTATGCTGTCTGATTCCTCCCTGTTTTCAGTATGCTGTCTGATTCCTCCCTGTCTACAGTATGCTGTCTGATTCCTCCCTGTCTACAGTATACTGTCTGATTCCTCCCTGTCTACAGTATGCTGTCTGATTCCTCCCTGTCTACAGTATGCTGTCTGATTCCTCCCTGTCTACAGTATACTGTCTGATTCCTCCCTGTCTACAGTATGCTGTCCCTCCCTGTCTACAGTATGCTGTCTGATTCCTCCCCTGTCTACAGTATGCTGTCTTATACCTCCCTGTCTACAGTATGCTGTCTGATTCCTCCCTGTCTACAGTATGCTGTGCTCTGTCTGATTCTTCCCCTGTCTACAGTAAGCTGTCTGATTCCTCCCTGTCTGACAGTATGCTGTCTGATTCCTCCCTGTCTACAGTATGCTGTCTGATTCCTCCCTGTCTACAGTATGCTGTGCTCTGTCTGATTCTTCCCCTGTCTACAGTATGCTGTCTGATTCCTCCCTGTCTACAGTATGCTGTCTGATTCCTCCCTGTCTACAGTATGCTGTCTGATTCCTCCCTGTCTACAGTATGCTGTCTGATTCCTCCCTGTCTACAGTATGCTGTCTGATTCCTCCCTGTCTACAGTATGCTGTCTGATTCCTCCCCCTGTCTACAGTATTCTGTCTGTCTGATTCCTCCCCCTGTCTACAGTATGCTGTCTGATTCCTCCCTGTCTACAGTATGCTGTCTGATTCCTCCCTGTCTACAGTATGCTGTGCTCTGTCTGATTCCTCCCTGTCTACAGTATGCTGTCTGATTCCTCCCTGTCTACAGTATGCTGTCTGATTCCTCCCTGTCTACAGTATGCTGTCTGATTCCTCCCTGTCTACAGTATGCTGTCTGATTCCTCCCTGTCTACAGTATGCTGTCTGATTCCTCCCTGTCTACAGTATGCTGTCTGATTCTTCCCTGTCTACAGTATACTGTCTGATTCCTCCCCTGACTTCAGTATGCTGTCTGATTCCTCCCTGTCTACAGTATGCAGTCTGATTCCTCCCTGTCTACAGTATGCTGTCTGATTCCTCCCTGTCTGCAGTATGCTGTCTGATTCCTCCATGTCTACAGTATGCTGTCTGATTCCTCCCTGTCTTCAGTATACTGTGCTCTGTCTGATTCCTCCCTATCTACAGTATGCTGTCTGATTCCTCCCTGTCTACAGTATGCTGTCTGATTCCTCCCTGTCTACAGTATGCTGTGATTCTCTGTCTGATTCCTCCCTGTCTACAGTATGCTGTCTGATTCCTCCCTGTCTACAGTATGCTGTGCTCTGTCTGATTCCTCCCTGTCTACAGTATGCTGTCTGATTCCTCCCCTGTCTACAGTATGCTGTCTGATTCCTCCCTGTCTACAGTTTGCAGTCTGAATCCTCCCCTGTCTACAGTATGCTGTGCTCTGTCTGATTCTTCCCCTGTCTACAGTATGCTGTCTGATTCCTCCCTGTCTACAGTATGCTGTCTGATTCCTCCCTGTCTACAGTATGCTGTCTGATTCCTCCCTGTCTACAGTATGCTGTCTGATTCCTCCCTGTCTACAGTATGCTGTCTGATTCCTCCCTGTCTACAGTATGCTGTCTGATTCCTCCCTACAGTGTCTACAGTATGCTGTCTGATTCCTCCCTGTTTTCAGTATGCTGCTGTCTGATTCCTCCCTGTCTACAGTATGCTGTCTGATTCCTCCCTGTCTACAGTATGTGTCTGATTCCTCCCTGTCTACAGTATGCTGTCTGATTCCTCCCTGTCTACAGTATGCTGTCTGATTCCTCCCTGTCTACAGTATGCTGTCTGATTCCTCCCTGTCTGATTCTGTCTGATTCCTCCCTGTCTACAGTATGCTGTCTGATTCCTCCCTGTCTACAGTATGCTGTCTGATACCTCCTGTCTACAGTATGCTGTCTGATTCCTCCCTGTCTACAGTATGCTGTGCTCTGTCTGATTCTTCCCCTGTCTACAGTATGCTGCTGTCTGATTCCTCCCTGTCTACAGTATGCTGTCTGATTCCTCCCCTGTCTACAGTATGCTGTCTGATTCCTCCCTGTCTGTATGCTGTCTGATTCCTCCCTGTCTACAGTATGCTGTCTGATTCCTCCCTGTCTTTCAGTATGCTGTCTGATTCCTCCCTGTCTACAGTATGCTGTCTGATTCCTCCCTGTCTACAGTATGCTGTCTGATTCCTCCCTGTCTACAGTATGCTGTCTGATTCCTCCCTGTCTACAGTATGCTGTCTGATTCCTCCCTGTCTACAGTATGCTGTCTGATTCCTCCCTGTCTATGCTGTCTGATTCCTCCCTGTCTACAGTATGCTGTCTGATTCCTCCCTGTCTACAGTATGCTGTCTGATTCCTCCCTGTCTACAGTATGCTGTCTGATTCCTCCCTACAGTATGTCTGATTCCTCCCTGTCTACAGTATGCTGTCTGATTCCTCCCTGTCTTTCAGTATGCTGTCTGATTCCTCCCTGTCTACAGTATGCTGTCTGATTCCTCCCTGTCTACAGTATGCTGTCTGATTCCTCCCTGTCTACAGTATGCTGTCTGATTCCTCCCTGTCTACAGTATGCTGTCTGATTCCTCCCTGTCTACAGTATGCTGTCTGATTCCTCCCTGTCTACAGTATGCTGTCTGATTCCTCCCTGTCTACAGTATGCTGTCTGATTCCTCCCCTGTCTACAGTATGCTGTCTGATTCCTCCCTGTTTTCAGTATGCTGTCTGATTCCTCCCTGTCTACAGTATGCTGTCTGATTCCTCCCTGTCTACAGTATGCTGTCTGATTCCTCCCTGTCTACAGTATGCTGTCTGATTCCTCCCTGTCTACAGTATGCTGTCTGATTCCTCCCTGTCTACAGTATGCTGTCTGATTCCTCCCTGTCTACAGTATGCTGTCTGATTCCTCCCTGTCTACAGTATGCTGTCTGTCTGTATGCTGTCTGATTCCTCCCTGTCTACAGTATGCTGTCTGATTCCTCCCTGTCTACAGTATGCTGTCTGATTCCTCCCTGTCTACAGTATGCTGTCTGATTCCTCCCTGTCTACAGTATGCTGTCTGATTCCTCCCTGTCTACAGTATGCTGTCTGATTCCTCCCTGTCTACAGTATGCTGTCTGATTCCTCCCTGATATGCTGTCTGATTCCTCCCTGTCTACAGTATGCTGTCTGATTCCTCCCTGTCTACAGTATGTTGTCTGATTCTTCCCTGTCTACAGTATACTGTCTGATTCCTCCCCTGACTTCAGTATGCTGTCTGATTCCTCCCTGTCTACAGTATGCTGTCTGATTCCTCCCTGTCTACAGTATGCTGTGCTCTGTCTGATTCCTCCCTCTCTACAGTATGCTGTCTGATTCCTCCCTGTCTACAGTATGCTGTCTGATTCCTCCCCTGTCTACAGTAAGCTGTCTGATTCCTCCCTGTCTCCAGTATGCTGTCTGATTCCTCCCTGTCTACAGTATGCTGTCTGATTCCTCCCTGTCTACAGTATGCTGTCTGATTCCTCCCTGTCTACAGTATGCTGTCTGATTCCTCCCTGTCTACAGTATGCTGTCTGATTCTCCCTGTCTATATGCTGTCTCCCCTGTCTACAGTATGCTGTCTGATTCCTCCCTGTCTTCAGTATACTGTCTGAATCCTCCCTGTCTACAGTATGCTGTCTGATTCCTCCCTGTCTACAGTATACTGTCTGATTCCTCCCTGTCTACAGTATGCTGTCTGATTCCTCCCTGTCTACAGTATGCTGTCTGATTCCTCCCTGTCTACAGTATGCTGTCTGATTCCTCCCTGTCTACAGTATGCTGTCTGATTCCTCCCTGTCTACAGTATACTGTCTGATTCCTCCCTGTCTACAGTATGCTGTCTGATTTCTCCCTGTCTACAGTATGCTGTCTGATTCCTCCCTGTCTACAGTATGCTGTGCTCTGTCTGATTCCTCCCTGTCTACAGTATGCTGTCTGATACCTCCCTGTCTACAGTATGCTGTCTGATTCCTCCCTGTCTACAGTATTCTGTCTGATTCCACCATGTCTACAGTATGCTGTCTGATTCCTCCCTGTCTACAGTATGCTGTCTAATTCCTCCCTGTCTACAGTATGCTGTGCTCTGTCTGATTCCTCCCTGTCTACAGTATGCTGTCTGATTCCTCCCCTGTCTACAGTATGCTGTCTGATTCCTCCCTGTCTACAGTATGCTGTCTGATTCCTCCCTGTCTACAGTATGCTGTCTGATTCCTCCCTGTCTACAGTATGCTGTCTGATTCCTCCCTGTCTACAGTATACTGTCTGATTCCTCCCTGTCTACAGTATGCTGTCTGATTTCTCCCTGTCTACAGTATGCTGTCTGATTCCTCCCTGTCTACAGTATGCTGTGCTCTGTCTGATTCCTCCCTGTCTACAGTATGCTGTCTGATACCTCCCTGTCTACAGTATGCTGTCTGATACCTCCCTGTCTACAGTATTCTGTCTGATTCCACCATGTCTACAGTATGCTGTCTGATTCCTCCCTGTCTACAGTATGCTGTCTGATTCCTCCCTGTCTACAGTATGCTGTGCTCTGTCTGATTCCTCCCTGTCTACAGTATGCTGTCTGATTCCTCCCTGTCTACAGTATGCTGTCTGATTCCTCCCTGTCTACAGTATGCTGTCTGATTCCTCCCTGTCTACAGTATGCTGTCTGATTCCTCCCTGTCTACAGTATGCTGTCTGATTCCTCCCTGTCTTCAGTATACTGTGCTCTGTCTGATTCCTCCCTGTCTTCAGTAAGCTGTGCTCTGTCTGATTCCTCCCTGTCTTCAGTAAGCTGTGCTCTGTCTGATTCCTCCCTGTCTTCAGTAAGCTGCTAATTAAAGCCTGTGAGCAGTAACACAGCAGAGTGTTGATGAGCTACCTCATTACCCTGCACAGCTCCTCGTTAGGAGAGGTGGAGGAGAAGCAGAGCAGGAGGAGGAGAGACAGAGAGGCCCTATCTGTGTTCCCTGCTGTGCGCGCTGTCCCACACTATGAACAGGAGATTAGAGTATGGAGGGAGGGAGGGAGGGAGGGAGGGAGGGAGGGAGGGAGGGAGGGAGGGAGGGAGGGAGGGAGGGAGGGAGGGAGGGAGGGAGGGAGGGAGGGAGGGAGGGCTTCAGAAACTGATATTCATATTTATACCCAAAAAGAGAATTGCACAACATTGTTGGTGCACATTTTAATAGACTAATGTGTTTTGGAAAGAGGTGATTAGTGATCTCTGATTAATTGGAATGACTTCAAAGTGTCCATAGACATTCTTCTACATTTCTAAATGAAGAATATTTACTGTGTATTCAGCCTGTTTTCTGCCTGAGACGGATTTAACTTCCATAAAATAGTTCTACTGTTTCCATGTGTGTTGATCCCTCCTCTCCTCTCTGACTCACTGTATCCTCCGGGATGCCTCTCCTCCGTAGGAACAGGAGACTGGTCCTTCCTGCCCACTGGGTTCTAGTAGCATTCAGTCTGACAAGGTCACCAGCCTCTTCCCACAGATGTCACTAACCCTGCCCTGCCCTCCCTCCCTCTAAACCTAACCCCTAACCCTGGCCCTCCCTCACCCTAACCCCTAACCCTGGCCCTCCCTCACCCTAACCTCTAACCCTGGCCCTACCTCACCCTAACCTCTAACCCTGGACCTCCCTCACCCTAACCCCTAACCCTGGACCTCCCTCACCCTAACCCCTAACCCTGGACCCCCTCACCCTAACCCCTAACCCAGGACCTCCCTCACCCTAACAACTAACCCAGGACCTCCCTCACCCTAACCCCTAACCCTGGCCCTCCCTTACCATAACCCTAAACCTGGACCCCCTCACCCTAACCCCTAACCCTGGCCCTCCCTCACCATAACCCTAAACCTGGACCCCCTCACCCTAACCCTGACCCTCCCTCACCATAACCCTAAACCTGGACCCCCTCACCCTAACCTCTAACCCTGGACCTCCCTCACCCTAACAACTAACCCTGGCCCTCCCTCACCATAACCCTAAACCTGGACACCCCTCACCCTAACAACTAACCCAGGACCTCCCTCACCCTAACAACTAACCCAGGACCTCCCTCACCCTAACTCCTAACCCTGGCCCTCCCTCACCCTAAACCCTAACCCTGGCCCTCCCTCACCCTAACCCCTAACCCTGGCCCTCCCTCACCATAACCCTAAACCTGGACCCCCTCACCCTAACCCTGGCCCTCCCTCACCATAACCCTAAACCTGGACCCCTCACCCTAACCTCTAACCCTGGCCCTCCCTCACCCTAACAACTAACCCTGGCCCTCCCTCACCATAACCCTAAACCTGGACACCCCTCACCCTAACCTCTAACCCTGGCCCTCCCTCACCCTAACCCCTAACCCTGGCCCTCCTCACCATAACCCCTAACCCTGGCCCTCCCTCACCCTAACCCTAAACCTGGAACCCCCTCACCCTAAACCTGGCCCTCCCTCACCTCAAACCTAACAACTAACCCAGGACCTCCCTCACCCTAACAACTAACCCAGGACCTCCCTCACCCTAACTCCTAACCCTGGCCCTCCCTCACCCTGACCCCTAACCCTGGCCCTCCCTCACCCTAACCCCTAACCCTGGCCCTCCCTCACCATAACCCTAAACCTGGACCCCCTCACCCTAACCCTGGCCCTCCCTCACTTCAACCCTAACAACTAATCCAGGGCCTCCCTCACCCTAACAACTAACCCAGGGCGTCCCTCACCATAATCCTGGCCCTCCCTCACCCTAACAACTAACCCAGGACCTCCCTCACCCTAACAACTAACCCAGGGCCTCCCTCACCCTAACCCTGGCCCTCCCTCACCCTAACAACTAACCCAGGACCTCCCTCACCCTAACTCCTAACCCTGGCCCTCCCTCACCCTAACCCCTAACCCTGGCCCTCCCTCACCCTAACCCCTAACCCTGGACCTCCCTCGCCATAACCATAAACCTGGATCCCCCAACCCTAACCCCTAACCCTGGCCCTCCCTCACCATAACCCTAAACCTGGACCCCCTCACCCTAACCCCTAACCCTGGCCCTCCTCACCATAACCCTAAACCTGGACCCCCTCACCCTAACCCCTAACCCTGGCCCTCCCTCACCCTAACAACTAACCCAGGACCTCCCTCACCATAACCCTAAACCTGGCCCTCCCTCACCTTAACCCTGGCCCTCCCTCACTTCAACCCTAACCCCTAACCCTGGCCCTCCCTCACCCTAACAACTAACCCAGGACCTCCCTCAACATAACCCTAAACCTGGCCCTCCCTTTCCCTAACCCTGGCCCTCCCTCACCCCAACCCTTGCCCTCCCTCACCCTAACAACTAACCCAGGGCCTCCCTTACCCTAACCGTAACCCTGGCCCTCAGTCACCTTAACCCCTCACAAGGGCTTTGCCTCACTTTAACCCCAACCCCCTAACTCTCCCTAACTCCTCCCTTAAGGCCCTCCCTAACCCTGGCCCTCCCTAACCTTGGCCCTCCCTAACCTTGGCCCTCCCTAACCTTGGCCCTCCCTAACCTTGGCCCTCCCTAACCCTGGCCCTCCCTAACCCTGGCCCTCCCTAACCTTGGCCCTCCCTAACCTTGGCCCTCCCTAACCCTGGCCCTCCCTAACCCTGGCCCTCCCTAACCCTGGCCCTCCCTAACCCTGGCCCTACCTAACCCTGGCCCTCCCTAACCCTGGCCCTCCCTAACCTTGGCCCTCCCTAACCCTGGCCCTCCCTAACCCTGGCCCTCCCTGACCCTGGCCCTCCCTAACCCTGGCCCTCCCTAACCGGACCTGATGTACTGCTGGAGGGGACCTGAAGTACTCTCTCCATCTCTCTCTCCATCTCCCTCTCCATCTCTCTCCATCTCTCTCCATCTCTATCTCCATCTCTCTCTCCATCTCTTTCTCCATCTCTCTCTCCATCTCTCTCTCCATATATCTCCATCTCTCTCTCCATATATCTCCATCTCTCTCTCCATATATCTCCATCTCTCTCTCCATCTCTCACTCCATACATCTCCATTTCTCGCTCCATATTTCTCCATATATCTCTCTCTCCATATATCTCCCTCTTTCTCTCCATATATCTCCATCTTTCTCTCCATATATCTCCATCTCTCTCTCCATATATCTCCATCTCTCTCTCCATATATCTCCATCTCTCTCTCCATATATCTCCATCTCTCTCTCCATATATCTCCATCTCTCTCTCCATATATCTCCATCTCTCTCTCCATATATCTCCATCTCTCTCTCCATATATCTCCATCTCTTTCTCCATATATCTCCATCTCTCTCTCCATATATCTCCATCTCTCTCTCCATATATCTCCATCTCTTTCTCCATCTCTCTCTCCATCTCTCTATCTCTCTCTCCATATATCTCCATCTCTATCCATCTCTCTCCATATATCTCCATCTCTCTATCCATCTCTCTCCATATATCTCCATCTCTTTCTCCATCTATTTCTCTCTCCATCTCTCTCCCTCCATATCTCTCTCTCCCTCTTCATCTATCTATCTATCTATCTATCTATCTATCTATCTATCTATCTATCTATCTATCTATCTATCTATCTATCTATCTATCTATCTATCTATCTATCTATCTATCTATCTATCTCTATCTATCTATCTATCTATCTATCTATCTATCTATCTATCTATCTATCTATCTCTATCTATCTATCTATCTATCTATCTATCTATCTATCTATCTATCTATCTATCTATCTATCTATCTATCTATCTATCTATCTATCTATCTATCTATCTATCTATCTATCTATCTATCTATCTATCTATCTATCTATCTATCTATCTATCTATCTATCTATCATCTATCTATCGCTCTCTCCCTCTTTATTTCTATCTTTCTCTCTCCATCTCTCTCCTCGTCACTCCTCTGTTAACTGACGGGGTCCAAAGAGCCAGCCAACGGCAGCTTTAAATATGTTTAGTATTTAATTACCACTGTAAATAGAACAGACAGCCATATGGCTCAAACCTTCCAACATATGTGCCTCTACCCGCCAACCGGCCTGTGAAAACCTCCCTCCCTCTGTTACTGCTTTCACTGCCTGATCACTTTTACACTTTCAGCTAGATTACCAGACGAAACCCTCCCAAAATACAACGTCAAGACTCCCCTTTTCCTGTACACGCACACAGACAGACGTGCACACAGACCCCACCTACCCAATTCATCCCACTCCCCTGTTTCACACCTACCGAGATGGCTGATTAAAAATCTCCATTTCCCTCCTGCAGCCATCTGTTCTAATATGAAGAGAAGTAGCTCTCAGTCTAACTGTTATCTAGCTGACTGATGTGATACATACTGTTATCTAGCTGACTGATGTTAGGTGATTGTTGCCTGTGATAAATACTGTTATCTACCTGACTGATGTTTGGTGATTGTTGCCTGTGATAAATACTGTTATCTAGCTGACTGATGTTTGGTGATTGTTGTCTGTGATAAATACTGTTATCTAGCTGACTGATGTGATAAATACTGTTATCTAGCTGACTGATGTGATAAATACTGTTATCTAGCTGACTGATGTTAGGTGATTGTTGCCTGTGATAAATACTGTTATCTAGCTGACAGATGTGATAAATACTGTTATCTAGCTGACTGATGTGATAAATACTGTTATCTAGCTGACTGATGTGATAAATACTGTTATCTAGCTGACTGATGTGATAAATACTGTTATCTAGCTGACTGATGTGATAAATACTGTTAACTAGCTGACTGATGTGATAAATACTGTTATCTAGCTGACTGATGTGATAAATACTGTTATCTAGCTGACTGATGTTAGGTGATTGTTGCCTGTGATAAATACTGTTATCTAGCTGACTGATGTGATAAATACTGTTATCTAGCTGACTGATGTTAGGTGATTGTTGCCTGTGATACATACTGTTATCTAGCTGACTGATGTTAGGTGATTGTTGCCTGTGATAAATACTGTTATCTAGCTGACTGATGTTAGGTGATTGTTGCCTGTGATACATACTGTTATCTAGCTGACTGATGTTAGGTGATTGTTGCCTGTGATAAATACTTATCTATGACTGATGTTAGGTGATTGTTGCCTGACTGATCTAGTTGATGTTAGTGATTGTTGCCTGTGATAAATACTGTTATCTAGCTGACTGATGTTAGGTGATTGTTGCCTGTGATAAATACTGTTATCTAGCTGACTGATGTTAGGTGATTGTTGTCTGTGATAAATACTGTTATCTAGCTGACTGATGTTAGGTGATTGTTGCCTGTGATACATACTGTTATCTAGCTGACTGATGTTAGGTGATTGTTGCCTGTGATAAATACTGTTATCTAGCTGACTGATGTTAGGTGATTGTTGCCTGTGATAAATACTGTTATCTAGCTGACTGATGTTAGGTGATTGTTGCCTGTGATAAATACTGTTATCTAGCTGACTGATGTTTGGTGATTGTTGTCTGTGATAAATACTGTTATCTAGCTGACTGATGTTAGGTGTTTGTTGCCTGTGATGCTTCTCGCAATCACGGCATTACAAAGGTTGTAGACCATTGCTGAATATTTTAACCATACCACGTGGTTAAACTCTTAGACTATCGATACCGACAGAATGAGAACAAGTCTTTGATATTAATTACTAGTCTGCAGCTAGGAATTCGGTATCATAGAACACGAAGACCGACAACCGCCGAAACATCTATTCTATAACAACATGAATGAATGTTACTCTGAACTATCCCCTCTAACCAAGACAGAGAGAGAGGGAAAGAGACGGACAATTCTACGAAAGACACAAACTTTCCACCAGCGATCAAGACGACACACTGAGCGTAAATATATATATTGATTGCAATTGTTCCCGAATGAGTGAGCGTTCATGTGTGAAGGATGAGCATTTCAATTGTTATAATCAGTAACTGTAGTGACTGTAGTGACTTCTTAGTCGGCCCCCACTTCCCCTTTGGTCTAACAAGCCGCCATGCCGGTTTAGCCCACTTGGGCACATCCTCCTATCGTTACATTTACCTTTGTTTGTTTGTTTATGCATTTCTGTGGATTACTTAGTTGGTAATAAATAAATGATTTAAGACAATTGATGTATGGATGACTCATAGTGAAGACTGGGTTCGTGCAGATAACCAACAATTTACGACATTTGGAATGAGACTAGCGTGAGGTAAAGTAAATAATTCATTAATTCGAAGACTAATTGATCAGATAAAATATCTGAAAAGTTATTTTAGGAAATTATAATTTTGTAATCTGAATATTTTTCCTTGGTGCCCCGACTTCCTAGTTAATTAGTTACTAATTGCAGAGAATCTTTGATAAAAACTATCAGTCTTCAGTTAATGATAGTAATAATAATATATGTATATAATAATAATAATGTAAAGACATGACACAGTTGAAGTCGGAAGTTTACATACATTTAAACTCAGTTTTTCCTGACATCTATAGAAGATACTGGAGGAAACAGGTACAAAAGTACCTATATCCACAGGAAAACGAGTCCTATATTGACGTAATCTGAAATGCCGCTCAGCAAGGAAGAAGTCACTGCTCCAAAACCACCATAAAAAAGCCAGACTACGGTTTGCAACTGCACATGTGGTCAAAAATTGTACTTTTGGGAGAAATGTCCTCTGGTCTGATGAAACAAATATAGAACTGTTTGGTCATGATGACCATCGTTCTGTCTGAAGGAAAAAGGGGGAGGCTGCAAGCCGAAGAACACCATCCCAACTGTGAAGCACGGGGTGGCAGCATCATGTTGTGGGGGTGCTTTGCTGCAGGAGGGACTGGCGCACTTCACAAAATAGATGGTGTCATGAGGGTGGAAAATTATGTGGATATATTGAAGCAACATCTCAAGACATCAGTCAGGAAGTTAAAGCTTGGTCGCAAATGTCTTCCAAATGGACAATGACCCCAAGCATACTTCCAAAGTTGTGGCAAAATGGCTTAAGACAACAAAGTCAAGGTATTGGAGTGGCCATCACAAAGCCCTGACCTCAAGCCAATAGAACATTTGTGGGCAGAACTGAACAAGCGTATATAGCTACAAACCTGACTCAGTTACACCAGCTCTGTCAGGAGGAATGGGACAAAATTCACCCAACTTATTGTGGGAAGCTTGTGGAAGGCTACCCGAAACGTTTTACCCAAGTTAAACAATTTAAATCATGTCAATAAGCCTAACAGAAGCTGTCCTCACTGACTTGTCAAAACTATAGTTTGTTAACAAGAAATTTGTGGAGTGGTTGAAAAATTGAGTTTTAATGACTCCAACCTAAGTGTAAAGTAAACTTCCAACTTCAACTGTACAGAAGTATTCATACCCGTTCCTCAGTACTTTGCTGAAGCATGTTTGTCAGCGATTACAGCCTCGAGTCTTCTTGGGTATGACGCTACGGGCTTGGCACACCTGTATTTGGGGAGTTTCTTTAGGTGCCTTTTGACAAACTCCAAGCGAGCTGTCATATGACTTTTACTGAGGAGTGGCTACCGTCTGGTCACTCTAGTATAAAGACCTGATTGGTGGAGTGCTGCAGAGATGGTTGTCCTTCTGGAATATTCTCTCATCTCCACAGAGGAACTCTGGAGCTCTGTCAGTGTGACCATCGGGTTCTTGGTCACCTCCCTGACCAAGGCCCTTCTCCCCCGATTGCTCATTTTGGCCAGGCAGCCAGCTCTAGGAAGAGTCTTGGTGGTTCCAAACTTCTTCCATTTAAGAATGATGGAGGCCACTGTGTTCTTGGGGATCTTCAATGCTGCATAATTATTTTGGTGCCCTACCCCAGATCTGTGCCTCGAAATAATCCTGTCTCGGATCTCTACGGACAATTCCTTTGACCTCATGGCTTGTTTTTTGCTCTGACATGCATTGTCAACTGTGGGACCTTATATAGACAGGTGTGTGCCTTTCCAAATCATGTCCAATAAATTTAACGTACAACAGTTGGACTCCAATCAAGTTGTAGAAACATCTCAAGGATGATCAATGGAAACAGGATGCAGCTGAACTCAATATTGAGCCTCATAGCAAAGGGTTCTGAATACTTGTGTACATTAGGTATTTCTGTTTAATTTTAATTTAAGGTTAATTTACACTACCATTCAAAAGTTTGGGGTCTGTTAGAAATGTCCTTGTTTTTGAAAGAAAAGCACTTTTTTTCCCATTAAAATAACATTGTTAATGTTACAGGGATCTACTGACCCCACTAGTAGTTCCTGCTTTTACCTACTCAGGAAGGACCCCACTACTAGTTCCTGCTTTTACCTACTCAGGAAGGACCCCACTCTAGTTCCTGCTTTTACCTGCTCAGAATGGACCCCACTAGTAGTTCCTGCTTTTACCTGCTCAGGAAGGACCCCACTACTAGTTCCTGCTTTTACCTACTCAGGAAGGACCCCACTCTAGTTCCTGCTTTTACCTGCTCAGAATGGACCCCACTAGTAGTTCCTGCTTTTACCTGCTCAGAATGGACCCCACTACTAGTTCCTGCTTTTACCTGCTCAGAATGGACCCCACTAGTAGTTCCTGCTTTTACCTGCTCAGAATGGACCCCACTACTAGTTCCTGCTTTTACCTGCTCAGAATGTACCCCACTCTAGTTCCTGCTATTACCTGTTCAGAATGGACCCCACTCTAGTTCCTGCTTTTACCTGTTCAGGAAGGACCTCACTACTAGTTCCTGCTTTTACCTGTTCAGAATGGACCCCACTCTAGTTCCTGCTTTTACCTGCTCAGAATGGACCCCACTAGTAGTTCCTGCTTTTACCTGCTCAGAATGGACCCCACTAGTAGTTCCTGCTTTTACCTGCTCAGAATGGATCCCACTAGTAGTTCCTGCTTTTACCTGCTCAGAATGGACCCCACTCTAGTTCCTGCTTTTACCTGCTCAGAATGGACTCCACTAGTAGTTCCTGCTTTTACCTGCTCAGAATGGACCCCACTAGTAGTTCCTGCTTTTACCTGCTCAGAATGGACCCCACTACTTGGCTGTACTATATATAGTCATCCCACACTGCAGACTTATCTGAGCTGAAGCAGAAATGTGTTCTACAACTGCCTTTTCCCTCCAGTAATGTGGCCAATCCAATGTTGTATCTGAGTTGTGAAATGGAAGTCAAAGGGCACAAGTGAATACTATAAATATGAGAGGACAACGTGACTGAGAAGTTCTGGAATTTTCTAATTCATCTGACACGTTGTTGTTGTTTTTTTACATTTTTTCTCTTTTCATCTCTTTGTGCTTTATATTTTGACCCGAAACACAGCGGACCAAAACATGTAACCCTTCTGAAACCTTCTGATAGAAGGCACAGAACGGGTTCCCTTTTTCTGTCTGTAGTTCGACTGGTTTAACTATGATGGTTTCATTTTCATTAGGATTTTTTTTTTTTTACACTTATTGGTTTTTTTTCTCTTCCGTTTTATGTCACAATGTTTAATACTTTCATTCACTTCAATTCTTTCATCTTCGTTATCATCTCTAGATACGCGCCGTGCCATTAGTTTGTTTACCCGGTAGTCGTGGCGACGCGACACGGTCGGTGTGTTGTGTTGGGTAACATGACAAGACGCCACACGCCGGACGGATTATTAGGACAATAAAAGGTGTTTGTCCCAAATGACCCCCTATTCCCTATTTAGTGCGCTACTTTAGACCAGGTGATCATAGGGAATAGGGGGTCATTTGGGACTTATACTAGAGGTGTAGAACAACCTATGCAGTCTACGATAACAACACACCTAAAACAAATACATGGAAATGTCTGCTCAAAATTACATCCAACTCATTGCAGCATTATCACACAAAATGGAAGAGGCAAGTGGAAAGAGCTTGTCTGTCGGGCCCTGCATTAAAGACCCAAATTGGTTCAAGATAATTGTGATAAATAAAAATATAAACCAGTTTCATTTAATGACCCACTGATGTACACCTGCGCCAGGTAGATTGTAGAATAGTTGGGAAGAGACTTTCAATGTTTCCACGGCACATGGTTTATGGATAGTAGGAAGCTCCTCCATCCATTCATATGCAGTTGATACAGGGTTATATTCATCTGGATTATAGTGTTAAACACTCTACAACAAACCTTTCTTAGTGTCCAATCAGCTTTCTCTACCCTTAACACCTCCAAAACAAAGGTCATGTGGTTTGGTAAAAGGAATGCCCCTCTCCCCTACAGGTGTGATTACTACCTCTGAGGGTTTAGAGTTTGAGGTAGTCACCTCATACAAGTACTTGGGAGTATGGCTAGACGGTGCACTGTCAAATCAAATCAAATTTTATTTGTCACATACACATGGTTAGCAGATGTTAATGCGAGTGTAGCGAAATGCTTGTGCTTCTAGTTCCGACAATGCAGTAATAACCAACAAGTAATCTAACTAACAATTCCAAAACTACTGTCTTATACACATTGTAAGGGATAAAGAATATGTACATAAAGATATATGAATGAGTGATGGTACAGAGCAGCATAGGCAAGATACAGTAGATGGTATCGAGTACAGTATATACATATGAGATGAGTATGTAAACAAAGTGGCATAGTTAAAGTGGCTAGTGATACATGTATTACATAAGGATGCAGTAGATGATATAGAGTACAGTATATACGTATGCATATGAGATGAATAATGTAGGGTATGTAACATTATATTAGGTAGCATTGTTTAAAGTGGCTAGTGATATATTTTACATCATTTCCCATCAATTCCCATTATTAAAGTGGCTGGAGTTGAGTCAGTGTCAGTGTCAGTGTGTTGGCAGCAGCCACTCAATGTTAGTGGTGGCTGTTTAACAGTCTGATGGCCTTGAGATAGAAGCTGTTTTTCAGTCTCTCGGTCCCAGCTTTGATGCACCTGTACTGACCTCACCTTCTGGATGATAGCGGGGTGAACAGGCAGTGGCTCGGGTGGTTGTTGTCCTTGATGATCTTTATGGCCTTCCTATAACATCGGGTGGTGTAGGTGTCCTGGAGGGCAGGTAGTTTGCCCCCGGTGATGCGTTGTGCAGACCTCACTACCCTCTGGAGAGCTTTACGGTTGTGGGCGGAGCAGTTGCCGTACCAGGCGGTGATGCAGCCGCCAGGATGCTCTCGATTGTGCATCTGTAGAAGTTTGTGAGTGCTTTTGGTGACAAGCCAAATTTCTTCAGCCTCCTGAGGTTGAAGAGGCGCTGCTGCGCCTTCTTCACGATGCTGTCTGTGTGAGTGGACCAATTCAGTTTGTCTGTGATGTGTATGCCGAGGAACTTAAAACTTGCTACCCTCTCCACTACTGTTCCATCGATGTGGATAGGGGGGTGTTCCCTCTGCTGTTTCCTGAAGTCCACAATCATCTCCTTAGTTTTGTTGATGTTGAGTGTGAGGTTATTTTCCTGACACCACACTCCGAGGGCCCTCACCTCCTCCCTGTAGGCCATCTCGTCGTTGTTGGTAATCAAGCCTACCACTGTTGTGTCGTCCGCAAACTTGATGATTGAGTTGGAGGCGTGCGTGGCCACGCAGTCGTGGGTGAACAGGGAGTACAGGAGAGGGCTCAGAACGCACCCTAGTGGGGCCCCCGTGTTGAGGATCAGCGGGGAGGAGATATTGTTGCTTACCCTCACCACCTGGGGGCGGCCCGTCAGGAAGTCCAGTACCCAGTTGCACAGGGCGGGGTCGAGACCCAGGATCTCGAGCTTGATGACGAGCTTGGAGGGTACTATGGTGTTGAATGCCGAGCTGTAGTCGATGAACAGCATTCTCACATAGGTATTCCTCTTGTCCAGATGGGTTAGGGCAGTGTGCAGTGTGGTTGAGATTGCATCGTCTGTGGACCTATTTGGGCGGTAAGCAAATTGGAGTGGGTCTAGGGTGTCAGGTAGGGTGGAGGTGATATGGTCCTTGACTAGTCTCTCAAAGCACTTCATGATGACGGATGTGAGTGCTACGGGCGGTAGTCGTTTAGCTCAGTTACCTTAGCTTTCTTGGGAACAGGAACAATGGTGGCCCTCTTGAAGCATGTGGGAACAGCAGACTGGTATAGGGATTGATTGAATATGTCCGTAAACACACCGGCCAGCTGGTCTGCGCATGCTCTGAGGGCGCGGCTGGGGATGCCGTCTGGGCCTGCAGCCTTGCGAGGGTTAACACGTTTGAATGTCTTACTCACCTCGGCTGCAGTGAAGGAGAGACCGCATGTTTTCGTTGCAGGCCGTGTCAGTGGCACTGTATTGTCCTCAAAGCGGGCAAAAAAGTTATTTAGTCTGCCTGGGAGCAAGACATCCTGGTCCGTGACTGGGCTGGATTTCTTCCTGTAGTCCGTGATTGACTGTAGACCCTGCCACATGCCTCTTGTGTCTGAGCCGTTGAATTGAGATTCTACTTTGTCTCTGTACTGGCGCTTAGCTTGTTTGATAGCCTTGCGGAGGGAATAGCTGCACTGTTTGTATTCGGTCATGTTACCAGACACCTTGCCCTGATTAAAAGCAGTGGTTCGCGCTTTCAGTTTCACACGAATGCTGCCATCAATCCACGGTTTCTGGTTAGGGAATGTTTTAATCGTTGCTATGGGAACGACATCTTCAGCGCACGTTCTAATGAACTCGCACACCGAATCAGCGTATTCATCAATATTGTTATCTGACGCAATACGAAACATCTCCCAGTCCACGTTATGGAAGCAGTCTTGGAGTGTGGAGTCAGCTTGGTCGGACCAGCGTTGGACAGACCTCAGCGTGGGAGCCTCTTGTTTTAGTTTATGTCTGTAGGCAGGGATCAACAAAATGGAGTTGTGGTCAGCTTTTCCGAAAGGGGGGCGGGGCAGGGCCTTATATGCATCGCGGAAGTTAGAGTAACAATGATCCAAGGTCTTTCCACCCCTGGTTGCGCAATCGATATGCTGATAAAATTTAGGGAGTCTTGTTTTCAGATTAGCCTTGTTAAAATCCCCAGCTACAATGAATGCAGCCTCCGGATAAATCGTTTCTAGTTTGCAGAGAGTTAAATAAAGTTCATTCAGAGCCATCGATGTGTCTGCTTGGGGGGGGATATATACGGCTGTGATTATAATCGAAGAGAATTCTCTTGGTAGATAATGCGGTCTACATTTGATTGTGAGGAATTCTAAATCAGGTGAACAGAAGGATTTGAGTTCCTGTATGTTTCTTTCATCACACCATGTCACGTTGGCCATAAGGCATATGCCCCCGCCCCTCTTCTTACCAGAAAGATGTTTGTTTCTATCGGCGCGATGCGTGGAGAAACCCGTTGGCTGCACCGCTTCGGATAGCGTCTCTCCAGTGAGCCATGTTTCCGTGAAGCAAAGAACGTTACAGTCTCTGATGTCCCTCTGGAATGCTACCCTTGCTCGGATTTCATCAACCTTGTTGTCAAGAGACTGGACATTGGCAAGAAGAATGCTAGGGAGTGGTGCACGGTGTGCCCGTCTCCGGAGTCTGACCAGAAGACCGCCTCGGTTCCCTCTCTTTCGGAGTCGTTTTTTTGGGTCGCTGCATAGGATCCACTCCGTTGTCCTGTTTGTAAGGCAGAACACAGGATCCGCGTCGCGAAAAACATATTCTTGGTCGAACTGATGGTGAGTTGACGCTGATCTTATATTCAGTAGTTCTTCTCGACTGTATGTAATGAAACCTAAGATGACCTGGGGTACTAATGTAAGAAATAACACGTAAAAAAACAAAAAACTGCATAGTTTCCTAGGAACGCGAAGCGAGGCGGCAATCTCTTCGTGAAGCGAGGCGGCCAACAGAGACTAGACAAGAGGAAGGAGTATGTTGGAGAAACAGAGACAAGAGGATTAGGTAGGAGAAACAGAGACAAGAGGACTAGGTAGGAGAAACAGAGAATAGACTAGGTAGGAGAAACAGAGACAAGAGGACTACGTAGGAGAAACAGAGACTAGACAAGAGGACTAGGTAGGAGAACAGAGACTAGACAAGAGGACTAGGTAGGAGAAACAGAGACAAGAGGACTAGGAATGATAACCAGAGACTAGACAAGAGGATTAGGTAGGAGAAACAGAGACTAGACAAGATGACTAGGTAGGAGAAACAGAGACAAGAGGACTAGGTAGGTGAAACAGAGACAAGAGGAATAGGTAGGAGAAACAGAGACAAGAGGACTAGGTAGGACAAACAGAGACAAGAGGACTAGTTAGGACAAACAGAGACTAGACAAGAGGACTAGGTAGGAGAAACAGAGACTAGACAAGAGGACTAGGTAGGAGAAACAGAGACTAGACAAGAGGACTAGGTAGGAGAAACAGAGACAAGAGGACTAGGTAGGACAAACAGAGACAAGAGGACTAGTTAGGACAAACAGAGACTAGACAAGAGGACTAGGTAGGAGAAACAGAGACAAGACAAGAGGACTAGTTAGGAGAAACTTAGACTAGACAAGAGTACTACGTAGGAGAAAAAGAGACTAGACAAGAGGACCAGGTAGGAGAATCATAGACTACACAAGAGGACCCGGTAGGAGAAACAGAGACTAGACAAGAGGACTACATAGGAGAAACAGAGACTAGACAAGAGGACTACATAGGAGAAACAGATAATAGACAAGAGGAAGGAGTAGGTTGGAGAAACAGATAATAGACAAGAGGAAGGAGTAAGTTGGAGAAACAGAGACTAGACACGAGGAAGGAGTAGGTTGGAGAAACAGAGACTAGACAAGAGGAAGGAGTAGGTTGGAGAAACAGAGACTAGACACGAGGAAGGAGTAGGTTGGAGAAACAGAGACTAGACAAGAGGAAGGAGTAAGTTGGAGAAACAGAGACTAGACACGAGGAAGGAGTAGGTTGGAGAAACAGAGACTAGACAAGAGGAAGGAGTAGGTTGGAGAAACAGAGACTAGACACGAGGAAGGAGTAGGTTGGAGAAACAGAGACTAGACAAGAGGAAGGAGTAGGTTGGAGAAACAGAGACTAGACAAGAGGAAGGAGTAGGTTGGAGAAACAGAGACTAGACACGAGGAAGGAGTAGGTTGGAGAAACAGAGACTAGACAAGAGGAAGGAGTAGGTTGGAGAAACAGAGACTAGACACGAGGAAGGAGTAGGTTGGAGAAACAGAGACTAGACACGAGGAAAGAGTAGGTTGGAGAAACAGAGACTAGACACGAGGAAGGAGTAGGTTGGAGAAACAGAGACTAGACAAGAGGAAGGAGTAGGTTGGAGAAACAGAGACTAGACACGAGGAAGGAGTAGGTTGGAGAAACAGAGACTAGACACGAGGAAAGAGTAGGTTGGAGAAACAGAGACTAGACACGAGGAAGGAGTAGGTTGGAGAAACAGAGACTAGACAAGAGGAAGGAGTAGGTTGGAGAAACAGAGAGTAGACAAGAGGAAGGAGTAGGTTGGAGAAACAGAGACTAGACAAGAGGAAGGAGTAGGTTGGAGAAACAGAGACTAGACACGAGGAAGGAGTAAGTTGGAGAAACAGAGACTAGACATGAGGAAGGAGTAGGTTGGAGAAACAGAGACTAGACACGAGGAAGGAGTAGGTTGGAGAAACAGAGACAAGAGGACCTGGTAGGAGAAACAGAGACAAGAGGACTAGGTAGGAGAAACAGAGAATAGACTAGGTAGGAGAAACAGAGACAAGAGGACTACGTAGGAGAAACAGAGACTAGACAAGAGGACTAGGTAGGAGAACAGAGACTAGACAAGAGGCCTAGGTAGGAGAAACAGAGACAAGAGGACTAGGAATGATAACCAGAGACTAGACAAGAGGATTAGGTCAGAGAAACAGAGACTAGACAAGAGGACTAGGTCAGAGAAACAGAGACCAGATAAGAGGACTACATAGGAGAAACATGGAGATGGAGGAGAGATGGAGGAGAGATGAGGGGGAGATGTAGGAGATATGGGGGAGAGATGGAGGAGAGATGGGGAGAGATGGAGGAGAGATGGGGAGAGATGGAGGAGAGATGGATTAGAGATGGAGGAGAGATGGGGAGAGATGGAGGAGAGATGGATTAGAGATGGAGGAGAGAGCAAAGAGGAGAGATGGAGAGAGATGAAGGAGAGATGGAGGAGAGATGGAGAGAGATGGGGGAGAGATGGAGGAGACAGCACAGAGGAGAGATGGAGGAGAGATGGGGAGAGATGGAGGAGAGATGGAGGAGAGATGGAGGAGAGATGGAGGAGAGATGGGGAGAGATGGGTGAGAGATGGAGGAGACAGCAGAGAGGAGAGATGGAGGAGAGATGGGGAGAGATGGAGGAGAGATGGAGGAGAGATGGAGGAGAGATGGAGAGAGATGAAGGAGAGATGGAGGAGAGATGGGGAGAGATGGGGGAGAGAGATGGAGGAGACAGCACAGAGGAGAGATGGAGGAGAGATGGGGAGAGATGGAGGAGAGATGGAGGAGAGATGGGGAGAGAAGGAGAGATGGAGGAGAGATGGGGAGAGATGGGGAGAGATGGAGGAGAGATGGAGGAGAGATGGGGAGAGATGGGTGAGAGATGGAGGAGACAGCACAGAGGAGAGATGGAGGAGAGATGGGGAGAGATGGAGGAGAGATGGAGGAGAGATGGAGGAGACAGCAGAGAGGAGAGATGGAGGAGAGATGGGGAGAGATGGAGGAGAGATGGAGGAGAGATGGGGGAGAGATGGAGGAGAGATGGGGAGAGATGGGGGAGAGATGGAGGAGACAGCACAGAGGAGAGATGGAGGAGAGATGGGGAGAGATGGAGGAGAGATGGAGGAGAGATGGGGAGAGATGGAGGAGAGATGGGGAGAGATGGGGGAGAGATGGAGGAAACAGCACAGAGGAGAGATTGGGGAGAGATGGAGGAGAGATGGAGGAGACAGGACAGAGGAGAGATGGAGGAGAGATGGAGGAGAGATGAGGAGAGATGGGGAGAGATGGAGAGAGATGGAGGAGAGATGGATGGGAGATGGAGGAGGGATGGAGGAGAGATGGGAGAGATGGGGAGAGATCGGGAGAGATAGAGGAGAGATGGAGGAGACAACATGAGAGAGATAGGGAGAGATGGAGGAGAGATGGGGTAGAGATGTAGGAGATATGGGGGAGAAATGGAGGAGAGATGGGGAGAGATGGGGAGAGATGGAGGAGTGATGGAGGAGACAGCACAGAGGAGAGATGGGGAGAGATGGAGGAGAGATGGAGGACAGATGGAGGAGAGATGGGGAGAGATGGAGGAGAGATGGAGGAGAGATTGGGAGACAAGAGGACTACGTAGGAGAAACAGAGACTAGTCAAGAGGACTAGGTAGGAGACACAGAGACTAGACAAGAGGACTAGGTAGGAGAAACAGAGAATAGACAAGAGGACTAGTTAGGAGAAACAGAGACTAGACAAGAGGACTACATAGGACAAGAGGACTACACAGAGACAAGAGGACTAGGTAAGAGAAAAAGAGACAAGAGGACTAGGTAGGAGACACAGAGACAAGAGGACTAGGTAGGAGAAACAGAGTTTAGACAAGAGAATTGGGTAGGAGAAACAGAGACAAGAGGACTAGGTAGGAGAAACAGAGACTAGACAAGAGGACTAGGAAGGAGAAACAGAGAGAAGAGTACTAGGTAGGAGAAACAGAGACTAGACAAGAGGACTAGGTAGGAGAAACAGAGACAAGAGGACTACGTAGGAGAAACAGAGACTAGACAAGAGGACCAGGTAGGAGAAACAGATAATAGAAGACTACATGTATATATACTTATATATGTATAATCCTTTGACTGGTACTGTATATATGTATATATGAATAATCCTTTGACTGGTACTGTATATATGAATAATCCTTTGACTGGTACTGTATATATGAATAATCCTTTGACTGGTACTGTATATATGAATAATCCTTTGACTGGTACTGTATATATGTATATATGAATAATCCTTTGACTGGTACTGTATATATGAATAAACCTTTGATTGGTACTGTATATAGGTATATATGAATAATCCTTTGACAGGTACTGTATATATGAATAATCCTTTGACTGGTACTGTATATATGAATTATCCTTTGACTGGTACTGTATATATGAATAATCCTTTGACTGGTACTGTATATATGAATAATCCTTTGACTGGTACTGTATATATGAATAATCCTTTGACTGGTACTGTATATATGTATATATGAATAATCCTTTGACTGGTACTGTATATATGAATAATCCTTTGACTGGTACTGTATATATGAATAATCATTTGACTGGTACTGTATATATGAATAATCCTTTGACTGGTACTGTATATATGTATAATCCTTTGACTGGTACTGTATATATGAATAATCCTTTGACTGGTACTGTATATATGAATAATCCTTTGACTGGTACTGTATATATGTATATATGAATAATCCTTTGACTGGTACTGTATATATGAATAATCCTTTGACTGGTACTGTATATATGAATAATCCTTTGACTGGTACTGTATATATGTATAATCCTTTGACTGGTACTGTATATGTGAATAATCCTTTGACTGGTGCTGTATATATGAATAATCCTTTGACTGGTACTGTATATAGGTATATATGAATAATCCTTTGACTGGTACTGTATATATGAATAATCCTTCACTGGTACTGTATATATGTATAATCCTTTGACTGGTACTGTATATATGAATAATCCTTTGACTGGTACTGTATATATGAATAATACTTTGACTGGTACTGTATATAGGTATATATGTATAATCCTTTGACTGGTACTGTATATATGAATAATCCTTTGACTGGTACTGTATATATGAATAATCCTTTGACTGGTACTGTATATAGGTATATATGAATAATCCTTTGACTGGTACTGTATATATGAATAATCCTTTGACTGGTACTGTATATATGAATAATCCTTTGACTGGTACTGTATATAGGTATATATGAATAATCCTTTGACTGGTACTGTATATATGAATAATCCTTTGACTGGTACTGTATATATGAATAATCCTTTGACTGGTACTGTATATATGTATAATCCTTTGACTGGTACTGTATATATGAATAATCCTTTGACTGGTGCTGTATATATGAATAATCCTTTGACTGGTACTGTATATAGGTATATATGAATAATCCTTTGACTGGTACTGTATATATGAATAATCCTTCACTGGTACTGTATATATGTATAATCCTTTGACTGGTACTGTATATATGAATAATCCTTTGACTGGTACTGTATATATGAATAATACTTTGACTGGTACTGTATACAGGTATATATGTATAATCCTTTGACTGGTACTGTATATATGAATAATCCTTTGACTGGTACTGTATATATGAATAATCCTTTGACTGGTACTGTATATAGGTATATATGAATAATCCTTTGACTGGTACTGTATATATGAATAATCCTTTGACTGGTACTGTATATATGTATAATCCTTTGACTGGTACTGTATATATGAATAATCCTTTGACTGGTACTGTATATATGAATAATCCTTTGACTGGTACTGTATATATGTATAATCCTTTGACTGGTACTGTATATATGAATAATCCTTTGACTGGTACTGTATATATGAATAATCCTTTGACTGGTACTGTATATAGGTATATATGAATAATCCTTTGACTGGTACTGTATATATGAATAATCCTTTGACTGGTACTGTATATATGTATATATGTATAATCCTTTGACTGGTACTGTATATATGTATAATCCTTTGACTGGTACTGTATATATGAATAATCCTTTGACTGGTACTGTATATATGTATATATGAATAATCCTTTGACTGGTACTGTATATATGTATGTATGTATATATGAATAATCCTTTGACTGGTACTGTATATATGTATAATCCTTTGACTGGTACTGTATATATGTATAATCCTTTGACTGGTACTGTATATATGAATAATCCTTTGACTGGTACTGTATATATGTATATATGTATAATCCTTTGACTGGAACTGTATATATGTATGTATGTATATATGAATAATCCTTTGACTGGTACTGTATATATGAATAATCCTTTGACTGGTACTGTATATATGTATAATCCTTTGACTGGTACTGTATATATGTATAATCCTTTGACTGGTACTGTATATATGAATAATCCTTTGACTGGTACTGTATATATGTATAATCCTTTGACTGGTACTGTATATATGTATAATCCTTTGACTGGTACTGTATATATGTATAATCCTTTGACTGGTACTGTATATATGTATAATCCTTTGACTGGTACTGTATATATGTATGTATGTATATATGAATAATCGTTTGACTGGTACTGTATATATGTATAATCCTTTGACTGGTACTGTATATATGAATAATCCTTTGACTGGTACTGTATATATGAATAATCCTTTGACTGGTACTGTATATATGTATAATCCTTTGACTGGTACTGTATATATGTATAATCCTTTGACTGGTTCTGTATATATGAATAATCCTTTGACTGGTACTGTATATATGAATAATCCTTTGACTGGTACTGTATATATGTATAATCCTTTGACTGGTACTGTATATATGTATAATCCTTGGACTGGTACTGTATATATGTATAATCCTTTGACTGGTACTGTATATATGTATATATGAATAATCCTTTGAATGGTACTGTATATATGAATAATCCTTTGACTGGTACTGTATATATGAATAATCCTTTGACTGGTACTGTATATATGTATAATCCTTTGACTGGTACTGTATATATGAATAATCTTTTGACTGGTACTGTATATATGAATAATCCTTTGACTGGTACTGTATATAGGTATATATGAATAATCCTTTGACTGGTACTGTATATATGTATAATCCTTTGACTGGTACTGTATATATGAATAATCCTTTGACTGGTACTGTATATATGTATAATCCTTTGACTGGTACTGTATATATGTATAATCCTTTGACTGGTACTGTATATATGTATAATCCTTTGACTGGTACTGTATATATGAATAATCCTTTGACTGGTACTGTATATATGAATAATCCTTTGACTGGTACTGTATATAGGTATATATGAATAATCCTTTGACTGGTACTGTATATATGAATAATCCTTTGACTGGTACTGTATATAGGTATATATGAATAATCCTTTGACTGGTACTGTATATATGTATAATCCTTTGACTGGTACTGTATATATGAATAATCCTTTGACTGGTACTGTATATATGTATATATGAATAATCCTTTGACTGGTACTGTATATATGTATAATCCTTTGACTGGTACTGTATATATGAATAATCCTTTGACTGGTACTGTATATATGTATAATCCTTTGACTGGTACTGTATATATGAATAATCCTTTGACTGGTACTGTATATATGAATAATCCTTTGACTGGTACTGTATACATGAATAATCCTTTGACTGGTACTGTATATATGTATAATCCTTTGACTGGTACTGTATATATGTATAATCCTTTGACTGGTACTGTATATATGTATATATGAATAATCCTTTGACTGGTACTGTATATATGTATAATCCTTTGACTGGTACTGTATATATGTATGTATGTATATATGAATAATCCTTTGACTGGTACTGTATATATGAATAATCCTTTGACTGGTACTGTATATATGTATATATGTATAATCCTTTGACTGGTAAAGGAAAAATGCCGGAACTTTGTTGCAGGTAGGGCCAACTAGAGCAAAAAATAATAATATTGCATTATTGTGAAAACGATCTGATCCAATGTATCATAAAAATATAAAATCCCAAATGAAACTGTATTGATTTTCCCAGTCAATAGAGCACAGAATTGGGACAAATAATATGAATTGATTAACAAACAGTATTTTATTGGCTAAACTGATGAGGTTTGTTTACTTTGGTTGTATTTTTTATTTAAGTCGGTTAGGACATCTACTTTATTATTAAAACTTGTTTTTCAACCCCTCCACAAATGTCTTGTTAACAGACTATAGTTTTGGCAAGTCGGTGAGGACATCTACTTTCTGCATGACAAAAGTAATTTTTCCAACAATTGTTTACAGACAGATTATTCCACTTCTAATTCACTGTATCACAATTCCAGTGGGTCATAAGTTTACATACACTAAATTGACTGTGCCTTTTAAACAGCTTGGAAAATCCCAGAAATTTATGTGATGGATTTAGAAGCTTCTGATAGCTTCTGATAATTTACATATTTTGAGTCAATTGGAGGTGAACCTATGGATGTGTTTCAAGGCCTACCTTCAAACTCAGTGCCTCTTTGCTTGACATCATGGGAAAATCAAAAGAAATCAGTCAAGACCTCAGGAAAAAAATTGTAGTCCTTCACAAGTCTGGTTCATCCTTAGGAGCAATTTCCAAACGCCAAAAGGTACCATGTTCATCTGTACAAACAATAGTACGCAAGTATAAACACCATGGGACCACGCAGCCGTCATAACGCTCAGGAAGGAGGCGCGTTCTGTCTCCTAGAGATGAGTGTACTTTGGTGTGAAAAGTGCAAATCAATCCCAGAACAACAGGAAAGGACCTTGGAAAGATGCTGGAGGAAAGGTACAGAGTATCTATATCCACAGTAAAACGAGTATTATATAGAAATAACCTGAAAGGTCGCTCAGCAAGGAGAAAGCCACTGCTTTAAAACTGCCATAAAAAAATCCAGACTGCACATGGGGAGAAAGATCGTACTTTTTGGAGAAATGTCCTCTGGTTTAATGAAAAAAAAATAGAACTGTTTGGCCATAATGACCATCGATATGTTTGGAGGAAAAAGGGGGAGGCTTGCAAGCCAAAGAACACCATCCCAACCGTGAAGCACGGGGGTGGCAGCATCATGTTGTGGGGGTGCTTTGCTGCAGGAGGGACTGGTGTACTTCACAAAATAGATGGCATAATGAGGTTGCTAAATTATGTGGATATATTGAAGCAAAATCTCAAGACATCAGTCAGGAAGTTAAAAGCTTGGTCGCAAATGGGTCTTCCAAATGGACAATGACCCCAAGCATACTTCCAAAGTTGTGGCAAAATGGCTTAAGGACAACAAAGTCAAGGTATTGGAGTGGCCATCACAAAGCCCTGACCTCAATCCCATGTGGGCAGAACTGAAAAAGCGTGTGCGAGCAAGGAGGCCTACAAACCTGACTCAGTTACACCAGCTCTGTCAGGAAGAATGGGCCAAAATTCACCCAACTTATTGTGGGAAGCTTGTGGAAGGCTACCCAAACATTTGACCCAAGTTAAACAGTTTAAAGGCAATGCTACCAAATACGAATTGAGTGTATGTAAACTTCTGTGATGAAAGAAATAAAAGCTGAAATAAAACATTCTCTCTACTGTTATTCTGACATTTCACATTCTTAAAATAAAGTGGTCATCCCAACTGATGTAAAACTATAATTTCTACCAAGATTAAATGTCAGGAATTGTGAAAAACGGAGTTTAAATGTATATGGCTAAGGTGTATGTAAACTTCTGACTTAAACTGTATATATACACATATACACATATACACACCTATATATATATACACATATATACACACATATATATACACATATACACATATACACACCTATATATATATACACATATACACATATACACACCTATATATATATACACATATACACACATATACACACACACACACATTTTGGCTTCTACCTTCAGTTTATACATCTTATAGACATTATACATATTCTGAACACCATCCAGTCCCACCCTTCAGCTCCATTCAACCCCTCCCATCTATCTCTCAACACCATCCAGTCCCACCCTTCAGCTCCACTCAGCCCCTCCCATCTATCTCTCAACACCATCCAGTCCCACCCTTCAGCTCCACTCAGCCCCTCCCATCTTTGAACACCATCCAGTCCCACCCTTCAGCTCCATTCAACCCCTCCCATCTCTGAACACCATCCAGTCCCAGCTCCAGCTCCATTCAACCCCTCCCATCTCTTAACACCATCCAGTCCCAGCTCCAGCTCCATTCAACCCCTCCCATCTATCTCTCATCATCATCCATTTTGGATTTCTATTTGCCATATGTCTCTCAACTGTGTTGTGATGCTTCACAAAAGTTCTGAACCTTTCTATTCTCATAGTTTATCCAGATTGTAAATGAAAAAGAAACAGTTTTGCAAAAATAATTATTATATTATTGATTGATTGACTATGACTTTTCAAATCACCCAGTATGGCTGTCTGCAGCGTTAGTTGTAGGCAAATGTTGCAATTCTTCAGCCATTCCTGGACCTGTGACCAAAATCAAGCTACATACAATACCAAAACAAATGATCTAATGATTCTGTCTCTTCACAGCAAAATCTGCAGAGCTGGGAAGATTGTATACCCCATATAAATAACATTCTATTGGTTGCAAGAATTTTGAATTATAATTTAAACTGAAAAATGTCAAGTTTGAATCTGATGTTGTTTTGCGTGTCAATAAATTATTTTTGTTTATTTAACCTTTATTTAAATAAGGCAAGTCAGTTAAGAACAAATTATTATTTACAATGATGGCCTACGAAAAGGTAAAAGGCCTCCTGCGGGGATGGGGGCTGGGATTAAAATATAAATACATGAAATTAAAATATAGGACAAAACACACATCACGACAAGAGAGACAACACAACACTACATAAAGAGAGACTTAAGACAACAATATAGCAGGGCAGCAACACATGACAACACAGCATGATCACAACATGACAACAACATGGTAGCAACACAACATGGTAGCAACACAAAATCTGGTACAAACATTATTGGGCCCAGACAACAGCACAAAGGGCAGAAGGTACAGACAACAATACATCACGCAAAGCAGCCACAACCGTCAGTAAGAGTGTGGAGATAGAACGGTCCAGTTTGAGTGTTTGTTGCAACTCGTTCCAGTCGCTAGCTGCAGAGAGCTGAAAAGAGGAGCGACCCAGGGATGTGTGCACTTTGGGAACCTTTAACAGAATGTGACTGGCAGAACGGGTGTTGTATGTGGAGGATGAGGGCTGCTGTAGATATCTCAGATACAGGGGAGTGAGACCTAAGAGGGTTTTATAAATAAGCATCAACCAGTGTGTCTTGCGACAGGTATACAGAGATGCCCAGTTTACAGAGGAGTATAGAGTGCAGTGATGTGTCCTATAAGGAGCATTGGTGGCAAATCTGATGGCCGAATGGTAAAGAACATCTAGCCGCTCGAGAGCACCCTTACCTGCCGATCTATAAATTACATCTCCGTAATCTATCATGGGGAGGATGGTCATCTGAATCAGGGTTAGTTTGGCAGCCGGGGTGAAAGAGGAGAAATTACGATAGAGAAAACCAAGTCTAGATTTAACCTTAGCCTGCAGCTTGAATATGTGCTGAGAGAAGGACAGTGGACCGTCTAGCCAAACTCCCAAGTACTTGTATGAGGTGACTACCTCAAGCTCGAAACCCTCAGAGGTAGTAATCACACCTGTGGGAAGAGGGGCATTCTTCTTACCAAACCACATGACCTTTGTTTTGGAGGTGTTCAACTAAGGAAGCTTTGTTGTAGTGTTTACTACATTGAACACTTTCTTGGTTACTATGAAGGAAAGAAATTCCACAATTAACAGCTGTTAGGTAGAAATGCATTCCAGGTGACTACCTCAGGAAGCTGGTTGAGAGAATGCCAAGAGTGCGCAAAGCGGTCATCAAGGCAAAAGGGTGGCTACTTTGAAAAATCTGAAATATAAAAAAAAAAAATTGTTGATTTGCTGAACACTTTTTTGGTTACTACATGATTCCATATGTGTTATTTCATACTTTTGATGACTTCACTTTTATTCTACAACGTAAAAAATAGTACAAATAAAGAAAAACCCTGGAATGAGCAGATGTGTCCAGACATTTGACTGGTATATAATTATTAACATTCTAGCATATATTCATATACATTGCTTTAGAAACAAAGACAACCACCATTCGAAAGTCATCTGAATCAGGGTTAGTTTGGCAGCTGGGGTGAAAGAGGAGTGATTACTATAGAAGTAACAAAGTCTAGATTTAACTTTAGCCTGCAGCTTTGATATGTGCTGAGAGAAGGACCACATTATCTACCAAGAGAATTCTCTTCGATTATAATCACAGCCGTATATATCCCCCCCCAATCAGACACATCTATGGCTCTGAACGAACTTTATTTGACTCTTTGCAAACTGGAATCCATTTATCCGGAGGCTGCATTCATTGTAGCTGGGGATTTTAACAAGGCTAATCTGAAAACAAGACTCCCTAAATTTTATCAGCATATCGATTGCGCAACCAGGGGTGGAAAAACCTTGGATCATTGTTACTCTAACTTCCGCGACGCATATAAAGCCCTGCCGCGCCCTCCTTTCGGAAAATCTGACCACGACTCCATTTTGTTGATCCCTGCCTACAGACAGAAACTAAAACAAGAAGCTCCCACGCTGAGGTCTGTCCAACGCTGGTCCGACCAAGCTGACTCCACACTCCAAGACTGCTTCCATCACGTGGACTGGGAGATGTTTCGTATTGCGTCAGATAACAACATTGACGAATACGCTGATTCGGTGTGCGAGTTCATTAGAACGTGCGTTGAAGATGTCGTTCCCATAGCAACGATTAAAACATTCCCTGACCAGAAACCGTGGATTGATGGCAGCATTCGCGTGAAACTGAAAGCGCGAACCACTGCTTTTAATCAGGGCAAGGTGACTGGTAACATGACCGAATACAAACAGTGCAGCTATTCCCTCCGCAAGGCTATCAAACAAGCTAAGCGTCAGTACAGAGACAAAGTAGAATCTCAATTCAACGGCTCAGACACAAGAGGTATGTGGCAGGGTCTACAGTCAATCACGGACTACAGGAAGAAATCCAGCCCAGTCACGGACCAGGATGTCTTGCTCCCAGGCAGACTAAATAACTTTTTTGCCCGCTTTGAGGACAATACAGTGCCACTGACACAGCCTGCAACGAAAACATGCGGACTCTCCTTCACTGCAGCCGAGGTGAGTAAGACATTTAAACGTGTTAACCCTCGCAAGGCTGCAGGCCCAGACGGTATCCCCAGCCGCGCCCTCAGAGCATGTGCAGGCCAGCTGGCCGGTGTGTTTACGGACATATTCAATCAATCCCTATACCAGTCTGCTGTTCCCACATGCTTCAAGAGGGCCACCATTGTTCCTGTTCCCAAGAAAGCTAAGGTAACTGAGCTAAACGACTACCGCCCCGTAGCACTCACTTCCGTCATCATGAAGTGCTTTCAGAGACCATATCACCTCCACCCTACCTGACACCCTAGACCCACTCCAATTTGCTTACCGCCCAAATAGGTCCACAGACGATGCAATCTCAACCATACTGCACACTGCCCTAACCCATTTGGACAAGAGGAATACCTATGTGAGAATGCTGTTCATCGACTACAGCTCGGCATTTAACACCATAGTGCCCTCGAAGCTCGTCATCAAGCTCGAGACCCTGGGTCTCGACCCCGCCCTGTGCAACTGGGTACTGTACTTCCTGACGGGCCGCCCCCAGGTGGTGAGGGTAGGCAACAATATCTCCACCCCGCTGATCCTCAACACGGGGGCCCCACTAGGGTGCGTTCTGAGCCCTCTCCTGTACTCCCTGTTCACCCACGACTGCGTGGCCACGCACGCCTCCAACTCAATCATCAAGTTTGCGGACGACACAACAGTGGTAGGCTTGATTACCAACAACGACGAGATGGCCTACAGGGAGGAGGTGAGGGCCCTCGGAGTGTGGTGTCAGGAAAATAACCTCACACTCAACATCAACAAAACTAAGGAGATGATTGTGGACTTCAGGAAACAGCAGAGGGAACACCCCCCTATCCACATCGATGGAACAGTAGTGGAGAGGGTAGCAAGTTTTAAGTTCCTCGGCATACACGTCACAGACAAACTGAATTGGTCCACTCACACAGACAGCATCGTGAAGAAGGCGCAGCAGCGCCTCTTCAACCTCAGGAGGCTGAAGTAATTTGGCTTGTCACCAAAAGCACTCACAAACTTCTACAGATGCACAATCGAGAGCATCCTGGCGGGCTGTATCACCGCCTGGTACGGCAACTGCTCCGCCCACAACCGTAAGGCTCTCCAGAGGGTAGTGAGGTCTGCACAACGCATCACCGGGGGCAAACTACCTGCCCTCCAGGACACCTACACCACCCGATGTTACAGGAAGGCCATAAAGATCATCAAGGACAACAACCACCCGAGCCACTGCCTGTTCACCCCGCTGTCATCCAGAAGGCGAGGTCAGTACAGGTGCATCAAAGCTGGGACCGAGTGACTGAAAAACAGCTTCTATCTCAAGGCCATCAGACTGTTAAACATCCACCACTAACATTGAGTGGCTGCTGCCAACACACTGTCAATGACACTGACTCAACTCCAGCCACTTTAATAATGGGAATTGATGGGAAATGATGTAAATATATCACTAGCCACTTTAAACAATGCTACCTTATATAATATTACTTACCCTACATTATTCATCTCATATGCATACGTATATACTGTACTCTATATCATCGACTGCATCCTTATGTAATACATGTATCACTAGCCACTTTAACTATGCCACTTTGTTTACATACTCATCTCATATGTATATACTGTACTCGATACCATCTACTGCATCTTGCCTATGCTGCTCTGTACCATCACTCATTCATATATCCTTATGTACATATTCTTTATCCCCTTACACTGTGTATAAGACAGTAGTTTTTTGGAATTGTTAGTTAGATTACTTGTTCGTTATTGCTGCATTGTCGGAACTAGAAGCACAAGCATTTCGCTACACTCGCATTAACATCTGCTAACCATGTGTATGTGACAAATAAAATTTGATTTGTTTCTCCAACCTACTCCTTCCTCTTGTCTAGTCTCTGTTTCTCCAACTTACTCCTTCCTCTTGTCTAGTCTCTGTTTCTCCAACCTACTCCTTCCTCTTGTCTAGTCTCTGTTTCTCCAACCTACTCCTTCCTCGTGTCTAGTCTCTGTTTCTCCAACCTACTCCTTCCTCTTGTCTAGTCTCTGTTTCTCCAACCTACTCCTTCCTCGTGTCTAGTCTCTGTTTCTCCAACCTACTCCTTCCTCGTGTCTAGTCTCTGTTTCTCCAACCTACTCCTTCCTCGTGTCTAGTCTGTTTCTCCAACCTACTCCTTCCTCTTGTCTAGTCTCTGTTTCTCCTATGTAGTCCTCTTGTCTAGTCTCTGTTTCTCCAACCTACTCCTTCCTCTTGTCTAGTCTCTGTTTCTCCTATGTAGTCCTCTTGTCTAGTCTCTGTTTCTCCTATGTAGTCCTCTTGTCTAGTCTCTGTTTCTCCTATGTAGTCCTCTTGTCTAGTCTCTGTTTCTCCTATGTAGTCCTCTTGTCTAGTCTCTGTTTCTCCAACCTACTCCTTCCTCGTGTCTAGTCTCTGTTTCTCCAACCTACTCCTTCCTCTTGTCTAGTCTCTGTTTCTCCAACCTACTCCTTCCTCGTGTCTAGTCTCTGTTTCTCCAACCTACTCCTTCCTCTTGTCTAGTCTCTGTTTCTCCTATGTAGTCCTCTTGTCTAGTCTCTGTTTCTCCAACCTACTCCTTCCTCTTGTCTAGTCTCTGTTTCTCCTATGTAGTCCTCTTGTCTAGTCTCTGTTTCTCCAACCTACTCCTTCCTCTTGTCTAGTCTCTGTTTCTCCTATGTAGTCCTCTTGTCTAGTCTCTGTTTCTCCAACCTACTCCTTCCTCTTGTCTCTTGTCTAGTCTCTGTTTTTCTGTTTCCAACCTACTCCTTCCTCGTGTCTAACTGTTTCTCCAACTCCTTCCTCGTGTCTAGTCTCTGTTTCTCCAACCTACTCCTTCCTCTTGTCTAGTCTCTGTTTCTCCAACCTACTCCTTCCTCTTGTCTAGTCTCTGTTTCTCCAACCTACTCCTTCCTCTTGTCTAGTCTCTGTTTCTCCAACCTCCAACCTCCAACCTCTCCTTCTAGTCTCTGTTTCTCCAACCTACTCCTTCTCTGTTTCTCTGTTTCTCCAACCTACTCCTTCCTCTTGTCTAGTCTCTGTTTCTCCAACCTACTCCTTCCTCTTGTCTAGTCTCTGTTTCTCCAACCTACTCCTTCCTCTTGTCTAGTCTCTGTTTCTCCAACCTCTTGTCTAGTCTCCTTCCTCTTGTCTAGTCTCTGTTTCTCCAACCTACTCCTTCCTCGTGTCTAGTCTCTGTTTCTCCAACCTACTCCTTCCTCTTGTCTAGTCTCTGTTTCTCCAACCTACTCCTTCCTCTTGTCTTCTGTTTCTCCTATGTAGTCCTTCCTCTCTTGTCTAGTCTCTGTTTCTCCAACCTACTCCTTCCTCTCTGTCTCCAGTCTCTGTTTCTCCTATGTAGTCCTCTTGTCTAGTCTCTGTTTCTCCAACCTACTCCTTCCTCTTGTCTAGTCTCTGTTTCTCCAACCTACTCCTTCCTCGTGTCTAGTCTCTGTTTCTCCAACCTACTCCTTCCTCTTGTCTATTATCTGTTTCTCCTATGTAGTCCTCTTGTCTAGTCTCTGTTTCTCCTATGTAGTCCTCTTGTCTAGTCTCTGTTTCTCCTATGTAGTCCTCTTGTGTAGTCTATGATTCTCCTACCTGGTCTTCTTTTCTAGTCTCTGTTTCTCCTACCTAGTCGTCTTGTCTCTGTTTCTCCTACCTAGTCCTCTTGTCTCTGTTTCTCCAACCTAGTCATCTTGTCTCTGTTTCTCCTACCTAGTCCTATTGTCTAGTCTCTATTCTCCTACCTGGTCCTCTTGTCTAGTCTCTGTTTCTCCTATCTAGTCCTCTTGTCTTGTCTCTGTTTATCCTACCTAGTTCTCTTGTCTCTCTTTCTCCTACCTAGTCCTCTTGTCTAGACTGTTTCTGCTACCTTGTCCTCTTGTCTAGTCTCTGTTTCTGCTACCTGGTCCTCTATCTAGTCTCTGTTTCTGCTACCTGGTCCTCTATCTAGTCTCTGTTTCTCCTATGTAGTCCTCTTGTCTAGTCTCTGTGTCTCCTACCTAGTCCTCTTGTCTCTGTTTCTCCTACCTAGTCCTCTTGTCTCTGTTTCTCCTACCTAGTCCTCTTGTCTAGTCTCTGTTTCTCCTACCTAGTCCTCTTGTATCTGTTTCTCCTACCTGGTTCTCTTGTCTAAACTCTGTTTCTCCTACCTAGTCCTCTTGTCTCTGTTTCTCCTACCTAGTCCTCTTGTATATTCTCTGTTTCTCCTACCTACTCCTCTTGTCTCTGTGTCTCCTACCTAGTCCTCTTGTCTAGTCTCTGTTTCTCCTACCTACTCCTCTTGTCTCTGTTTCTCCTACCTAGTCCTCTTGTCTAGTCTCTGTTTCTCCTACCTAGTCCTCTTGTCTATTCTCTGTTTCTCCTACGTAGTCCTCTTGTCTAGTCTCTGTTCTCCCACCTAGTCCTCTTGTCTCTGTTTCTCCTACCTAGTCCTCTTGTCGTGTCTCTGTTTCTCCTATGTAGTCCTCTTATCTGGTCTCTGTTTCTCCGACCTAGTCCTTTTGTCTCTGTTTCTCCTACCTAGACCTCTTGTCTCTGTTTCTCCTACAGAGTCCTCTTGTCCATTCTTTGTTTTTCCTACCTAGTCCTCTTGTCTAGTCTCTGTTTCTCCTATGTAGTCCTTTTGTCTAGTCTCTGTTTCTCCTATGTAGTCCTCTTGTCTAGTCTCTGTTTCTCCTACCTAGTCCTCTTGTCGAGTGTCTGTTTCTCCTATGTAGTCCTCTTGTCTAGTCTCTGTTTCTCCTACCTAGTCCTTTTGTCTATTCTCTGTTTCTCCTACCTAGTCCTCTTGTCTAGTCTCTGTTTCTCCTACGTAGTCCTCTTGTCTCCCAATCTCTCCTCCATCTCTCCTCCATCTCTCCTCCATCGCTCCTCTGTCCTGTCTCCTCTGTCTCTCCTCCATCTCTCCCCATCTCTCCTCCATCTGTCCTCCATCTCTCCTCCATCTCTCCCCATCTCTCCTCTGTGCTGTCTCCTCCATCACTCCTCCATCTCTCCCCATCTCTACCAATCTCTCCTCCATCTCTCCCCATCTCTCCCCATCTCTCCTCCATTTCTCCCCCATATCTCCTACATCTCTACCCCATCTCTCCTCCATCTCTCCCCATCTCTCTCATGTTGTCTCCTCCATCTCTCCTCTATCTCTCCCGATCTCTCCCCATCTCTCCCATCTCTCCTCCATCCCACCTCCATCTCCCATCCATCTCTCCTCCATCTCTCTCCATCTCTCCCCATCTCTCCTCCATCTCTCCTCCATCTCTCCTCCATCTCTCCTCTGTCCTGTCTCCTCCATCTCTCCTCATCTCTCCTCTGTGCTCTCTCCTCCATCTCTCCATCTCTCCCCATCTCTCCTCTGTGCTCTCTCCTCCATCTCTCCTCCATCTCTCCCCATCTCTCCTCTGTGCTCTCTCCTCCACCTCTCCATCTCTCCCCATCTCTCCTCTGTGCTCTCTCCTCCATCTCTCCCCATCTCTCCCATCTCTCCTCCATCCCACCTCCATCTCCCATCCATCTCTCCTCCATCTCTCTCCATCTCTCCCCATCTCTCCTCATCTCTCCTCCATCTCTCCTCCATCTCTCCTCCATCTCTCCTCTGTCCTGTCTCCTCCATCTCTCCTCCATCTCTCCCCATCTCTTCTCAGTGCTCTCTCCTCCATCTCTCCTCCATCTCTCCCCATCTCTCCTCCATCTCTCCTCTGTGCTGTTTCCTCCATCTCTCCCCATCTCTCCCCATCTCTCCTCCATCTCTCCTCCATCTCTCCCCCATCTCTCCTCCATCTCTCCCCATCTCGCCCCATCTCTCCTCCATCTCTCCTCTGTGCTGTCTCCTCCATCTCTCCACCATCTCTCCCCATCTCTCCTCCATCTCTCCCCCATCTCTCCTCCATCTCTCCTCCATCTCTCCCCATCTCTCCTCCATCTCTCCTCTGTGCTGTCTCCTCCATCTCTCCCCATCTCTCCTCCATCTCTCCCCCATCTCTCCTCCGTCTCTCCTCCATCCCTCCTCCATCTCTCCCCATCTCTCCTCCATCTCTCCTCTGTGCTGTCTCCTCCATCTCTCCCCCATCTCTCCCCATCTCTCCTCCATCTCTCCTCCATCTCTCCCCCATCTCTCCCCATCTCTCCTCCATCTCTCCTTCATCTCTCTCCATCTCTCCCCATCTCTCCTCCATCTCTCCTCCATCTCTCCTCTGTGCTGTCTCCTCCATCTCTCACCCATCTCTCCCCATCTCTCCTCCATCTCTCCTCCATCTCTCCCCATCTCTCCTCCATCTCTCCTCTGTGCTGTCTCCTCCATCTCTCCCCATCTCTCTCCATCTCTCCTCCATCTCTCCTTCATCTCTCTCCATCTCTCCTCTTTGCTCTCTCCTCCATCTCTAATCCATCTCTCCTCGTTCTCTCCCCATCTCTCCTCCATATCTCCTCTGTGATGTCTCCTCTATCTCCCCTCCATCTCCCCTCCATCTCTAATCCATCTCTCCTCCATCTCTCCCCATCTCTCCTCCATCTCTCCTCTGTTATGTCTCCTCCATCTCTCCATCTCTCCCCATGTCTCCTCCATCTCTCCCCATATCTCCTCCATCTCTCCCCATATCTCCTCCATCTCTCCCCCATCTCTCCTCCATCTCTCCTCCATCTCCATGTTTCTCCTATGTAGTCCTCTTATCTGGTCTCTGTTTCTCTGACCTAGTCCTCTTGTATATTCTCTGTTTCTCCTACGTAGTCCTCTTGTCCAGTCTCTGTTTCTCCTACCTAGTCCTTTTGTGCTACCTAGTCCTCTGTGCTGTCTCCTCCATCTCTCCTCCATCTCTCCTCCATCTCACCGCCATCTCTCCTCCATCTCTCCCCAACTTTCCTCCATCTCTCCCCATCTCTCCCCATCTCTCCTCCATCTCTCCCCATCTCTCCTCCATCTCTCCATCTCTCCTCCATCTCTCCATCTCTCCTCCATCTCTCCATCTCTCCCCATCTCTCCTCCATCTCTCCTCTCTCCTCCATCTCTCCATCTCTCCTCCATCTCTCAATCTCTCCTCTGTTCTGACTCCCTCAATAGTATCCCTCATTATCTGCTATTCGATAGGGAAGATCTCAATTGCATATTCCTCGCATGCTTTCTCCTCATTTCCTTCTCAAAATCCATTGGATGAGAAAGCCAGAGGACCCTCCCCTCTGACCTTCTCCAATGGGTTTTGAGAAGGAGACAAGGAGAGAGGAGTGTGATCTTCCCATAGACTTTGTTTCTCCTCTGGAGCCTTTATCTCTCCTCTCTCTGCTCTCTCTGTCCTCTCTGCTCTCTCCTCTCTCTGGCCTCTCTGTCCTCTCTGTCCTCTCTGCTCTGTCCTCTCTCTGCTCTCTCTGTCCTCTCTGTCCTCTCTGCTCTCTCTGTTCTCTCTGCTCTCTGCTCTCTCTGTCCTCTCTGTCTCTCTGTTTTCTTTGCCAATCAATTCAATTCAATTCAAGGGCTTTGTTGGCATGGGAAACGTGTTAACATTGCCAAAGCAAGTGAGGTAGATAATATATAAAGTGAATATATAAAGTGAAATAAACAATAAAAATTAACAGTAAACATTACACATACAGAAGTTTCAAAACAATAAAGACATTACAAATGTCATATTATATATATATACAGTGTTCTAACAATGTACAAATGGCTAAAGGACACAAGATAAAATAAATAAGCATAAATATGGGTTGTATTTACAATGGTGTGTGTTCTTCACTGGTTGCCCTTTTCTCGTGGCAACAGGTCACAAATCTTGCTGCTGTGATGGCACACTGTGGAATTTCACCCAGTAGATATGGGAGTTTATCAAAATTGGATTTGTTTTCGAATTCTTTGTGGATCTGTGTAATCTGAGGGAAATATGTCTCTCTAATATGGTCATACATTGGGCAGGAGGTTAGGAAGTGCAGCTCAGTTTCCACCTCATTTTGTGGGCAGTGAGCACATAGCCTGTCTTCTCTTGAGAGCCATGTCTGCCTACGGCGGAATATCTCAATAGCAAGGCTATGCTCACTGAGTCTGTACATAGTCAAAGCTTTCCTTAATTTTGGGTCAGTCACAGTGGTCAGGTATTCTGCCACTGTGTACTCTCTGTTTAGGGCCAAATAGCATTCTAGTTTACTCTGTTTTTTCGTTAATTCTTTCCAATGTGTCAAGTAATTATCTTTTTGTTTTCTCATGATTTGGTTGGGTCTAATTGTGCTGCTGTCCTGGGGCTCTGTAGGGTGTGTTTGTGTTTGTGAACAGAGCCCCAGGACCAGCTTGCAAAGCGGACTCTTCTCCAGGTTCATCTCTCTGTAGGTGATGCCTTTGTTATGGAAGGTTTGGGAATCACTTCCTTGTAGGTGGTTATAGAATTTAACGGATTTTGATAATTAGTGTCTATCGGCCTAATTCTGCTCTGCATGCATTATTTGGTGTTCTACGTTGTACACGGAGGATATTTTTGCAGAATTCTGCGTGCAGAGTCTCAATTTGGTGTTTTCCCATTTTGTGAAGTCTTGGTTGGTGAGCGGACCCCAGACCTCACAACCAGAAAGGGCAATGGGCTCTATGACTTCAAGTATTTGTAGCCAAATCCTAATTGGTATGTTGAAATTTATGTTTCTTTTGATGGCATAGAATGCCCTTCTTGCCTTGTCACTCAGATCGTTCACAGCTTTGTGGAAGTTACCTGTGGCGCTGATGTTTAGCTCTCTCTATTCTCTTTGCTCTCTCTGTTCTCTCTGCTCTCTCTGTCCTCTGTGCTCTCTCTGTCCTCTCTGCTCTCTCTGTCCTCTCTGTTTCTCTGTCTCTGTGTTTTCTTTGCTCTCTCTTTGCTCACTCTGCTCTCTGTTCTCTCTGTTCTCTCTCCTCTCCCTGCTCTCTCTGTCTCTGTCTCTCTGTTTTCTTTGCTCTCTCTTTGCTCTCTCTTTGCTCTCTCTGTTCTCTCTGTTCTCTCTCCTCTCCCTGCTCTCTCTGTCTCTGTCTCTCTGTTTTCTTTGCTCTCTCTTTGCTCTCTCTTTGCTCACTCTGTTCTCTCTGTTCTCTCTGTTCTCTCTGTTCTCTCTCCTCTCCCTGCTCTCTCTGTCTCTGTCTCTCTGTCTCTGTTTTCTTTGCTCTCTCTTTGCTCTCTCTGCTCTCTCTGTTCTCTCTGTTCTCTCTGTTCTCTCTGTTTTCTTTGCTCTCTCTTTGCTCTCTCTGCTCTCTCTGTTCTCTCTGTCCTCTCTGCTCTCTCTGTTCTCTCTGTTCTCTCTGTTCTCTCTCCTCTCCCTGCTCTCTCTGTCTCTCTGTTTTCTTTGCTCTCTCTGCTCTCTCTGTTCTCTCTGTTCTCTCTGTTCTCTCTCCTCTCCCTGCTCTCTCTGTCTCTCTGTCTCTGTTTTCTTTGCTCTCTCTTTGCTCTCTCTGCTCTCTCTGTTCTCTCTGTTCTCTCTGTTCTCTCTCCTCTCCCTGCTCTCTCTGTCTCTCTGTCTCTGTTTTCTTTGCTCTCTCTTTGCTCTCTCTGCTCTCTCTGTTCTCTCTGTTCTCTCTGTTCTCTCTCCTCTCCCTGCTCTCTCTGTCTCTCTGTCTCTGTTTTCTTTGCTCTCTCTTTGCTCTCTCTGCTCTCTCTGTTCTCTCTGTTCTCTCTGTTCTCTCCTCTCCCTGCTCTCTCTGTCTCTCTGTCTCTGTTTTCTTTGCTCTCTCTTTGCTCTCTCTGCTCTCTCTGTTCTCTCTGCTCTCTCTGCTCTCTCTGTTCTCTCTGTCCTCTCTATTCTCTTTGCTCTCTCTGTTCTCTCTGCTCTCTCTGTTCTCTCTGCTCTCTCTGTTCTCTCTGTCATCTCTGCTCTCTCTGTTCTCTCTGCTCTCTCTCTGTTCTCTCTGTCTCTCGTTCACTACTGCCCATCTCTCCTCCACTCCTCCCTAGTCCTCTTATCATCTCTCTATTAGTCTCCCTGGTCTCTCTGTACCCCCACTCTCTCCTTTATTTTTCCCCATCTAAATCTCTCCTCTATGCTGGCTGCACTCCCTACAGGCTCTCTAGACGTCTCCCTTGTCTATTTCCCCGTATACAGTCCCTCTCTCCTCTCTAGCCTGTCTGTTCTCTCCTCTGTGCTAACGCGGGTGCCGGGGGACCCAGAATGCAGGGTACGGAGTGTGAGTGTGGTGCTGGGGGAGGGGGATCCTACATGCAGGGTGCAGAGTGTGATTGTGGGTAATTGTTTTTAACCGAGCTACTCCGAAAGGTGTGGCTCTCGTTAGGCTTGTTGCCAAGTTGCCACGCACGCTCTTATAACTGCTAGTGGAGGTGTCAGGAGGGTCTCAGTGCTGCTGTGGGGACTGGCTACCTCTCACCTGGTATCATCTGGGGTGGCGGGGTAGGCTAGTGGAGGTGGCAGGATGGTCTCAGTGCTGCTGTGGGGACTGGCTGCCTCTCACCTGGTATCATCTGGCTGCCTCTCACCTGGTATCATCTGGGGTGGCGGGGTAGGCTAGTGGAGGTGGCAGGAGGGTCTCAGTGCTGCTGTGGGGACTGGCTGCCTCTTACCTGGTATCATCTGGGGTGGCGGGGTAGGCTAGTGGAGGTGTCAGGAGGGTCTCAGTCCTCTTGCCTGGTATCATCTGGGGTGGCGGGGTAGGCTAGTGGAGGTGGCAGGATGGTCTCAGTGCTGCTGTGGGGACTGGCTGCCTCTCACCTGGTATCATCTGGCAGCCTCTTACCTGGTATCATCTGGCTGCCTCTTACCTGGTATCATCTGGCTACCTCTCACCTGGTATCATCTGGCTACCTCTCACCTGGTATCATCTGGCTACCTCTTACCTGGTATCATCTGGCAGCCTCTTACCTGGTATCATCTGGCAGCCTCTTACCTGGTATCATCTGGCTACCTCTCACCTGGTATCATCTGGCAGCCTCTTACCTGGTATCATCTGGCTGACTCTTACCTGGTAACATCTGGGGTGGCGGGGTAGTCTAGTGGTTAGGGTGTTGGAATAGTTACCTGGTATAATATGTGTCAGGGCAGTAACACTACACTATCAAACCTCTGTCCAGATCTGTCTGTCCAGATCCTGGCTAGTCCCTACACCGTCACACCTGTCTGTCCAGATCCTGGCTAGTCCCTACACTATCACACCTGTCTGTCCAGATCCTGGCTAGTCCCTACACCGTCACACCTGTCTGTCCAGATCCTGGCTAGTCCCTACACTATCACACCTGTCTGTCCAGATCCTGGCTAGTCCCTACACCGTCACACCTGTCTGTCCAGATCCTGGCTAGTCCCTACACCATCACACCTGTCTGTCCAGATCCTGGCTAGTCCCTACACCATCACACCTGTCTGTCCAGATCCTGGCTAGTCCATACACTATCACACCTGTCTGTCCAGATCCTGGCTATTCCCTACACCATTACACCTGTCTGTCTAGAGACTGGCTTGTACCTACACTATCATACCTGTCTGTCCAGATCCTGGCAAGTCCCTACTCTATCACACCTGTCTGTCCAGATCCTGGCTAGGCCCTACACTATCACACCTGTCTGTCCAGATCCTGGCTAGTACCTACACTATCACACCTGTCTGTCCAGATCCTGGCTAGTCCCTACACCGTCACACCTGTCTGTCCAGATCCTGGCTAGTCCCTACACCATTACACCTGTCTGTCTAGAGACTGGCTAGTACCTACACTATCATACCTGTCTGCCCAGATCCTGGCTAGTCCCTACACTATCATACCTGTCTGTCCAGATCCTGGCTAGTCCCTACACTATCACACCTGTCTGTCCAGATCCTGGCTAGTCCCTACACCGTCACACCTGTCTGTCCAGATCCTGGCTAGTCCCTACACCATCACACCTGTCTGTCCAGATCCTGGCTAGTCCATACACTATCACACCTGTCTGTCCAGATCCTGGCTATTCCCTACACCATTACACCTGTCTGTCTAGAGACTGGCTTGTACCTACACTATCATACCTGTCTGTCCAGATCCTGGCAAGTCCCTACTCTATCACACCTGTCTGTCCAGATCCTGGCTAGGCCCTACACTATCACACCTGTCTGTCCAGATCCTGGCTAGTACCTACACTATCACACCTGTCTGTCCAGATCCTGGCTAGTCCCTACACCGTCACACCTGTCTGTCCAGATCCTGGCTAGTCCCTACACCATTACACCTGTCTGTCTAGAGACTGGCTAGTACCTACACTATCATACCTGTCTGCCCAGATCCTGGCTAGTCCCTACACTATCATACCTGTCTGTCCAGATCCTGGCTAGTCCCAACACTATCACACCTGTCTGTCCAGATCCTGGCTAGGCCCTACACTATCACACCTGTCTGTCCAGATCCTGGCTAGTACCTACACCATCACACCTGTCTGTCCAGATCCTGGCTAGTACCTACACTATCACACCTGTCTGTCCAGATCCTGGCTAGTACCTACACTATCACACCTGTCTGTCCAGATCCTGGCTAGTACTTGCACTATCACACCTGTCTGTCCAGATCCTGGCTAGTCCCTACACCGTCACACCTGTCTGTCCAGATCCTGGCTAGTCCCTACACTATCACACCTGTCTGTCCAGATCCTGGCTAGTCCCTACACCGTCACACCTGTCTGTCCAGATCCTGGCTAGTCCCTACACTATCACACCTGTCTGTCCAGATCCTGGCTAGTACCTACACTATCACACCTGTCTGTCTAGATCCTGGCTAGTACCTACACCGTCACACCTGTCTGTCCAGATCCTGGCTAGTACCTACACTATCACACCTGTCTGTCCAGATCCTCGCTAGTACCTACGCTATCACACCTGTCTGTCCAGATCCTGGCTAGTACCTACACTATCACACTTGTCTGTCCAGATCCTGGCTAGTACCTACACTATCACACCTGTCTGTCTAGATCCTGGCTAGTACCTACACAGTCACACCTGCCTGTCCAGATCCTGGCTAGTACCTACACTATCTACACTATCACACCTATCTTTCCAGATCCTAGCTAGTACCTACACTGTCACACCCGTCTCTCCAGATCCTGGCTAGTAACTACACCGTCACACCTGTCTGTCCAGATTCTGGCTAGTACCTACACCGTCACACCTGTCTGTCCAGTTCCTAGCTAGTACCTACACCGTCACACCTGTCTGTCCAGATTCTGGCTTGCCCCTACACTATCATACCTGTCTGTCCAGATCCTGGCTAGTCCCTACACTATCACACATGTCTGTCCAGATCCTGGCTAGTCCCTACACTATCACACCTGTCTGTCCAGAACCTGGCTAGTACCTACACAGTCACACCTGCCTGTCCAGATCCTGGCTAGTACCTACACTATCACACCTATCTTTCCAGATCCTGGCTAGTACCTACACTGTCACACCCATCTCTCCAGATCCTGGCTAGTACCTCCACCGTCACACCTGTCTGTATAGAGACTGGCTAGTCCCTACACTATCATACCTGTCTGTCCAGACCCTGGCTAGTCCCTACACTATCACACCTGCCTGTCCAGATCCTGGCTAGTCCCTACACTATCACACCTGTCTGTCCAGATCCTGGCTAGTACCTACACTATCACACCTGTCTGTCCAGGTCCTGGCTAGTCCCTACACCGTCACACCTGTCTGTCCAGATCCTGGCTAGTACCTACACTATCACACCTGTCTGTCCAGATCCTGGCTAGTCCCCACACTATCACACCTGTCTGTCCAGATCCTGTCTAGTACCTACACTGTGACACCTGTCTGTCCAGATCCTGGCTTGTACCTACACTATCACACCTGTCTGTCCAGATCCTGTCTAGTACCTACACTATCACACCTGTCTGTCCAGATCCTGGCTAGTCCTTACACTATCATACCTGTCTGTCCAGATCCAGGCTAGTACATACACTATCACACCTGTCTGTCCAGATCCAGGCTAGTACCTACACCATTACACCTGTCTGTCTGGAGACTGGCTAGTCCCTACACTATCACACCTGCCTGTCCAGATCCTGGCTAGTCCCTACACTATCACACCTGTCTGTCCAGATCCTGGCTAGTACCTACACTATCACACCTGTCTGTCCAGATCCTGGCTAGTACCTACACTATCACACCTGTCTGTCCAGATCCTGGCTAGTCCTTACACTATCATACCTGTCTGTCCAGATCCTGGCTAATACCTACACTATCACACCTGTCTGTCCAGATCCAGGCTAGTACCTACACCATTACACCTGTCAGTGTAGGGACTAGCCAGTCTCTAGACAATCATACCTGTCTGTCCAGACCCTGGCTAGTCCCTACACTATCACACCTGCCTGTCCAGAGACTGGCTAGTCCCTACACTATCACACCTCTCTGTCTATCCAGATCCTGGCTAGTCCCTACACCCGTATCTTCCCTGCGACTTGCCTTGTCCTTAATTGTGTAGATTAACCGTGTAGCCTCCGATGCTACTGTGGCTAATACCAAAGCCAGTGGAAGGACAGTGGTCTCTCTATCACAGGTGAAGGATCTTTTAAATGAACAAAAAGACCTATCAGCAGTTGTTACAACATCAAGAAAATAATTGTAAGTGTTTTGTCCAGATACTGGTGTATTCAACTAATAAAAGAATGGACGGACCTGACCAGAGAGGTCCAGGACCTGAAGAACAGTTTGCAGTTCTCCGAGGGTCAGCTCGACGAGGTGAAATAGGAGAACGGCAGGATGACAGCAATCTGTAAGACATTGAGAGAGGACATCAGTTCTGTGTGTGAATTCATGATAACAATGATGAAGAAATCAGATTATCTCGAGGGACAATCAAGGCGGAACAACATTGTTGTACACAGAATTACAAAAATCTCCACATGAGACCTGGACGGACTCTGAGGAGAAAGTGAGGGAAATGATCTCTGAGAAAATGAAGATAGACTATAGGAAGATTGAGTTGGAGCGTGCCCACAGGACTGGAAAACCCACCACCGGCATAGATTACTGTCCCGGGCCAATAGTCATCAAGTTCCTGAGGATTACTGTCCCGGGCCAATAGTCATCAGGTTCCTGAGGATTACTGTCCCGGGCCAATAGTCATCAAGTTCCTGAGGATTACTGTCCAGGGCCAATAGTCATCAAGTTCCTGAGGATTACTGTCCCGGGCCAATAGTCATCAAGTTCCTCAGGATTACTGTCCCGGGCCAATAGTCATCAAGTTCCTGAGGATGACTGTCCCGGGCCAATAGTCATCAAGTTCCTGAGGATTACTGTCCCGGGCCAATAGTCATCAAGTTCCTGAGGATTTCTGTCCCGGGCCAATAGTCATCAAGTTCCTGAGGATTACTCTCCCGGGCCAATAGTCATCAAGTTCCTGAAGATTACTGTCCCGGGCCAATAGTCATCAAGTTCCTGAGGATTACTGTCCCGGGCCAATAGTCATCAAGTTCCTGAGGTTCAAGGACAAGGTATCAATTCTGGAAAGAGCCAAGAACTTGAGAGGAACGAGGACTATCCTGAAGCTGTGCACCAGAAGAGAAAATAACTTATTGGCTATGAAAGCTGCCAGAGCGAGTGGGGGCATTGCTTACATCCGATATGACAGGCTCATTGTCAACCCTCCCTATCAGAAGCTTGGAAGGGATGAGAGAGCCAAGTCTGTGGGTTTGTAGCTTCAACCCCAAAAAACACACACACACACCAATTGATTAATCGACAACTGAATGCATATTTTTTTATCTTGCTTTGTCTGCTCATCTCCATATTATGTCTATCTCTGATAAGCTACCCAGGAAAGGGCTGAAAAGAGCCCATATTCATATATGTAGCCTTAGAAATCAGGTTCATGAAATCAATAACTTGCTAACATCAGATAACATTCATATATTAGCCATTTGTGAGACTCACTTAGATAATTAATTTCATGATACAGCAGTAGCAATACAAGGATATAACATCGATAGAAGATACACAAATGCTTATGGGGCAGGTGATGCTGTATATATTCAGAGCCATATCCCTGTAATGTTTATAGGGGAGGTGTTGCTGTATATATTCAGAGCCATATCCCTGTAATGTTTATAGGGGAGGTGTTGCTGTATATATTCAGAGCCATATCCCTGTAATGTTTATAGGGGAGGTGCTGTATATATTCAGAGCCATATCCCTGTAATGTTTATAGGGAGGTGTTGCTGTATATATTCAGAGCCATATCCCTGTAATGTTTATAGGGGAGGTGTTGTTGTGTATATTCAGAGCCATATCCCTGTAATGTTTATGGGGAGGTGTTGTTGTATATATTCAGAGCCATATCCCTGTAATGTTTATAGGGGAGGTGTTGCTGTATATATTCAGAGCCATATCCCTGTAATGTTTATAGGGGAGGTGTTGTTGTGTATATTCAGAGCCATATCCCTGTAATGTTTATGGGGAGGTGTTGTTGTATATATTCAGAGCCATATCCCTGTAATGTTTATAGGGGAGGTGTTGTTGTATATATTCAGAGCCATATCCCTGTAATGTTTATAGGGGAGGTGCTGTATATATTCAGAGCCATATCCCTGTAATGTTTATAGGGGAGGTGTTGTTGTATATATTCAGAGCCATATCCCTGTAAAGTTTATAGTTTTTTTAACCTGGATAATACTCGCCAGTCCAGCTTCCCTGCCCCATCCACCGCTGCCCCCTGGACACTGATCACTTGGCTACATAGCTGATGCATGCTGGACTGTCCATTAATCACGGTACTCCATTCTGCTTGTGTATGTTTTATCTGTCGGCCCCAGCCGCACTCAGGCTCTGTGTGTAGTTAATCCGACCCTCCCTGCCTAGTCAACGCCATTTTACCTGCTGTTGTTGTGCTAGCTGATTAGCTGTTGTTGTCTAACCTACTGTTTTAGCTACTGTTTTAGCTAGCTCTCCCAATTCAACACCTGTGATTACTGTATGCCTCGCTGTATGTCTCTCTCAAATGTCAATATGCCTTGTATACTGTTGTTCAGGTTAGTTATCATTGTTTTAGTTTACAATGGAGCCCATAGTTCCACTCTTCATACCCCTGATACCTCCTTTGTCCCACTTCCCACACATGCGGTGACCTCACCCATTACAACCAGCATGTTCAGTGATACAACCTCTCTCATCATCACCCAGTGCCTGGGCTTACCTCCGCTGTACCCGCACCCCACCATACCCCTGTCTGCGCATTATGCCCTGAATATATTCTACCATGCCCAGAAATCTGCTCCTTTTATTCTCTGTCCCCAATTCTCTAGGCGACCAGTTTTGATAGCCTTTAGCCGCACCCTCATTCTACTCCTCCTCTGTTCCGCGGGTGATGTGGAGGTAAACCCAGGCCCTGCATGTCCCCAGGCACCCTCATTTGTTGACTTCTGTGATCGAAAAAGCCTTGGTTTCATGCATGTCAACATCAGAAGCCTCCTCCCTAAGTTTGTTTTACTCACTGCTTTAGCACACTCTGCTAACCCTGATGTCCTTGCCGTGTCTGAATCCTGGCTCAGGAAGGCCACCAAAAATTCTGAGATTGCCATACCCAACTATAACATTTTCCGTCAAGATAGAACTGCCAAAGGGGGAGGAGTTGCAGTTTTACTGCAGAGACAGACTGCAAAGTAATGTCATACTTTCCAGGTCCATACCAAAACAGTTCGAACTACTAATTTTGAAAATGACTCTCTCCAGAAATAAGTCTCTCACTGTTGCCACCTGCTACCGACCTCCCTCAGCTCCCAGCTGTGCCCTGGACACCATTTGTGAATTGATCGCCCCCCATCTAGCTTAAGAGTTTGTTCTGTTAGGTGACCTAAACTGGGATATGCTTAACACCCCGGCAGTCCTACAATCTAAGCTAGATGCCCTCAATCTCACACAAACCATCAAGGAACCCACCAGGTACAACCTTAAATCTGTAAACAAGGGCACCCTCATAGACGTCATCCTGACCAACTGGCCCTCCAAATACACCTCCGCTGTCTTCAACCAGGATCTCAGCGATCACTGCCTCATTGCCTGTATCCGCTATGGATCCGCAGTCAAACGACCACGCCTCATCACTGTCAAACGCTCCCTAAAACACTTCTGTGAGCAGGCCTTTCTAATCAACCTGGCCCGGGTATCCTGGAAGGACATTGACCTCATCCCGTCAGTTGAGGATGCCTGGTCATTCTTTAAAAGTAACTTCCTCACCATTTTAGATAAGCATGCTCCGTTCAAAAAATGCAGAACTAAGAACAGATATAGCCCTTGGTTCACTCCAGACCTGACTGCCCTCGACCAGCACAAAAATATCCTGTGGCGGACTGCAATAGCATCGAATAGTCCCCGCGATATGCAACTGTTCAGGGAAGTCAGGAACCAATACACGCAGTCAGTCAGGAAAGCTAAGGCCAGCTTCTTCAGGCAGAAGTTTGCATCCTGTAGCTCCAACTCCAAAAAGTTCTGGGACACTGTGAAGTCAAATGGAGAACAAGAGCACCTCCTCCCAGCTGCCCACTGTACTGAGGCTAGGTTACATGGTCACCACCGATAAATCCATGATTATCGAAAACTTCAACAAGCATTTCTCAACAGCTGGCCATGCCTTCCGCCTGGCTACTCCAACCTCGGCCAACAGCTCCGCCCTCCCGCAGCTACTCGCCCAAGCCTCTCCAGGTTCTCCTTTAACCAAATCCAGATAGCAGATGTTCTGAAAGAACTGCAAAACCTGGACCCGTACAAATCAGCTGGGCTTGACAATCTGGACCCTCTATTTCTGAAACTATCCGCCGCCATTGTCGCAACCCCTATTACCAGCCTGTTCAACCTCTCTTTCATATCGTCTGAGATCCCCAAGGAATGGAAAGCTGCCGCAGTCATCCCCCTCTTCAAAGGGGGAGACACCCTGGACCCAAACTGTTACAGACCTATATCCATCCTGCCCTGCCTATCTAAGGTCTTTGAAAGCCAAGTCAACAAACAGGTCACTGACCATCTCGAATCCCACCGTACCTTCTCCGCTGTGCAATCTGGTTTCCGAGCCGGTCACGGGTGCACCTCAGCCACGCTCAAGGTACTAAACGATATCATAACCGCCATCGATAAAAGACAGTACTGTGCAGCCGTCTTCATCGACCTTGCCAAGGCTTTCGACTCTGTCAATCACCATATTCTTATCGGCAGACTCAGTAGCCTCGGTTTTTCGGATGACTGCCTTGCCTGGTTCACCAATTACTTTGCAGACAGAATTCAGTGTGTCAAATCGAGGGCATGCTGTCTGGTCCTCTGGCAGTCTCTATGGGGGTGCCACAGGGTTCAATCCTCGGGCCGACTCTTTTCTCTGTATATATCAATGATGTTGCTCTTGCTGCGGCCGATTCCCTGATCCACCTCTACGCAGACGACACCATTCTATATACTTCCGGCCCGTCCTTGGACACTGTGCTATCTAACCTCCAAACGAGCTTCAATGCCATACAACACTCCTTCCGTGGCCTCCAACTGCTCTTAAACGCTAGTAAAACCAAATGCATGCTTTTCAACCGTTCGCTGCCTGCACCCGCACGCCTGACCAGCATCACCACCCTGGATGGTTCCGACCTTGAATATGTGGACATCTATAAGTACCTAGGTGTCTGGCTAGACTGTAAACTCTCCTTCCAGACTCATATCAAACATCTCCAATCGAAAATCAAATCAAGAGTCTGCTTTCTATTCCGCAACAAAGCCTCCTTCACTCATGCCGCCAAACTTACCCTAGTAAAACTGACTTTCCTACCGATCCTCGACTTCGGCGATGTCATCTACAAAATTGCTTCCAACACTCTACTCAGCAAACTGGATGCAGTTTATCACAGTGCCATCCGTTTTGTCACTAAAGCACCTTATACCAACCACCACTGCGACTTGTATGCTCTAGTCGGCTGGCCCTCACTACATATTCGTCGCCAGACCCACTGGCTCCAGGTCATCTACAAGTCCATGCTAGGTAAAGCTCCGCCTTATCTCAGTTCACTGGTCACGATGGCAACACCCATCCGTAGCACGCGCTCCAGAAGGTGTATCTCACTGATCATCCCTAAAGCCAACACCTCATTTGGCCGCCTTTCGTTCCAGTTCTCTGCTGCCTGTGACTGGAACGAATTGCAAAAATCGCTGAAGTTGGAGACTTTTATCTCCCTCACCAACTTCAAACATCTGCGATCTGAGCAGTTAACCGATCGCTGCAGCTGTACATAGTCTATTGGTAAATAGCCCACCCATTTTTACCTACCTCATCCCCATACTGTTTTTATTTATTTACTTTTCTGCTCTTTTGCACACCAGTATCTCTACCTGTACATGACCATCTGATCATTTATCACTCCAGTGTTATTAATCTGCAAAATTGTAATTATTTGCCTACCTCCTCATGCCTTTTGCACACAATGTATATAGACTCCCCTTTTTTTCTACTGTGTTATTGACTTGTTAATTGTTTACTCCATGTGTAACTCTGTGTTGTCTGTTCACACTGCTATGCTTTATCTTGGCCAGGTCGCAGTTGCAAATGAGAACTTGTTCTCAACTAGCCTACCTGGTTAAATAAAGGTGAAATAAAATAAAATAAAATAAAAAGGGGAGGTGTTGTTGTATATATTCAGAACCATATCCCTGTAATGTTTATAGGGGAGGTGTTGTATATATTCAGAGCCATATCCCTGTAATGCTTATAGGGGAAGTGATGTTGTGTATATTCAGAGCCATATCCCTGTAATGTTTATAGGGGAGGTGTTGTTGTATATATTCAGAGCCATATCCCTGTAATGTTTATGGGGGAGGTGCTGTTGTAAATATTCAGAACCATATCCCTGTAATGCTTAGAGATCATTTGTCAAGGGTTACTGAAGTGTTGTGGTTGCAGGTTCACCTGCCTCATCTAAATCCTTTTATTTTGGGGTGTTGTTATATGCGACCAAGTGCTAACAGTCAGTATCTAAATAATATGTGTGAAATGTTTGATAGTGTATGTGATGTAAACAGAGAGGTCTACTTTCTTGGAGACCTGAATATTGTCTGGTTTTCATCAAGCTGTCCGCTCAAGAGGAAGCTTCTCACTGTAACCAGTGATATATATAACATAAGGAATGATGTTAAAAACACTTTGGAGTTATTTAAATGAAATTATGGGCAGAAAGACAAATTCTACTCCATCTTTTATCGAATCAGATGGCTTATTCATCACAAAACCATTTGATGTTGGCAATTTTTTTAATGATTACTTCGTTGGCAAAGTGGGCAAACAGGATAGCCAACAATGAATAGTGAGCCATCGTATTCACGCAAAAAAAAAGAATAATGAATGAATGAATAATGAAATTAAGCATTGTAAGTTTGAATTTTGTAAAGTTAGTGAGGGACAGGTGGAAAAAATATTTGTATTGATCTATAATGGGCTTCCTAGTGCCGCAGCAGTCTAAGGCACTGCATCTCAGTGCTAGAGGCGTCACTACAGACCCTGGTTCGATTCCAGGCTGTATCACAACCGGTCGTGATTGGGCGTCCCATAGGGAGGCGCACAATTTTCCCAGCGTCATCCGGGTTTGGTCGGGGTAGGCCGTCTTTGTAAATAAGAATTTGTTCTTAAACTGACTTGCCTATTTAAATAAAGGTTGTATTTAAATACATATGTATATTTCTCTGTAAACAAATTAACAATAAACTTTCAGCATGCCTAAAGAGAAGGCCACTCAATATGTACTGCACTGACACAAATGACTGATGATTGGTTGAAGGAAAATGTTTAGAAGATTGTGGGAGCTGTACTGTTAGATTTCAGTGCAGCCTTTGATATTATTGACCATACCCTGTTATTGAGAACTTATGCTTTTCAACCTCTGCCATATTGTAGATTCAGAGCTATCTAATGTAGCTAATAGAACTCAGAGGGTTTTATTTAATGGAAGATTTTCTAATGTCAAAAATATAGGATGTGGTGTACCACAGGGCAGTTCTCTAGGCCCTCTACTCTTTTATATTTTTACCAATGACATTCCAATGGCATTAAACAAAGCATGTGTGTCCATGTATGCTGAAGATTCAACCATATACCCATCAGCAACCACAGCTAATGATGTCACTGAAACCTTTAACAAGGAGTTGCAGTCAGTTTTGGAATGGGTGGTCAGTAATAAACTGGTCCTCAACATCTCTAAAACTACGAGCATTGTATTTGGTACAAATCATTCCCTAAGCTCTAGACATCAGCTGAATCTGGTAATGAATGGTGTGGCTGTTGAACAAGTTGAGGAGACTAAATTACTTTATGTTAAACTGTCATGGTCAAAACATATAGATTGAATGGTTGTAAAGATGGGAACATGTCTGTCCGTAATAAAGAGATGTTCTGCTTTTTTGACACCACACTCCACAAAGCAAGTCCTGCAGGCTCTAGTTTTGTCATATCTTGATTATTGTCCAGCCGTGTGGTCAAATGCTGCTAAGAAAGACCTAGTTAAGTTGCAGCTGGCCCAGAACAGAGGAATATTTTGCTCTTCATTGTAATCAGAGGGCTGATATAAATACTATACATGCCAGTGTCTCTTGGCTAAGAGTTGAGGAGAGACTGACTGCATCACAGCTAGCCTACACCTGGTATGCATCCTGGCTGCAGTAATCACATAGAGACCTGTAATGAATCCTGGCTGTAGTCCCCTCATAGAGACCTGGTATGAATCCTGGCTGTAGTCCCCTCATAGAGACCTGGTATGAATCCTGGCTGTATTCCCCTCATAGAGACCTGGTATGAATCCTGGCTGTAGTCCCCTCATAGAGACCTGGTATGAATCCTGGCTGTAGTCCCCTCATAGAGACCGGGTATGAATCCTGGCTGTAGTCCCCTCATAGAGACCTGGTATGAATCCTGGCTGTAGTCCCCTCATAGAGACCTGGTATGAATCCTGGCTGTAGTCCCCTCATAGAGACCTGGTATGAATCCTGGCTGTAGTCCCCTCATAGAGACCTGGTATGAATCCTGGCTGTAGTCCCCTCATAGAGACCTGGTATGAATCCTGGCTGTAGTCCCCTCATAGAGACCTGGTATGAATCCTGGCTGTAGTCCCCTCATAGAGACCTGGTATGAATCCTGGCTGTAGTCCCCTCATAGAGACCTGGTATGAATCCTGGCTGTAGTCCCCTCATAGAGACCTGGTATGAATCCTGGCTGTAGTCCCCTCATAGAGACCTGGTATGAATCCTGGCTGTAGTCCCCTCATGGAGACCTGGTATGAACCCTGGCTGTAGTCCCCTCATAGAGACCTGGTATGATTCCTGGTTGTAGTCCCCTCATGGAGACCTGGTATGACTCCTGGTTGTAGTCCCCTCATAGAGACCTGGTATGAATCCTGGCTGTAGTCCCCTCATAGAGACCTGGTATGAATCCTGGCTGTAGTCCCCTCATGGAGACCTGGTATGAACCCTGGCTGTAGTCCCCTCCTAGAGACCTGGTATGATTCCTGGTTGTAGTCCCCTCATGGAGACCCGGTATGACTCCTGGTTGTAGTCCCCTCATAGAGACCTGGTATGCATCCCAAATGGCACCCTATTGCCTTTGTGTTCTGTGAAGAATAGGGAGTAGGCTGCCATTTGAGACACAGATGCTAAGGCCTTCTCTGTACCGCTCTGTTGAAACGTTAAGCTGTTAAGCTGTAGGGGTCGGAACGCAGTCAAACAGTTAAGAGCATTGGGTCAGTAACCTCCCTCTATAAGGCTCTAACAGCTAGCCTCCCTCTATAAGGCTCTAACAGCTAGCATCCCTCTATATGGCTCTAACAGCTAGCCTCCCTCTATATGTCTCTAACAGCTAGCATCCTCTATATGGCTCTAACAGTCAGCTAGCCTCCTCTATATGGCTCTAACAGCTAGCCTCCTCTATAAGGCTCTAACAGCCAGCTAGCCTACACCTCCCTCTATATGGCTCTAACAGTCAGCTAGCCTCCCTCTATATGGCTCTAAAAGTCAGCTAGCCTCCCTCTATATGGCTCTAACAGCTAGCCTCCCTCTATATGGCTCTAACAGTCAGCTAGCATCCCTCTATATGGCTCTAACAGTCAGCTAGCCTCCCTCTATATGGCTCTAACAGTCAGCTAGCCTCCCTCTATATGGCTCTAACAGTCAGCTAGCCTACACCTCCCTCTATATGGCTCTAACAGTCAGCTAGCCTCCCTCTATATGGCTCTAACAGTCAGCTAGCCTCCCTCTATATGTCTCTAACAGTCAGCTAGCCTCCCTCTATATGGCTCTAACAGCAAGCTAGCATCCCTCTATATGTCTCTAACAGTCAGCTAGCATCCCTCTATATGGCTCTAACAGTCAACTAGCCTCCCTCTATATGGCTCTAACAGTCAACTAGCCTACACCTCCCTCTATATGGCTCTAACAGCCAGCTAGTCTCCCTCTATATGGCTCTAACAGTCAGCTAGCATCCCTCTATATGGCTCTAACAGACAGCTAGTCTCCCTCTATATGGCTCTAACAGCCAGCTAGCATCCCTCTATATGGCTCTAACAGTCAGCTAGTCTCCTCTATATGGCTCTAACAGTCAGCTAGCCTAAACCTCCCTCTATATGGCTCTAACAGCCAGCTAGCATCCCTCTATATGGCTCTAACAGTCAGCTAGTCTCCCTCTATATGGCTCTAACAGTCAGCTAGCCTACACCTCCCTCTATATGGCTCTAACAGTCAGCTAGCATCCCTCTATAAGGCTCTAACAGCCAGCTAGCCTCCCTCTATATGGCTCTAACAGTCAACTAGCCTCCCTCTATATGGCTCTAACAGTCAGCTAGCCTCCCTCTATATGTCTCTAACAGTCAGCTAGCCTCCCTCTATATGGCTCTAACAGTCAGCTAGCATCCCTCTATATGTCTCTAACAGTCAGCTAGCATCCCTCTATATGGCTCTAACAGTCAACTAGCCTACACCTCCCTCTATATGGCTCTAACAGCCAGCTAGCATCCCTCTATATGGCTCTAACAGCCAGCTAGCCTCCCTCTATATGGCTCTAACAGCCAGCTAGCCTACACCTCCCTCTATATGGCTCTAACAGCCAGCTAGCCTACACCTCCTCTATATGGCTCTAACAGCCAGCTAGCCTACACCTCCTCTATATGGCTCTAACCGTCAGCTAGCCTCCTCTATATGGCTCTAACCGTCAGCTAGCATCCTCTATATGGCTCTAACAGCCAGCTAGCCTACACCTCCTCTATATGGCTCTAACCGTCAGCTAGCCTCCCTCTATATGGCTCTAACAGTCAGCTAGCATCCTCTATATGGCTCTAACAGCCAGCTAGCCTACACCTCCTCTATATGGCTCTAACAGTCAGCTAGCCTCCCTCTATATGGCTCTAACAGTCAGCTAGCATCCCTCTATATGGCTCTAACAGTCAGCTAGCATCCCTCTATATGGCTCTAACAGTCAGCTAGCCTCCCTCTATAAGGCTCTAACAGTCAGCTAGCATCCCTCTATATGGCTCTAACAGCCAGCTAGCCTCCCTCTATATGTCTCTAACAGTCAGCTAGCCTACACCTCCCTCTATATGGCTCTAACAGCCAGCTAGCATCTCTCTATATGGCTCTAACAGCCAGCTAGCCTCCCTCTATATGTCTCTAACAGTCAGCTAGCCTCCCTCTATATGGCTCTAACAGCCAGCTAGCCTCCCTCTATATGTCTCTAACAGTCAGCTAGCCTACACCTCCCTCTATATGGCTCTAACAGCCAGCTAGCATCCCTCTATATGGCTCTAACAGCCAGCTAGCCTCCCTCTATATGGCTCTAACAGTCAGCTATCATCCCTCTATATGGCTCTAACAGTCAGCTAGCCTCCCTCTATATGGCTCTAACAGTCAGCTAGCCTCCCTCTATATGGCTCTAACAGTCAGCTAGCCTCCCTCTATATGGCTCTAACAGTCAGCTAGCCTCCCTCTATAAGGCTCTAACAGCCAGCTAGCCTCCTCTATATGGCTCTAACAGTCAACTAGCCTCCCTCTATATCGCTCTAACAGTCAGCTAGCCTCCCTCTATATGTCTCTAACAGTCAGCTAGCATCCTCTATATGGCTCTAACAGTCAACTAGCCTACACCTCCCTCTATATGGCTCTAACAGCCAGCTAGCCTCCCTCTATATGGCTCTAACAGCCAGCTAGCATCCTCTATATGGCTCTAACAGCCAGCTAGCCTCCTCTATATGGCTCTAACAGCCAGCTAGCCTACACCTCCTCTATATGGCTCTCAACAGCCAGCTAGCCTACACCTCCCTCTATATGGCTCTAACCGTCAGCTAGCCTCCTCTATATGGCTCTAACAGTCAGCTAGCATCCCTCTATATGGCTCTAACAGCCAGCTAGCCTACACCTCCTCTATATGGCTCTAACCGTCAGCTAGCCTCCTCTATATGTCTCTAACAGTCAGCTAGCATCCTCTATATGGCTCTAACAGCCAGCTAGCCTACACCTCCCTGTATATGGCTCTAACAGCCAGCTAGTCTCCCTCTATATGGCTCTAACAGCCAGCTAGCATCCCTCTATATGGCTCTAACAGTCAGCTAGTCTCCTCTATATGGCTCTAACAGTCAGCTAGCCTAAACCTCCTCTATATGGCTCTAACAGCCAGCTAGCATCCCTCTATATGGCTCTAACAGTCAGCTAGTCTCCCTCTATATGGCTCTAACAGTCAGCTAGCCTACACCTCCCTCTATATGGCTCTAACAGTCAGCTAGCATCCCTCTATAAGGCTCTAACAGCCAGCTAGCCTCCCTCTATATGGCTCTAACAGTCAACTTGCCTCCCTCTATATCGCTCTAACAGTCAGCTAGCCTCCCTCTATATGTCTCTAACAGTCAGCTAGCCTCCCTCTATATGGCTCTAACAGTCAGCTAGCATCCCTCTATATGTCTCTAACAGTCAGCTAGCATCCCTCTATATGGCTCTAACAGTCAACTAGCCTACACCTCCCTCTATATGGCTCTAACAGCCAGCTAGCCTCCCTCTATATGGCTCTAACAGCCAGCTAGCATCCCTCTATATGGCTCTAACAGCCAGCTAGCCTCCCTCTATATGGCTCTAACAGCCAGCTAGCCTACACCTCCCTCTATATGGCTCTAACAGCCAGCTAGCCTACACCTCCCTCTATATGGCTCTAGCCGTCAGCTAGCCTCCCTCTATATGGCTCTAACCGTCAGCTAGCATCCCTCTATATGGCTCTAACAGCCAGCTAGCCTACACCTCCCTCTATATGGCTCTAACCGTCAGCTAGCCTCCCTCTATATGGCTCTAACAGTCAGCTAGCATCCCTCTATATAGCTCTAACAGCCAGCTAGCCTACACCTCCCTCTATATGGCTCTAACAGTCAGCTAGCCTCCCTCTATATGGCTCTAACAGTCAGCTAGCATCCCTCTATATGGCTCTAACAGTCAGCTAGCATCCCTCTATATGGCTCTAACAGTCAGCTAGCCTCCCTCTATAAGGCTCTAACAGTCAGCTAGCATCCCTCTATATGGCTCTAACAGCCAGCTAGCCTCCCTCTATATGTCTCTAACAGTCAGCTAGCCTACACCTCCCTCTATATGGCTCTAACAGCCAGCTAGCATCTCTCTATATGGCTCTAACAGCCAGCTAGCCTCCCTCTATATGTCTCTAACAGTCAGCTAGCCTACACCTCCTCTATATGGCTCTAACAGCCAGCTAGCATCCCTCTATATGGCTCTAACAGCCAGCTAGCCTCCCTCTATATGGCTCTAACAGTCAGCTATCATCCTCTCTATATGGCTCTAACAGTCAGCTAGCCTCCTCTATATGGCTCTAACAGTCAGCTAGCCTCCCTCTATATGGCTCTAACAGTCAGCTAGCCTCCTCTATATGGCTCTAACAGTCAGCTAGCCTCCCTCTATATGGCTCTAACAGTCAGCTAGCCTCCTCTCTATATGGCTCTAACAGTCAGCTAGCCTCCCTCTATATGGCTCTAACAGTCAGCTAGCCTCCCTCTATATGGCTCTAACAGTCAGCTAGCCTCCTCTATATGGCTCTAACAGTCAGCTAGCCTCCTCTATATGGCTCTAACAGTCAGCTAGCCTCCTCTATATGGCTCAACAGCCAGCTAGCCCTCTATATGGCTCTAACAGTCAGCTAGCATCCCTCTATATGGCTCTAACAGTCAGCTAGCCTACACCTCCCTCTATATGGCTCTAACAGCCAGCTAGCCTACACCTCCCTCTATATGGCTCTAACAGCCAGCTAGCCTACACCTCCCTCTATATGACTCTAACAGTCAGCTAGCCTACACCTCCTCTATAAGGCTCTAACAGTCAACTAGCCTACACCTCCTCTATATGGCTCTAACAGTCAGCTAGCCTCCCTCTATATGGCTCTAACAGTCAGCTAGCCTCCTCTATATGGCTCTAACAGTCAGCTAGCCTCCTCTATATGGCTCTAACAGCCAGCTAGCCTACACCTCCCTCTATATGGCTCTAACAGTCAGCTAGCATCCCTCTATATGGCTCTAACAGTCAGCTAGCCTCCTCTATATGGCTCTAACAGTCAGCTAGCATCCCTCTATATGGCTCTAACAGTCAGCTAGCCTACACCTCCTCTATATGGCTCTAACAGCCAGCTAGCCTACACCTCCCTCTATATGGCTCTAACAGCCAGCTAGCCTACACCTCCCTCTATATGACTCTAACAGTCAGCTAGCCTACACCTCCCTCTATAAGGCTCTAACAGTCAACTAGCCTACACCTTCCTCTATATGGCTCTAACAGTCAGCTAGCCTCACTCTATATGTCTCTAACAGCCAGCTAGCATCCCTCTATATGGCTCTAACAGTCAACTAGCCTACACCTCCCTCTATATGGCTCTAACAGCCAGCTAGCCTACACCTCCCTCTATATGGCTCTAACAGCCAGCTAGCCTCCCTCTATATGGCTCTAACAGTCAACTAGCCTACACCTCCTCTATATGGCTCTAACAGCCAGCTAGCCTCCTCTATATGGCTCTAACAGTCAACTAGCCTACACCTCCTCTATATGGCTCTAACAGCCAGCTAGCATCCTCTATATGGCTCTAACAGCCAGCTAGACTCCCTCTATATGGCTCTAACAGCCAGCTAGCATCCCTCTATATGGCTCTAACATTCAACTAGCCTACACCTCCCTCTATATGACTCTAACAGTCAACTAGCCTACACCTCCCTCTATTTGACTCTAACAGTCAACTAGCCTACACCTCCCTCTATATCGCTCTAACAGTCAGCTAGCCTCCCTCTATATGTCTCTAACAGTCAGCTAGCCTCCCTCTATATGGCTCTAACAGTCAGCTAGCATCCCTCTATATGTCTCTAACAGTCAGCTAGCATCCCTCTATATGGCTCTAACAGTCAACTAGCCTACACCTCCCTCTATATGGCTCTAACAGCCAGCTAGCCTCCCTCTATATGGCTCTAACAGCCAGCTAGCATCCCTCTATATGGCTCTAACAGCCAGCTAGCCTCCTCTATATGGCTCTAACAGCCAGCTAGCCTATCCTCTATATGGCTCTAACAGCCAGCTAGCCTACACCTCCTCTATATGGCTCTAACAGTCAGCTAGCCTCCCTCTATATGGCTCTAACCGTCAGCTAGCATCCCTCTATATGGCTCTAACAGCCAGCTAGCCTACACCTCCCTCTATATGGCTCTAACCGTCAGCTAGCCTCCCTCTATATGGCTCTAACAGTCAGCTAGCATCCCTCTATATGGCTCTAACAGCCAGCTAGCCTACACCTCCCTCTATATGGCTCTAACAGTCAGCTAGCCTCCCTCTATATGGCTCTAACAGTCAGCTAGCATCCTCTATATGGCTCTAACAGTCAGCTAGCATCCCTCTATATGGCTCTAACAGTCAGCTAGCATCCTCTATATGGCTCTAACAGTCAGCTAGCCTCCCTCTATATGGCTCTAACAGTCAGCTAGCCTCCCTCTATATGGCTCTAACAGTCAGCTAGCTCCTCTATATGGCTCTAACAGTCCAGCTAGCCTCCCTCTCCTCTATATGGCTCTAACAGCCAGCTAGCATCCCTCTATATGGCTCTAACAGCCAGCTAGCCTCCCCTCTATATGGCTAGCTATCCCTCTATATGGCTCTAACAGTCAGCTAGCCTCCCTCTATATGGCTCTAACAGTCAGCTAGCCTCCTCTATATGGCTCTAACAGTCAGCTAGCCTCCCTCTATATGACTCTAACAGTCAGCTAGCCTCCCTCTATAAGGCTCTAACAGCCAGCTAGCCTCCCTCTATATGGCTCTAACAGTCAGCTAGCCTCCCTCTATATGGCTCTAACAGTCAGCTAGCCTCCCTCTATATGTCTCTAACAGTCAGCTAGCATCCCTCTATATGGCTCTAACAGTCAACTAGCCTACACCTCCCTCTATATGGCTCTAACAGCCAGCTAGCCTCCCTCTATATGGCTCTAACAGCCAGCTAGCATCCCTCTATATGGCTCTAACAGCCAGCTAGCCTCCCTCTATATGGCTCTAACAGCCAGCTAGCCTACACCTCCCTCTATATGGCTCTAACAGCCAGCTAGCCTACACCTCCTCTATATGGCTCTAACAGTCAGCTAGCCTCCCTCTATATGGCTCTAACCGTCAGCTAGCATCCCTCTATATGGCTCTAACAGCCAGCTAGCCTACACCTCCCTCTATATGGCTCTAACCGTCAGCTAGCCTCCCTCTATATGTCTCTAACAGTCAGCTAGCATCCCTCTATATGGCTCTAACAGCCAGCTAGCCTACACCTCCCTGTATATGGCTCTAACAGCCAGCTAGTCTCCCTCTATATGGCTCTAACAGCCAGCTAGCATCCCTCTATATGGCTCTAACAGTCAGCTAGTCTCCCTCTATATGGCTCTAACAGTCAGCTAGCCTAAACCTCCCTCTATATGGCTCTAACAGCCAGCTAGCATCCCTCTATATGGCTCTAACAGTCAGCTAGTCTCCCTCTATATGGCTCTAACAGTCAGCTAGCCTACACCTCCCTCTATATGGCTCTAACAGTCAGCTAGCATCCCTCTATAAGGCTCTAACAGCCAGCTAGCCTCCCTCTATATGGCTCTAACAGTCAACTTGCCTCCTCTATATCGCTCTAACAGTCAGCTAGCCTCCTCTATATGTCTCTAACAGTCAGCTAGCCTCCTCTATATGGCTCTAACAGTCAGCTAGCATCCCTCTATATGTCTCTAACAGTCAGCTAGCATCCCTCTATATGGCTCTAACAGTCAACTAGCCTACACCTCCTCTATATGGCTCTAACAGCCAGCTAGCCTCCTCTATATGGCTCTAACAGCCAGCTAGCATCCTCTATATGGCTCTAACAGCCAGCTAGCCTCCCTCTATATGGCTCTAACAGCCAGCTAGCCTCACCTCCCCTCTATATGGCTCTAACAGCCAGCTAGCCTACACCTCCCTCTATATGGCTCTAACAGTCAGCTAGCCTCCTCTATATGGCTCTAACAGTCAGCTAGCATCCTCTATATGGCTCTAACAGCCAGCTAGCCTACACCTCCTCTATATGGCTCTAACAGTCAGCTAGCCTCCTCTATATGGCTCTAACAGTCAGCTAGCATCCTCTATATAGCTCTAACAGCCAGCTAGCCTACACCTCCTCTATATGGCTCTAACAGTCAGCTAGCCTCCTCTATATGGCTCTAACAGTCAGCTAGCATCCCTCTATATGGCTCTAACAGTCAGCTAGCATCCCTCTATATGGCTCTAACAGTCAGCTAGCCTCCTCTATAAGGCTCTAACAGTCAGCTAGCATCCCTCTATATGGCTCTAACAGCCAGCTAGCCTCCTCTATATGTCTCTAACAGTCAGCTAGCCTACACCTCCTCTATATGGCTCTAACAGCCAGCTAGCATCTCTCTATATGGCTCTAACAGCCAGCTAGCCTCCCTCTATATGTCTCTAACAGTCAGCTAGCCTACACCTCCTCTATATGGCTCTAACAGTCAGCTAGCCTCCCTCTATATGGCTCTAACAGTCAGCTAGCCTCCCTCTATATGGCTCTAACAGTCAGCTAGCCTCCTCTATATGGCTCTAACAGTCAGCTAGCCTCCCTCTATATGGCTCTCTAACAGTCAACAGTCAGCTAGCCTCCCTCTATATGGCTCTAACAGTCAGCTAGCCTCCTCTATATGGCTCTAACAGTCAGCTAGCCTCCTCTATATGGCTCTAACAGTCAGCTAGCCTCCCTCTATATGGCTCTAACAGTCAGCTAGCCTCCCTCTATATGGCTCTAACAGTCAGCTAGCCTCCCTCTATATGGCTCTAACAGCCAGCTAGCCTCCCTCCTATATGGCTCTAACAGTCAGCTAGCATCCTCTATATGGCTCTAACAGTCAGCTAGCCTACACCTCCTCTATATGGCTCTAACAGCCAGCTAGCCTACACCTCCCTCTATATGGCTCTAACAGCCAGCTAGCCTACACCTCCCTCTATATGGCTCTAACAGTCAGCTAGCCTACACCTCCCTCTATAAGGCTCTAACAGTCAACTAGCCTACACCTCCTCTATATGGCTCTAACAGCCAGCTAGCATCCCTCTATATGGCTCTAACAGCCAGCTAGCATCCCTCTATATGGCTCTAACAGCCAGCTAGCCTCCCTCTATATGGCTCTAACAGTCAGCTAGCCTACACCTCCCTCTATATGGCTCTAACAGTCAGCTAGCATCCCTCTATATGGCTCTAACAGTCAGCTTGCATCCCTCTATATGGCTCTAACAGCCAGCTAGCCTCCCTCTATATGGCTCTAACAGTCAGCTAGCATCCCTCTATATGGCTCTAACAGTCAACTAGCCTACACCTCCCTCTATATGGCTCTAACAGTGAGCTAGCCTCCCTCTATATGGCTCTAACAGCCAGCTAGCCTACACCTCCTCTATATGGCTCTAACAGTCAGCTAGCCTCCCTCTATATGGCTCTAACAGTCAACTAGCCTACACCTTCCTCTATATGGCTCTAACAGTCAGCTAGCCTCACTCTATATGTCTCTAACAGCCAGCTAGCATCCCTCTATATGGCTCTAACAGTCAACTAGCCTACACCTCCCTCTATATGGCTCTAACAGCCAGCTAGCCTACACCTCCCTCTATATGGCTCTAACAGCCAGCTAGCCTCCCTCTATATGGCTCTAACAGTCAACTAGCCTACACCTCCCTCTATATGGCTCTAACAGCCAACTAGCCTCACCTCCTCTATATGGCTCTAACAGCCAGCTAGCCTCCTCTATATGGCTCTAACAGCCAGCTAGACTCCCTCTATATGGCTCTAACAGCCAGCTAGCATCCCTCTATATGGCTCTAACATTCAACTAGCCTACACCTCCCTCTATATGACTCTAACAGTCAACTAGCCTACACCTCCCTCTATTTGACTCTAACAGTCAACTAGCCTACACCTCCCTCTATATCGCTCTAACAGTCAGCTAGCATCCCTCTATATGGCTCTAACAGTCAACTAGCCTCCTCTATATGGCTCTAACAGTCAACTAGCCTACACCTCCCTCTATATGGCTCTAACAGTCAGCTAGCCTCCCTCTATATGGCTCTAACAGCCAGCTAGCATCCCTCTATATGGCTCTAACAGTCAACTAGCCTACACCTCCCTCTATATGGCTCTAACAGTCAGCTAAAATCCCTCTATATGGCTCTAACAGTCAACTAGCCTACACCTCGCTCTATATGGCTCTAACAGCCAGCTAGCCTACACCTCCCTCTATATGGCTCTAACAGCCAGCTAGCCTACACCTCCCTCTATATGGCTCTAACAGCCAGCTAGCCTACACCTCCCTCTATATGGCTCTAACAGCCAGCTAGCCTACACCACCCTCTATATGGCTCTAACAGCATGCTAGCCTCCCTCTATAAGGCTTTAACAGCCAGCTAGTCTACACCTCCCTCTATATGGCTCTAACAGCCAGCTAGCCTCCCTCTATAAGGCTTTAACAGCCAGCTAGCCTACACCTCCCTCTATATGGCTCTAACAGCCAGCTAGCCTACACCTCCCTCTATATGGCTCTAACAGTCAGCTAGCCTACACCTCCCTCTATATGGCTCTAACAGTCAGCTAGCCTCCCTCTATATGGCTCTAACAGTCAGCTAGCCTCCCTCTATATGGCTCTAACAGTCAGCTAGCCTCCCTCTATATGGCTCTAACAGTCAGCTAGCCTCCCTCTATATGGCTCTAACAGTCAGCTAGCCTCCCTCTATATGGCTCTAACAGTCAGCTAGCCTCCCTCTATATGGCTCTAACAGTCAGCTAGCCTCCCTCTATATGGCTCTAACAGTCAGCTAGCCTCCCTCTATATGGCTCTAACAGTCAGCTAGCCTCCCTCTATATGGCTCTAACAGTCAGCTAGCATCCCTCTATATGGCTCTAACAGTCAACTAGCCTACACCTCCCTCTATATGGCTCTAACAGCCAGCTAGCCTACACCTCCTCTATATGGCTCTAACAGCCAGCTAGCCTACACCTCCCTCTATATGACTCTAACAGTCAGCTAGCCTACACCTCCCTCTATAAGGCTCTAACAGTCAACTAGCCTACACCTCCCTCTATATGGCTCTAACAGTCAGCTAGCCTCCCTCTATATGGCTCTAACAGTCAGCTAGCCTCCCTCTATATGGCTCTAACAGTCAGCTAGCCTCCCTCTATATGGCTCTAACAGCCAGCTAGCCTACACCTCCCTCTATATGGCTCTAACAGTCAGCTAGCATCCCTCTATATGGCTCTAACAGTCAGCTAGCCTCCTCTATATGGCTCTAACAGTCAGCTAGCATCCTCTATATGGCTCTAACAGTCAGCTAGCCTACACCTCCTCTATATGGCTCTAACAGCCAGCTAGCCTACACCTCCTCTATATGGCTCTAACAGCCAGCTAGCCTACACCTCCTCTATATGGCTCTAACAGTCAGCTAGCCTCACCTCCCTCTATAAGGCTCTAACAGTCAACTAGCCTACACCTTCCTCTATATGGCTCTAACAGTCAGCTAGCCTCACTCTATATGGCTCTAACAGTCAGCTAGCCTCCCTCTATATGGCTCTAACAGCCAGCTAGCATCCCTCTATATGGCTCTAACAGTCAACTAGCCTACACCTCCCTCTATATGGCTCTAACAGCCAGCTAGCCTCCCTCTATATGGCTCTAACAGTCAGCTAGCCTCCCTCTATATGGCTCTAACAGTCAGCTAGCCTCCCTCTATATGGCTCTAACAGTCAGCTAGCCTCCCTCTATATGGCTCTAACAGTCAGCTAGCCTACACCTCCCTCTATATGGCTCTAACAGTCAGCTAGCCTCCTCTATATGGCTCTAACAGTCAGCTAGCCTCCTCTATATGGCTCTAACAGTCAGCTAGCCTCCTCTATATGGCTCTAACAGTCAGCTAGCCTCCTCTATATGGCTCTAACAGCCAGCTAGCCTACACCTCCTCTATATGGCTCTAACAGTCAGCTAGCATCCCTCTATATGGCTCTAACAGTCAGCTAGCCTACACCTCCTCTATATGGCTCTAACAGCCAGCTAGCCTACACCTCCTCTATATGGCTCTAACAGCCAGCTAGCCTACACCTCCCTCTATATGACTCTAACAGTCAGCTAGCCTACACCTCCCTCTATAAGGCTCTAACAGTCAACTAGCCTACACCTCCCTCTATATGGCTCTAACAGTCAGCTAGCCTCCTCTATATGGCTCTAACAGTCAGCTAGCCTCCTCTATATGGCTCTAACAGTCAGCTAGCCTCCTCTATATGGCTCTAACAGCCAGCTAGCCTACACCTCCTCTATATGGCTCTAACAGTCAGCTAGCATCCTCTATATGGCTCTAACAGTCAGCTAGCCTCCTCTATATGGCTCTAACAGTCAGCTAGCATCCTCTATATGGCTCTAACAGTCAGCTAGCCTACACCTCCCTCTATATGGCTCTAACAGCCAGCTAGCCTCACCTCTATATGGCTCTAACAGCCAGCTAGCCTACACCTCCCTCTATATGACTCTAACAGTCAGCTAGCCTACACCTCCCTCTATATGGCTCTAACAGTCAGCTAGCCTCACCTTCCTCTATATGGCTCTAACAGTCAGCTAGCCTCACTCTATATGTCTCTAACAGCCAGCTAGCATCCCTCTATATGGCTCTAACAGTCAACTAGCCTACACCTCCCTCTATATGGCTCTAACAGCCAGCTAGCCTACACCTCCCTCTATATGCTCTAACAGCCAGCTAGCCTCCTCTATATGGCTCTAACAGTCAACTAGCCTACACCTCCTCTATATGGCTCTAACAGCCAGCTAGCCTCCCTCTATATGGCTCTAACAGTCAACTAGCCTACACCTCCCTCTATATGGCTCTAACAGCCAGCTAGCCTCCCTCTATATGGCTCTAACAGCCAGCTAGACTCCCTCTATATGGCTCTAACAGCCAGCTAGCATCCCTCTATATGGCTCTAACATTCAACTAGCCTACACCTCCCTCTATATGACTCTAACAGTCAACTAGCCTACACCTCCCTCTATTTGACTCTAACAGTCAACTAGCCTACACCTCCCTCTATATGGCTCTAACAGTCAGCTAGCATCCCTCTATATGGCTCTAACAGTCAACTAGCCTCCCTCTATATGGCTCTAACAGTCAACTAGCCTACACCTCCTCTATATGGCTCTAACAGTCAGCTAGCCTCCTCTATATGGCTCTAACAGCCAGCTAGCATCCCTCTATATGGCTCTAACAGTCAACTAGCCTACACCTCCTCTATATGGCTCTAACAGTCAGCTAAAATCCCTCTATATGGCTCTAACAGTCAACTAGCCTACACCTCGCTCTATATGGCTCTAACAGCCAGCTAGCCTACACCTCCCTCTATATGGCTCTAACAGCCAGCTAGCCTACACCTCCCTCTATATGGCTCTAACAGCCAGCTAGCCTACACCTCCTCTATATGGCTCTAACAGCCAGCTAGCCTACACCTCCTCTATATGGCTCTAACAGCATGCTAGCCTCCTCTATATGGCTTTAACAGCCAGCTAGCTACACCTCCTCTATATGGCTCTAACAGCCAGCTAGCCTCCCTCTATAAGGCTTTAACAGCCAGCTAGCCTACACCTCCCTCTATATGGCTCTAACAGCCAGCTAGCCTACACCTCCCTCTATATGGCTCTAACAGTCAGCTAGCCTACACCTCCCTCTATATGGCTCTAACAGTCAGGTAGCCTACACCTCCTTCTATAAGGCTCTAACAGTCAGCTAGCCTACACCTCCCTCTATAAGGCTCTAAGAGTCAGCTAGCCTACACCTCCCTCTATATGGCACTAACAGTCAGCTAGCCTCCCTCTATATGGCTCTAACAGTCAGCTAGCCTACACCTCCCTCTATATGGCACTAACAGTCAGCTAGCCTACACCTCCCTCTATATGGCTCTAACAGCTAGCCTCCCTCTATATGGCTCTAACAGTCAGCTAGACTACACCTCCCTCTATAAGGCTCTAACAGTCAGCTAGCCTACACCTCCCTCTATATGGCTCTAACAGCTAGCTAGCCTACACCTCCCTCTGTATGGCTCTAACAGCCAGCTAGCCTCCCGCTATATGGCTCTAAAAGCCAGCTAGCCTCCCTCTATATTGCTTTAACAGTCAGCTAGCCTACACCTCCCTCTATATGGCTCTAACAGTCAGCTAGCCTCCCTCTATATGGCTCTAATAGTCAGCTAGCCTCCCTCTATATGGCTCTAACAGTCACCTAGCCTCCCTCTATATGGCTCAAACATCCAGATAGCCTACACCTCCCTCTATATGGCTCTAACAGTCAGCTAGCCTACACCTCCCTCTATATGACTCTAACAGTCAGCTAGCCTACACCTCCCTCTATATGGCTTTAACAGTCAACTAGCCTCCCTCTATAAGGCTCTAACAGTCAACTAGCCTCCACCTTCCTCTATATGGCTCTAACAGTCAGCTAGCCTCCCTCTATATGGCTCTAACAGTCAGCTAGCCTCCCTCTATATGGCTCTAACAGTCAGCTAGCCTCCATCTATATGGCTCTAACAGTCAGCTAGCCTCCCTCTATATGGCTCTAACAGTCAGCTAGCCTCCCTCTATATGGCTCTAACAGCCAGCTAGCATCCCTCTATATGGCTCTAACAGTCAACTAGCCTACACCTCCCTCTATATGGCTCTAACAGTCAGCTAGCCTACACCTCCCTCCACATGGCTCTAACAGTCAGCTAGCCTACACCTCCCTCTATATGGCTCTAACAGTCAGCTAGCCTCCCTCTATATGGCTCTAACAGTCAGCTAGCCTCCCTCTATATGACTCGAACAGTCAGCTAGCCTCCCTCTATATGGCTCTAACAGTCAGCTAGCATCCCTCTATATGTCTCTAACAGTCAGCTAGCCTCCTCTATATGGCTCTAACAGTCAGCTAGCCTCCTCTATATGGCTCTAACAGCCAGCTAGCATCCCTCTATATGGCTCTAACAGTCAGCTAGCATCCTCTATATGGCTCTAACAGTCAGCTAGTCTCCCTCTATATGGCTCTAACAGTCAGCTAGCCTCCTCTATATGGCTCTAACAGTCAGCTAGCCTCCCTCTATATGGCTCTAACAGTCAGCTAGCCTCCTCTATATGGCTCTAACAGTCAGCTAGCCTCCCTCTATATGGCTCTAACAGTCAGCTAGCCTCCTCTATATGGCTCTAACAGTCAGCTAGCCTCCTCCCTCTATATGGCTCTAACAGTCAGCTAGCCTCCCTCTATATGGCTCTAACAGTCAGCTAGCCTCCCTCTATATGGCTCTAACAGTCAGCTAGCCTACACCTCCTCTATATGGCTCTAACAGTCAGCTAGCATCCCTCTATATGGCTCTAACAGTCAGCTAGCCTACACCTCCTCTATATGGCTCTAACAGCCAGCTAGCCTACACCTCCCTCTATATGGCTCTAACAGCCAGCAGCCTACACCTCCTCTATATGACTCTAACAGTCAGCTAGCCTACACCTCCTCTATATGGCTCTAACAGTCAACTAGCCTAGGCTCTAACAGTCAGCTAGCCTCCTCTATATGGCTCTAACAGTCAGCTAGCCTCCCTCTATATGGCTCTAACAGTCAGCTAGCCTCCCTCTATATGGCTCTAACAGCCAGCTAGCCTACACCTCCCTCTATATGGCTCTAACAGTCAGCTAGCATCCCTCTATATGGCTCTAACAGTCAGCTAGCCTCCCTCTATATGGCTCTAACAGTCAGCTAGCATCCCTCTATATGGCTCTAACAGTCAGCTAGCCTACACCTCCCTCTATATGGCTCTAACAGCCAGCTAGCCTACACCTCCCTCTATATGGCTCTAACAGCCAGCTAGCCTACACCTCCCTCTATATGACTCTAACAGTCAGCTAGCCTACACCTCCCTCTATAAGGCTCTAACAGTCAACTAGCCTACACCTTCCTCTATATGGCTCTAACAGTCAGCTAGCCTCACTCTATATGTCTCTAACAGTCAGCTAGCCTCCTCTATATGGCTCTAACAGCCAGCTAGCATCCCTCTATATGGCTCTAACAGTCAGCTAGCCTCACCTCCTCTATATGGCTCTAACAGCCAGCTAGCCTCCCTCTATATGGCTCTAACAGTCAGCTAGCCTCCTCTATATGGCTCTAACAGTCAGCTAGCCTCCTCTATATGGCTCTAACAGTCAGCTAGCCTCCCTCTATATGGCTCTAACAGTCAGCTAGCCTCCCTCTATATGGCTCTAACAGTCAGCTAGCCTCCCTCTATATGGCTCTAACAGTCAGCTAGCCTCCTCTATATGGCTCTAACAGTCAGCTAGCCTCCCTCTATATGGCTCTAACAGTCAGCTAGCCTCCCTCTATATGGCTCTAACAGTCAGCTAGCCTCCTCTATATGGCTCTAACAGTCAGCTAGCCTCCCTCTATATGGCTCTAACAGTCAGCTAGCCTCCCTCTCTATATGGCTCTAACAGTCAGCTAGCATCCCTCTATATGGCTCTAACAGTCAGCTAGCCTACACCTCCCTCTATATGGCTCTAACAGCCAGCTAGCCTACACCTCCCTCTATATGGCTCTAACAGCCAGCTAGCCTACACCTCCCTCTATATGACTCTAACAGTCAGCTAGCCTACACCTCCCTCTATAAGGCTCTAACAGTCAACTAGCCTACACCTCCCTCTATATGGCTCTAACAGTCAGCTAGCCTCCCTCTATATGGCTCTAACAGTCAGCTAGCCTCCCTCTATATGGCTCTAACAGTCAGCTAGCCTCCTCTATATGGCTCTAACAGCCAGCTAGCCTACACCTCCTCTATATGGCTCTAACAGTCAGCTAGCATCCCTCTATATGGCTCTAACAGTCAGCTAGCCTCCCTCTATATGGCTCTAACAGTCAGCTAGCATCCCTCTATATGGCTCTAACAGTCAGCTAGCCTCACCTCCTCTATATATGGCTCTAACAGCCAGCTAGCCTACACCTCCTCTATATGGCTCTAACAGCCAGCTAGCCTACACCTCCTCTATATGACTCTAACAGTCAGCTAGCCTACACCTCCCTATAAGGCTCTAACAGTCAACTAGCTACACCTTCCTCTATATGGCTCTAACAGTCAGCTAGCCTCACTCTATATGTCTCTAACAGCCAGCCATCCCTCTATATGGCTCTAACAGTCAGCTAGCCTACACCTCCCTCTATATGGCTCTAACAGCCAGCTAGCCTACACCTCCCTCTATATGGCTCTAACAGCCAGCTAGCCTCCCTCTATATGGCTCTAACAGTCAACTAGCCTACACCTCCCTCTATATGGCTCTAACAGCCAGCTAGCCTCCCTCTATATGGCTCTAACAGTCAACTAGCCTACACCTCCTCTATATGGCTCTAACAGCCAGCTAGCCTCCTCTATATGGCTCTAACAGCCAGCTAGACTCCCTCTATATGGCTCTAACAGCCAGCTAGCATCCTCTATATGGCTCTAACAGTCTAGCCTACACCTCCCTCTATATGACTCTAACAGTCAACTAGCCTACACCTCCCTCTATTTGACTCTAACAGTCAACTAGCCTACACCTCCCTCTATATGGCTCTAACAGTCAGCTAGCATCCCTCTATATGGCTCTAACAGTCAACTAGCCTCCCTCTATATGGCTCTAACAGTCAACTAGCCTACACCTCCCTCTATATGGCTCTAACAGTCAGCTAGCCTCCCTCTATATGGCTCTAACAGCCAGCTAGCATCCCTCTATATGGCTCTAACAGTCAACTAGCCTCACCTCCTCTATATGGCTCTAACAGTCAGCTAAAATCCTCTATATGGCTCTAACAGTCAACTAGCCTACACCTCCTCTATATGGCTCTAACAGCCAGCTAGCCTCACCTCCTCTATATGGCTCTAACAGCCAGCTAGCCTACACCTCCTCTCTATATGGCTCTAACAGCCAGCTAGCCTACACCTCCTCTATATGGCTCTAACAGCCAGCTAGCCTACACCTCCTCTATATGGCTCTAACAGCATGCTAGCCTCCTCTATAAGGCTTTAACAGCCAGCTAGTCCACCTCCCTCTATATGGCTCTAACAGCCAGCTAGCCTCCCTCTATATGGCTTTAACAGCCAGCTAGCCTACACCTCCTCTATATGGCTCTAACAGCCAGCTAGCCTCACCTCCCTCTATATGGCTCTTAACAGTCAGCTAGCTACACCTCCTCTATATGGCTCTAACAGTCAGGTAGCCTACACCTCCTTCTATAAGGCTCTAACAGTCAGCTAGCCTCCCTCTATATGGCTCTAAGAGTCAGCTAGCCTAGCCTCCCTCTATATGGCACTAACAGTCAGCTAGCCTCACCTCCTCTATATGGCTCTAACAGCTAGCCTCCTCTATATGGCTCTAACAGTCAGCTAGACTACACCTCCCTCTATAAGGCTCTAACAGTCAGCTAGCCTACACCTCCTCTATATGGCTCTAACAGCTAGCTAGCCTACACCTCCTCTATATGGCTCTAACAGCCAGCTAGCCTCCCTATATGGCTCTAAAAGCCAGCTAGCCTCCTCTATATTGGCTCTAACAGTCAGCTAGCCTACACCTCCTCTATATGGCTCTAACAGTCAGCTAGCCTCCTCTATATGGCTCTAATAGTCAGCTAGCCTCCCTCTATATGGCTCTAACAGTCACCTAGCCTCCTCTATATGGCTCAAACATCCAGATAGCCTACACCTCCTCTATATGGCTCTAACAGTCAGCTAGCCTACACCTCCTCTATATGGCTCTAACAGTCAGCTAGCCTACACCTCCTCTATATGGCTTTAACAGTCAACTAGCCTCCCTCTATAAGGCTCTAACAGTCAGCTAGCCTCCACCTTCTCTATATGGCTCTAACAGTCAGCTAGCCTCCTCTATATGGCTCTAACAGTCAGCTAGCCTCCCTCTATATGGCTCTAACAGTCAGCTAGCCTCCATCTATATGGCTCTAACAGTCAGCTAGCCTCCTCTATATGGCTCTAACAGTCAGCTAGCCTCCTCTATATGGCTCTAACAGCCAGCTAGCATCCTCTATATGGCTCTAACAGTCAACTAGCCTACACCTCCCTCTATATGGCTCTAACAGTCAGCTAGCCTCACCTCCCTATATGGCTCTAACAGTCAGCTAGCCTACACCTCCTCTATATGGCTCTAACAGTCAGCTAGCCTCCCTCTATATGGCTCTAACAGTCAGCTAGCCTCCTCTATATGGCTCTAACAGTCAGCTAGCCTCCTCTATATGGCTCTAACAGTCAGCTAGCATCCTCTATATGTCTCTAACAGTCAGCTAGCCTCCTCTATATGGCTCTAACAGTCAGCTAGCCTCCCTCTATATGGCTCTAACAGCCAGCTAGCATCCTCTATATGGCTCTAACAGTCAGCTAGCATCCCTCTATATGGCTCTAACAGTCAGCTAGTCTCCCCTCTATATGGCTCTAACAGTCAGCTAGCCTAAACCTCCTCTATATGGCTCTAACAGTCAGCTAGCATCCCTCTATATGGCTCTAACAGCCAGCTAGCCTCCCTCTATATGGCTCTAACAGTCAACTAGCCTCCTCTATATGGCTCTAACAGTCAGCTAGCCTCCCTCTATATGTCTCTAACAGTCAGCTAGCCTCCTCTATATGGCTCTAACAGTCAGCTAGCATCCTCTATATGTCTCTAACAGTCAGCTAGCATCCCTCTATATGGCTCTAACAGTCAGCTAGCCTACACCTCCTCTATATGGCTCTAACAGCCAGCTAGCATCCCTCTATATGGCTCTAACAGCCAGCTAGCCTCCTCTATATGGCTCTAACAGCCAGCTAGCCTACACCTCCTCTATATGGCTCTAACAGCCAGCTAGCCTCCTCCTCTATATGGCTCTAACAGTCAGCTAGCCTCCTCTATATGGCTCTAACAGTCAGCTAGCATCCTCTATATGGCTCTAACAGCCAGCTAGCCTACACCTCCTCTATATGGCTCTAACAGTCAGCTAGCCTCCTCTATATGGCTCTAACAGCCAGCTAGCCTACACCTCCTCTATATGGCTCTAACAGTCAGCTAGCCTCCCTCTATATGGCTCTAACAGTCAGCTAGCATCCTCTATATGGCTCTAACAGTCAGCTAGCATCCCTCTATATGGCTCTAACAGTCAGCTAGCCTCCTCTATATGGCTCTAACAGTCAGCTAGCATCCCTCTATATGGCTCTAACAGCCAGCTAGCCTCCTCCATATGTCTCTAACAGTCAGCTAGCCTACACTTCCCTCTATATGGCTCTAACAGCCAGCTAGCATCCCTCTATATGGCTCTAACAGCCAGCTAGCCTCCCTCTATATGTCTCTAACAGTCAGCTAGCCTACACCTCCCTCTATATGTCTCTAACAGTCAGCTAGCCTACACCTCCCTCTATATGGCTCTAACAGCCAGCTAGCATCCCTCTATATGGCTCTAACAGCCAGCTAGCCTCCCTCTATATGGCTCTAACAGCCAGCTAGCCTCCCTCTATATGGCTCTAACAGTCAGCTAGCCTACACCTCCCTCTATATGGCTCTAACAGCCAGCTAGCATCCCTCTATATGGCTCTAACAGCCAGCTAGCATCCCTCTATATGGCTCTAACAGCCAGCTAGCCTCCCTCTATATGGCTCTAACAGTCAACTAGCCTCCTCTATATGGCTCTAACAGTCAGCTAGCCTCCCTCTATATGTCTCTAACAGTCAGCTAGTCTCCTCTATATGGCTCTAACAGTCAGCTAGCCTAAACCTCCTCTATATGGCTCTAACAGTCAGCTAGCATCCCTCTATATGGCTCTAACAGCCAGCTAGCCTCCCTCTATATGGCTCTAACAGTCAACTAGCCTCCCTCTATATGGCTCTAACAGTCAGCTAGCCTCCTCTATATGTCTCTAACAGTCAGCTAGCCTCCTCTATATGGCTCTAACAGTCAGCTAGCATCCTCTATATGTCTCTAACAGTCAGCTAGCATCCTCTATATGGCTCTAACAGTCAGCTAGCCTACACCTCCCTCTATATGGCTCTAACAGCCAGCTAGCATCCTCTATATGGCTCTAACAGCCAGCTAGCCTCCTCTATATGGCTCTAACAGCCAGCTAGCCTACACCTCCTCTATATGGCTCTAAGCCAGCTAGCCTACACCTCCTCTATATGGCTCTAACAGTCAGCTAGCCTCCTCTATATGGCTCTAACAGTCAGCTAGCATCCCTCTATATGGCTCTAACAGCCAGCTAGCCTACACCTCCTCTATATGGCTCTAACAGTCAGCTAGCCTCCTCTATATGGCTCTAACAGCCAGCTAGCCTACACCTCCCTCTATATGGCTCTAACAGTCAGCTAGCCTCCTCTATATGGCTCTAACAGTCAGCTAGCATCCCTCTATATGGCTCTAACAGTCAGCTAGCATCCTCTATATGGCTCTAACAGTCAGCTAGCCTCCTCTATAAGGCTCTAACAGTCAGCTAGCATCCCTCTATATGGCTCTAACAGCCAGCTAGCCTCCCCTCTATATGGCTCTAACAGTCAGCTAGCCTACACCTCCCTCTATATGGCTCTAACAGCCAGCTAGCCTCCCTCTATATGGCTCTAACAGTCAGCTAGCCTCCCTCTATATGGCTCTAACAGTCAACTAGCCTACACCTCCCTCTATATGGCTCTAACAGTCAACTAGCCTACACCTCCCTCTATATGGCTCTAACAGCCAGCTAGCATCCCTCTATATGGCTCTAACAGCCAGCTAGCATCCCTCTATATGGCTCTAACAGTCAGCTAGCCTCCCTTTATATGGCTCTAACAGTGAGCTAGCCTCCCTCTATATGGCTCTAACAGTCAGCTAGCATCCCTCTATATGGCTCTAACAGTCAGCTAGCCTACACCTCCTCTATATGGCTCTAACAGTATAGCCTCCCTCTATATGGCTCTAACAGCCAGCTAGCATCCCTCTATATGGCTCTAACAGCCAGCTAGCCTCCTCTATATGGCTCTAACAGCCAGCTAGCCTCCTCTATATGGCTCTAACAGCCAGCTAGCCTCCCTCTATATGGCTCTAACAGTCAGCTAGCCTACACCTCCCTCTATATGGCTCTAACAGTCAGCTAGCCTCCCTCTATATGGCTCTAACAGCCAGCTAGCCTCCCTCTATATGGCTCTAACAGTCAGCTAGCATCCTCTATATGGCTCTAACAGCCAGCTAGCCTCCCTCTATATGGCTCTAACAGTCAGCTAGCCTACACCTCCTCTATATGGCTCTAACAGTCAGCTAGCATCCCTCTATATGTCTCTAACAGTCAGCTAGCCTACACCTCCTCTATATGGCTCTAACAGTGAGCTAGCCTCCTCTATATGGCTCTAACAGCCAGCTAACATCCCTCTATATGGCTCTAACAGTCAGCTAGCCTCCTCTATATGGCTCTAACAGCCAGCTAGCATCCTCTATATGGCTCTAACAGTCAGCTCGCCTCCCTCTATATGGCTCTAACAGCCAGCTAGCCTCCCTCTATATGGCTCTAACAGTCAGCTAGCCTACACCTCCCTCTATATGGCTCTAACAGCCAGCTAGCCTCCCTCTATATGGCTCTAACAGTCAGCTAGCCTACACCTCCCTCTATATGGCTCTAACAGTCAGCTAGCATCCCTCTATATGTCTCTAACAGTCAGCTAGCCTACACCTCCCTCTATATGGCTCTAACAGTGAGCTAGCCTCCCTCTATATGGCTCTAACAGCCAGCTAACATCCCTCTATATGGCTCTAACAGTCAGCTAGCCTCCTCTATATGGCTCTAACAGCCAGCTAGCATCCCTCTATATGGCTCTAACAGTCAGCTAGCCTCCCTCCTCTATATGGCTCTAACAGCCAGCTAGCCTCCTCTATATGGCTCTAACAGTCAGCTAGCCTACACCTCCCTCTATATGGCTCTAACAGCCAGCTAGCCTCCCTCTATATGGCTCTAACAGTCAGCTAGCCTACACCTCCCTCTATATGGCTCTAACAGTCAGCTAGCCTCCCTCTATATGGCTCTAACAGCCAGCTAGCCTCCCTCTATATGGCTCTAACAGCCAGCTAGCCTACACCTCCTCTATATGGCTCTAACAGTCAGCTAGCATCCCTCTATATGTCTCTAACAGTCAGCTAGCCTCCTCTATATGGCTCTAACAGCCAGCTAGCCTACACCTCCTCTATATGGCTCTAACAGTCAGCTAGCCTCCTCTATATGGCTCTAACAGTCAGCTAGCCTCCCTCTATATGGCTCTAACAGCCAGCTAGCCTACACCTCCCTCTATATGGCTCTAACAGCCAGCTAGCCTCCTCTATATGGCTCTAACAGCCAGCTAGCCTCCCTCTATATGGCTCTAACAGTCAGCTAGCCTCCTCTATATGGCTCTAACAGTCAGCTAGCCTACACCTCCTCTATATGGCTCTAACAGTCAGCTAGCCTCCTCTCTATATGGCTCTAACAGTCAGCTAGCCTCCCTCTATATGGCTCTAACAGTCAGCTAGCCTCCTCTATATGGCTCTAACAGTCAGCTAGCCTCCCTCTATATGGCTCTAACAGTCAGCTAGCATCCCTCTATATGGCTCTAACAGTCAGCTAGCCTACACTCCCTCTATATGGCTCTAACAGCCAGCTAGCCTACACCTCCCTCTATATGGCTCTAACAGTCAGCTAGCCTCACCTCCTCTATATGGCTCTAACAGCCAGCTAGCCTCCCTCTATATGGCTCTAACAGTCAGCTAGCCTCCCTCTATATGGCTCTAACAGCCAGCTAGCCTCCCTCTATATGGCTCTAACAGTCAGCTAGCCTACACCTCCTCTATATGGCTCTAACAGTCAGCTAGCCTCCCTCTATATGGCTCTAACAGCCAGCTAGCCTCCCTCTATATGGCTCTAACAGTCAGCTAGCATCCTCTATATGGCTCTAACAGCCAGCTAGCCTCCTCTATATGGCTCTAACAGTCAGCTAGCCTACACCTCCTCTATATGGCTCTAACAGTCAGCTAGCATCCCTCTATATGTCTCTAACAGTCAGCTAGCCTACACCTCCCTCTATATGGCTCTAACAGTGAGCTAGCCTCCTCTATATGGCTCTAACAGCCAGCTAACATCCCTCTATATGGCTCTAACAGTCAGCTAGCCTCCTCTCTATATGGCTCTAACAGCCAGCTAGCATCCTCTATATGGCTCTAACAGTCAGCTCGCCTCCTCTATATGGCTCTAACAGCCAGCTAGCCTCCCTCTATATGGCTCTAACAGTCAGCTAGCCTACACCTCCCTCTATATGGCTCTAACAGCCAGCTAGCCTCCCTCTATATGGCTCTAACAGTCAGCTAGCCTACACCTCCTCTATATGGCTCTAACAGTCAGCTAGCCTCCCTCTATATGGCTCTAACAGCCAGCTAGCCTCCCTCTATATGGCTCTAACAGCCAGCTAGCCTCCTCTATATGGCTCTAACAGTCAGCTAGCCTCCCTCTATATGGCTCTAACAGTCAGCTAGCCTCCTCTATATGGCTCTAACAGCCAGCTAGCCTCCCTCTATATGGCTCTAACAGTCAGCTAGCATCCCTCTATATGGCTCTAACAGCCAGCTAGCCTCCTCTATATGGCTCTAACAGTCAGCTAGCCTACACCTCCTCTATATGGCTCTAACAGTCAGCTAGCATCCTCTATATGGCTCTAACAGTCAGCTAGCCTACACCTCCTCTATATGGCTCTAACAGTGAGCTAGCCTCCCTCTATATGGCTCTAACAGCCAGCTAACTCCTCTATATGGCTCTAACAGCCAGCTAGCCTCCCTCTATATGGCTCTAACAGCCAGCTAGCATCCTCTCTATGGGCTCTAACAGTCAGCTCGCCTCCCTCTATATGGCTCTAACAGCCAGCTAGCCTCCCTCTATATGGCTCTAACAGTCAGCTAGCCTACACCTCCTCTATATGGCTCTAACAGCCAGCTAGCCTCCTCTATATGGCTCTAACAGTCAGCTAGCCTACACCTCCCTCTATATGGCTCTAACAGTCAGCTAGCATCCTCTATATGTCTCTAACAGTCAGCTAGCCTACACCTCCCTCTATATGGCTCTAACAGTGAGCTAGCCTCCCTCTATATGGCTCTAACAGCCAGCTAACATCCCTCTATATGGCTCTAACAGTCAGCTAGCCTCCCTCTATATGGCTCTAACAGCCAGCTAGCATCCCTCTATATGGCTCTAACAGTCAGCTAGCCTCCCTCTATATGGCTCTAACAGTCAGCTAGTCTCCCTCTATATGGCTCTAACAGTCAACTAGCCTACACCTCCCTCTATATGGCTCTAACAGTCAGCTAGCCTCCCTCTATATGGCTCTAACAGCCAGCTAGCCTACACCTCCCTCTATATGGCTCTAACAGTCAGCTAGCATCCCTCTATATGGCTCTAACAGTCAGCTAGCCTCCCTCTATATGGCTCTAACAGCCAGCTAGCCTACACCTCCCTCTATATGGCTCTAACAGTCAGCTAGCATCCCTCTATATGTCTCTAACAGTCAGCTAGCCTCCTCTATATGGCTCTAACAGCCAGCTAGCCTACACCTCCTCTATATGGCTCTAACAGTCAGCTAGCCTCCCTCTATATGGCTCTAACAGTCAGCTAGCCTCCTCTATATGGCTCTAACAGCCAGCTAGCCTACACCTCCTCTATATGGCTCTAACAGCCAGCTAGCCTCCCTCTATATGGCTCTAACAGCCAGCTAGCCTCCCTCTATATGGCTCTAACAGTCAGCTAGCCTCCTCTATATGGCTCTAACAGTCAGCTAGCCTACACCTCCTCTATATGGCTCTAACAGTCAGCTAGCCTACACCTCCCTCTATATGGCTCTAACAGTCAGCTAGCCTCCTCTATATGGCTCTAACAGTCAGCTAGCCTCCTCTATATGGCTCTAACAGTCAGCTAGCCTCCCTCTATATGGCTCTAACAGTCAGCCTAGCACTCCTCTATATGGCTCTAACAGCCAGCTAGCCTACACCTCCCTCTATATGGCTCTAACAGTCAGCTAGCCTACACCTCCCTCTATGGCTCTAACAGTCAGCTAGCCTCCCTCTATATGGCTCTAACAGCCAGCTAGCCTCCCTCTATATGGCTCTAACAGCCAGCTAGCCTACACCTCCTCTATATGGCTCTAACAGTCAGCTAGCATCCCTCTATATGGCTCTAACAGTCAGCTAGCCTCCTCTATATGGCTCTAACAGCCAGCTAGCCTACACCTCCTCTATATGGCTCTAACAGTCAGCTAGCCTCCCTCTATATGGCTCTAACAGTCAGCTAGCCTCCTCTCTATGGCTCTAACAGCCAGCTAGCCTACACCTCCTCTATATGGCTCTAACAGCCAGCTAGCCTCCCTCTATATGGCTCTAACAGCCAGCTAGCCTCCCTCTATATGGCTCTAACAGTCAGCTAGCCTCCCTCTATATGGCTCTAACAGTCAGCTAGCCTACACCTCCCTCTATATGGCTCTAACAGTCAGCTAGCCTCACCTCCTCTATATGGCTCTAACAGTCAGCTAGCCTCCTCTATATGGCTCTAACAGTCAGCTAGCCTCCTCTATATGGCTCTAACAGTCAGCTAGCCTCCCTCTATATGGCTCTAACAGTCAGCTAGCCTACACCTCTATATGGCTCTAACAGCCAGCTAGCCTCCCTCTATATGGCTCTAACAGTCAGCTAGCCTACACCTCCTCTATATGGCTCTAACAGCCAGCTAGCCTCCTCTATATGGCTCTAACAGTCAGCTAGCCTCCCTCTATATGGCTCTAACAGCCAGCTAGCCTCCCTCTATATGGCTCTAACAGTCAGCTAGCCTCACCTCCCTCTATATGGCTCTAACAGTCAGCTAGCCTCCTCTATATGGCTCTAACAGCCAGCTAGCCTCTCCTCTATATGGCTCTAACAGTCAGCTAGCATCCCTCTATATGGCTCTAACAGCCAGCTAGCCTCCTCTATATGGCTCTAACAGTCAGCTAGCCTACACCTCCCTCTATATGGCTCTAACAGTCAGCTAGCATCCTCTATATGTCTCTAACAGTCAGCTAGCCTACACCTCCTCTATATGGCTCTAACAGTGAGCTAGCCTCCCTCTATATGGCTCTAACAGCCAGCTAACATCCCTCTATATGGCTCTAACAGTCAGCTAGCCTCCCTCTATATGGCTCTAACAGCCAGCTAGCATCCTCTATATGGCTCTAACAGTCAGCTCGCCTCCTCTATATGGCTCTAACAGCCAGCTAGCCTCCCTCTATATGGCTCTAACAGTCAGCTAGCCTACACCTCCTCTATATGGCTCTAACAGCCAGCTAGCCTCCCTCTATATGGCTCTAACAGTCAGCTAGCCTACACCTCCTCTATATGGCTCTAACAGTCAGCTCGCCTCCCTCTATATGGCTCTAACAGCCAGCTAGCCTCCTCTATATGGCTCTAACAGCCAGCTAGCCTACACCTCCTCTATGGCTCTAACAGTCAGCTAGCATCCCTCTATATGTCTCTAACAGTCAGCTAGCCTCCCTCTATATGGCTCTAACAGCCAGCTAGCCTCCTCCTCTATATGGCTCTAACAGTCAGCTAGCCTCCTCTATATGGCTCTAACAGTCAGCTAGCCTCCCTCTATATGGCTCTAACAGCCAGCTAGCCTACACCTCCTCTATATGGCTCTAACAGCCAGCTAGCCTCCCTCTATATGGCTCTAACAGCCAGCTAGCCTCCCTCTATATGGCTCTAACAGTCAGCTAGCCTCCTCTATATGGCTCTAACAGTCAGCTAGCCTACACCTCCCTCTATATGGCTCTAACAGTCAGCTCCTCTATAGCCTACAGCCTCCCTCTATATGGCTCTAACAGTCAGCTAGCCTCCTCTATATGGCTCTAACAGTCAGCTAGCCTCCTCTATATGGCTCTAACAGTCAGCTAGCCTCCCTCTATATGGCTCTAACAGTCAGCTAGCCTACACCTCCTCTATATGGCTCTAACAGCCAGCTAGCCTACACCTCCTCTATATGGCTCTAACAGTCAGCTAGCCTACACCTCCTCTATATGGCTCTAACAGCCAGCTAGCCTCCTCTATATGGCTCTAACAGTCAGCTAGCCTCCTCTATATGGCTCTAACAGCCAGCTAGCCTCCCTCTATATGGCTCTAACAGTCAGCTAGCCTACACCTCCCTCTATATGGCTCTAACAGTCAGCTAGCCTCCTCTATATGGCTCTAACAGCCAGCTAGCCTCCCTCTATATGGCTCTAACAGTCAGCTAGCATCCCTCTATATGGCTCTAACAGCCAGCTAGCCTCCCTCTATATGGCTCTAACAGTCAGCTAGCCTACACCTCCCTCTATATGGCTCTAACAGTCAGCTAGCATCCCTCTATATGTCTCTAACAGTCAGCTAGCCTACACCTCCCTCTATATGGCTCTAACAGTGAGCTAGCCTCCCTCTATATGGCTCTAACAGCCAGCTAACATCCCTCTATATGGCTCTAACAGTCAGCTAGCCTCCCTCTATATGGCTCTAACAGCCAGCTAGCATCCCTCTATATGGCTCTAACAGTCAGCTCGCCTCCCTCTATATGGCTCTAACAGCCAGCTAGCCTCCCTCTATATGGCTCTAACAGTCAGCTAGCCTACACCTCCCTCTATATGGCTCTAACAGCCAGCTAGCCTCCCTCTATATGGCTCTAACAGTCAGCTAGCCTACACCTCCCTCTATATGGCTCTAACAGTCAGCTCGCCTCCCTCTATATGGCTCTAACAGCCAGCTAGCCTCCCTCTATATGGCTCTAACAGCCAGCTAGCCTACACCTCCCTCTATATGGCTCTAACAGTCAGCTAGCATCCCTCTATATGTCTCTAACAGTCAGCTAGCCTCCCTCTATATGGCTCTAACAGCCAGCTAGCCTACACCTCCTCTATATGGCTCTAACAGTCAGCTAGCCTCCTCTATATGGCTCTAACAGTCAGCTAGCCTCCTCTATATGGCTCTAACAGCCAGCTAGCCTACACCTCCTCTATATGGCTCTAACAGCCAGCTAGCCTCCCTCTATATGGCTCTAACAGCCAGCTAGCCTCCCTCTCTATATGGCTCTAACAGTCAGCTAGCCTCCTCTATATGGCTCTAACAGTCAGCTAGCCTACACCTCCTCTATATGGCTCTAACAGTCAGCTAGCCTACACCTCCCTCTATATGGCTCTAACAGTCAGCTAGCCTCCCTCTATATGGCTCTAACAGTCAGCTAGCCTCCCTCTAGGCTCTAACAGTCAGCTAGCCTCCCTCTATATGGCTCTAACAGTCAGCTAGCATCCTCTATATGGCTCTAACAGTCAGCTAGCCTACACCTCCCTCTATATGGCTCTAACAGCCAGCTAGCCTACACCTCCTCTATATGGCTCTAACAGTCAGCTAGCCTACACCTCCTCTATATGGCTCTAACAGCCAGCTAGCCTCCCTCTATATGGCTCTAACAGTCAGCTAGCCTCCTCTATATGGCTCTAACAGCCAGCTAGCCTCCTCTATATGGCTCTAACAGTCAGCTAGCCTACACCTCTCTATATGGCTCTAACAGTCAGCTAGCCTCCTCTATATGGCTCTAACAGCCAGCTAGCCTCCCTCTATATGGCTCTAACAGTCAGCTAGCATCCCTCTATGGCTCTAACAGCCAGCTAGCCTCCCTCTATATGGCTCTAACAGTCAGCTAGCCTACACCTCCTCTATATGGCTCTAACAGTCAGCTAGCCTCCCTCTATATGGCTCTAACAGTCAGCTAGCCTCCCTCTATATGGCTCTAACAGTCAGCTAGCCTCCTCTATATGGCTCTAACAGTCAGCTAGCATCCCTCTATATGGCTCTAACAGTCAGCTAGCCTACACCTCCCTCTATATGGCTCTAACAGCCAGCTAGCCTACACCTCCTCTATATGGCTCTAACAGTCAGCTAGCCTACACCTCCCTCTATATGGCTCTAACAGCCAGCTAGCCTCCCTCTATATGGCTCTAACAGTCAGCTAGCCTCCTCTATATGGCTCTAACAGCCAGCTAGCCTCCCTCTATATGGCTCTAACAGTCAGCTAGCCTACACCTCCTCTATATGGCTCTAACAGTCAGCTAGCCTCCTCTATATGGCTCTAACAGCCAGCTAGCCTCCTCTATATGGCTCTAACAGTCAGCTAGCATCCCTCTATATGGCTCTAACAGCCAGCTAGCCTCCCTCTATATGGCTCTAACAGTCAGCTAGCCTACACCTCCCTCTATATGGCTCTAACAGTCAGCTAGCATCCCTCTATATGTCTCTAACAGTCAGCTAGCCTACACCTCCCTCTATATGGCTCTAACAGTGAGCTAGCCTCCCTCTATATGGCTCTAACAGCCAGCTAACATCCCTCTATATGGCTCTAACAGTCAGCTAGCCTCCCTCTATATGGCTCTAACAGCCAGCTAGCATCCCTCTATATGGCTCTAACAGTCAGCTCGCCTCCCTCTATATGGCTCTAACAGCCAGCTAGCCTCCCTCTATATGGCTCTAACAGTCAGCTAGCCTACACCTCCTCTATATGGCTCTAACAGCCAGCTAGCCTCCCTCTATATGGCTCTAACAGTCAGCTAGCCTACACCTCCTCTATATGGCTCTAACAGTCAGCTCGCCTCCCTCTATATGGCTCTAACAGCCAGCTAGCCTCCTCTATATGGCTCTAACAGCCAGCTAGCCTACACCTCCTCTATATGGCTCTAACAGTCAGCTAGCATCCCTCTATATGTCTCTAACAGTCAGCTAGCCTCCCTCTATATGGCTCTAACAGCCAGCTAGCCTACACCTCCCTCTATATGGCTCTAACAGTCAGCTAGCCTCCCTCTATATGGCTCTAACAGTCAGCTAGCCTCCCTCTATATGGCTCTAACAGCCAGCTAGCCTACACCTCCCTCTATATGGCTCTAACAGCCAGCTAGCATCCCTCTATATGGCTCTAACAGCCAGCTAGCCTCCCTCTATATGTCTCTAACAGTCAGCTAGCCTACACCTCCCTCTATATGGCTCTAACAGTCAGCTAGCCTACACCTCCTCTATATGGCTCTAACAGTCAGCTAGCCTCCCTCTATATGGCTCTAACAGTCAGCTAGCCTCCTCTATATGGCTCTAACAGTCAGCTAGCCTCCCTCTATATGGCTCTAACAGTCAGCTAGCCTCCCTCTATATGGCTCTAACAGTCAGCTAGCCTACACCTCCCTCTATATGGCTCTAACAGCCAGCTAGCCTACACCTCCTCTATATGGCTCTAACAGTCAGCTAGCCTACACCTCCCTCTATATGGCTCTAACAGCCAGCTAGCCTCCCTCTATATGGCTCTAACAGTCAGCTAGCCTCCTCTATATGGCTCTAACAGCCAGCTAGCCTCCCTCTATATGGCTCTAACAGTCAGCTAGCCTACACCTCCTCTATATGGCTCTAACAGTCAGCTAGCCTCCTCTATATGGCTCTAACAGCCAGCTAGCCTCCTCTATATGGCTCTAACAGTCAGCTAGCATCCCTCTATATGGCTCTAACAGCCAGCTAGCCTCCCTCTATATGGCTCTAACAGTCAGCTAGCCTACACCTCCTCTATATGGCTCTAACAGTCAGCTAGCATCCCTCTATATGTCTCTAACAGTCAGCTAGCCTACACCTCCCTCTATATGGCTCTAACAGTGAGCTAGCCTCCCTCTATATGGCTCTAACAGCCAGCTAACATCCTCTATATGGCTCTAACAGTCAGCTAGCCTCCTCTATATGGCTCTAACAGCCAGCTAGCATCCCTCTATATGGCTCTAACAGTCAGCTCGCCTCCTCTATATGGCTCTAACAGCCAGCTAGCCTCCCTCTATATGGCTCTAACAGTCAGCTAGCCTACACCTCCTCTATATGGCTCTAACAGCCAGCTAGCCTCCCTCTATATGGCTCTAACAGTCAGCTAGCCTACACCTCCCTCTATATGGCTCTAACAGTCAGCTAGCATCCCTCTATATGTCTCTAACAGTCAGCTAGCCTACACCTCCTCTATATGGCTCTAACAGTGAGCTAGCCTCCTCTATATGGCTCTAACAGCCAGCTAACATCCCTCTATATGGCTCTAACAGTCAGCTAGCCTCCCTCTATATGGCTCTAACAGCCAGCTAGCATCCCTCTATATGGCTCTAACAGTCAGCTCGCCTCCCTCTATATGGCTCTAACAGCCAGCTAGCCTCCCTCTATATGGCTCTAACAGTCAGCTAGCCTACACCTCCCTCTATATGGCTCTAACAGCCAGCTAGCCTCCCTCTATATGGCTCTAACAGTCAGCTAGCCTACACCTCCCTCTATATGGCTCTAACAGTCAGCTCGCCTCCCTCTATATGGCTCTAACAGCCAGCTAGCCTCCCTCTATATGGCTCTAACAGCCAGCTAGCCTACACCTCCCTCTATATGGCTCTAACAGTCAGCTAGCATCCCTCTATATGTCTCTAACAGTCAGCTAGCCTCCCTCTATATGGCTCTAACAGCCAGCTAGCCTACACCTCCCTCTATATGGCTCTAACAGTCAGCTAGCCTCCCTCTATATGGCTCTAACAGTCAGCTAGCCTCCCTCTATATGGCTCTAACAGCCAGCTAGCCTACACCTCCCTCTATATGGCTCTAACAGCCAGCTAGCCTCCCTCTATATGGCTCTAACAGCCAGCTAGCCTCCCTCTATATGGCTCTAACAGTCAGCTAGCCTCCCTCTATATGGCTCTAACAGTCAGCTAGCCTACACCTCCTCTATATGGCTCTAACAGTCAGCTAGCCTACACCTCCCTCTATATGGCTCTAACAGTCAGCTAGCCTCCCTCTATATGGCTCTAACAGTCAGCTAGCCTCCCTCTATATGGCTCTAACAGTCAGCTAGCCTCCCTCTATATGGCTCTAACAGTCAGCTAGCCTCCCTCTATATGGCTCTAACAGTCAGCTAGCCTACACCTCCCTCTATATGGCTCTAACAGCCAGCTAGCCTACCTCTATATGGCTCTAACAGTCAGCTAGCCTCCCTCTATATGGCTCTAACAGCCAGCTAGCCTCCCTCTATATGGCTCTAACAGTCAGCTAGCCTCCCTCTATATGGCTCTAACAGCCAGCTAGCCTCCCTCTATATGGCTCTAACAGTCAGCTAGCCTACACCTCCCTCTATATGGCTCTAACAGTCAGCTAGCCTCCCTCTATATGGCTCTAACAGCCAGCTAGCCTCCCTCTATATGGCTCTAACAGTCAGCTAGCCTCCCTCTATATGGCTCTAACAGTCAGCTAGCCTCCCTCTATATGGCTCTAACAGTCAGCTAGCCTACACCTCCCTCTATATGGCTCTAACAGCCAGCTAGCATCCCTCTCTATATGGCTCTAACAGTCAGCTAGCCTACACCTCCTCTATATGGCTCTAACATTCAACTAGCCTACACCTCCTCTATATGGCTCTAACAGTCAGCTAGCCTACACCTCCCTCTATATGGCTCTAACAGTCAGCTAGCCTACACCTCCCTCTATATGGCTCTAACAGTCAGCTAGCCTACACCTACCTCTATATGGCTCTAACATTCAACTAGCCTACACCTCCCTCTATATGGCTCTAACAGTCAGCTAGCCTACACCTCCCTCTATATGGCTTGCCATCCAGCTAGCCACATTCCAATCATTCAAACAAACAGCTCTCTTTCTTTCCTTACATACCTGCACCTGCGCTGAGGATAGAATGTCCTTAAAACTCAACTCAACGCTCTGCCTTCAGATGCTCCTTGTATTGTGTGCCTGATGTGCTGTCTCTAACAGAATGATAATAATGTCATCTTTGATGCCTGGTCTCTTCTCCCAGCGTTCCACACACCACCCTATCCCCTCTATATAGTGGTAGTAGTGCACTAGATCGGTAATAGCGTTGCCATTTGGGATTCAGCCTTTCTCTCTGCCTCTGTGTGTCTCCCCCTCTCCCTCCTCTCCCCCTCCCTGTTTACCAAACACCCCCCCCATCACCCAGGGACCAGGCGGCAGGGTCAACCACGACACTGTAGGATCATTAAACATGGATTCCTTCTTTTGTACAGGTGATTCGTGGAGAGTTATGAGAAGGTGGGGCGGGTAACAGTAGTAGGCCTATCAAAGTGCCAGGTGAGAGGGATGGGGTGGTAGTATCTACTGTTCCTCTGTTTATAGAGGTGAGAGGGATGGGGTGGTAGTATCTACTGTTACTCTGTTTATAGAGGTGAGAGGGATGGGGTGGTAGTATCTACTGTTACTCTGTTTATAGAGGTGAGAGGGATGGGGTGGTAGTATCTACTGTTCCTCTGTTTATAGAGGTGAGAGGGATGGGGTGGTAGTATCTACTGTTACTCTGTTTATAGAGGTGAGAGGGATGGGGTGGTAGTAGTATCTACTGTTACTCTGTTTATAGAGGTGAGAGGGATGGGGTGGTAGAATCTACTGTTACTCTGTTTATAGAGGTGAGAGGGATGGGGTGGTAGAATCTACTGTTACTCTGTTTATAGAGGTGAGAGGGATGGGGTGGTAGTATCTACTGTTACTCTGTTTATAGAGGTGAGAGGGATGGGGTGGTAGAATCTACTGTTACTCTGTTTATAGAGGTGAGAGGGATGGGGTGGTAGTATCTACTGTTCCTCTGTTTATAGAGGTGAGAGGGATGGGGTGGTAGTATCTACTGTTACTCTGTTTATAGAGGTGAGAGGGATGGGGTGGTAGTATCTACTGTTCCTCTGTTTATAGAGGTGAGAGGGATGGGGTGGTAGTATCTACTGTTACTCTGTTTATAGAGGTGAGAGGGATGGGGTGGTAGTAGTATCTACTGTTACTCTGTTTATAGAGGTGAGAGGGATGGGGTGTTAGTAGTATCTACTGTTACTCTGTTTATAGAGGTGAGAGGGATGGGGTGGTAGTATCTACTGTTACTCTGTTTATAGAGGTGAGAGGGATGGGGTGGTAGTATCTACTGTTACTCTGTTTATAGAGGTGAGAGGGATGGGGTGGTAGTATCTACTGTTCCTCTGTTTATAGAGGTGAGAGGGATGGGGTGGTAGTATCTACTGTTACTCTGTTTATAGAGGTGAGAGGGATGGGGTGGTAGTATCTACTGTTCCTCTGTTTATAGAGGTGAGAGGGATGGGGTGGTAGTATCTACTGTTCCTCTGTTTATCGAGGTGAGAGGGATGGGGTGGTAGTAGTATCTACTGTTCCTCTGTTTATAGAGGTGAGAGGGATGGGGTGGTAGTAGTATCTACTGTTCCTCTGTTTATAGAGGTGAGAGGGATGGGGTGGTAGAATCTACTGTTACTCTGTTTATAGAGGTGAGAGGGATGGGGTGGTAGAATCTACTGTTACTCTGTTTATAGAGGTGAGAGGGATGGGGTGGTAGTATCTACTGTTCCTCTGTTTATAGAGGTGAGAGGGATGGGGTGGTAGTATCTACTGTTACTCTGTTTATAGAGGTGAGAGGGATGGGGTGTTAGTAGTAGTATCTACTGTTCCTCTGTTTATAGAGGTGAGAGGGATGGGGTAGTAGTAGTATCTACTGTTCCTCTGTTTATAGAGGTGAGAGGGATGGGGTAGTAGTATCTATTGTTACTCTGTTTATAGAGGTGAGAGGGATGGGGTGGTAGTATCTACTGTTACTCTGTTTATAGAGGTGAGAGGGATGGGGTAGTAGTATCTATTGTTACTCTGTTTATAGAGGTGAGAGGGATGGGGTGGTAGTATCTACTGTTACTCTGTTTATAGAGGTGAGAGGGATGGGGTGGTAGTATCTATTGTTACTCTGTTTATAGAGGTGAGAGGGATGGGGTGGTAGTATCTACTGTTACTCTGTTTATAGAGGTGAGAAGGATGGGGTGGTAGTATCTATTGTTACTCTGTTTATAGAGGTGAGAGGGATGGGGTGGTAGTATCTACTGTTACTCTGTTTATAGAGGTGAGAAGGATGGGGTGGTAGTAGTAGTATCTATTGTTACTCTGTTTATAGAGGTGAGAGGGATGGGGTAGTAGTACAGACTTTAGGGGATTATGTTCTGTCCGTTGGAGGATAAAGGAGGCTGTTGAGGGTAACACGCCTCGCACCTGTTAACTAAACTAACGGTGCTCTTGTCTAGTCCCTCCAGCATAACTGACTTACCTGCCTTATCTGCCTTACCTGCCTACATGCCTTATCTGCCATACCTGCCTTATCTGCCTTACCTGCTTACCTGCCTTACCTGCCATACCTACCATACCTGCCTTATCTGCCATACCTGCCTTATCTGCCATACCTGCCTTACCTGCCATACATGCCTTATCTGCCATACCTGCCTTATCTGCCTTAACTGCCATACCTGCCTTATCTGCCTTATCTGCCTTAACTGCCATACCTGCCTTATCTGCCTTATCTGCCATACCTGCCTTATCTGCCTTATCTGCCATACCTGCCTTATCTGCCATACCTGCCTTATCTGCCTTATCTGCCATACCTGCCTTATCTGCCTTAACTGCCTTATCTGCCTTATCTGCCTTATCTGCCTTACCTGCCTTAACTGCCATACCTGCCTTATCTGCCTTATCTGCCATACCTGCCTTATCTGCCATATCTTCCATGCCTTATCTGCCATACCTGCCTTATCTGCCTTATCTGATCTGCCATACCTGCCTTATCTGCCTTATCTGCCTTAACTGCCATACCTGCCTTATCTGCCTTATACCTGCCTTATCTGCCTTATCTGCCTTACCTGCCATACCTGCCTTATCTGCCTTACCTGCCATATCAGCCTTATCTGCCTTACCTGCCATACCTGCCTTATCTGCCTTATCTGCCATACCTGCCTTATCTGCCATACCTGCCTTATCTGCCATATCTGCCTTATCTGCCATACCTGCCTTATCTGCCTTATCTGCCATACCTGCCTTATCTGCCATACCTGCCATACCTGCCTGACCTGCCTACATGCGTTACCTGCCTTACCTGCCTGACCTGCCTAACTTGCCTTACCTGCCTACATGCCTTATCTGCCATACCTGCCATACCTGCCATACCTGCCATACCTGCCTTATCTGCCATACCTGCCATACCTGCCTTATCTGCCATACCTGCCTTACCTGCTTACCTGCCTTACCTGCCTGACCTGCCTAACTTGCCTTACCTGCCTACATGCCTTATCTGCCATACCTGCCTTACCTGCCTTACCTGCCTGAACTGCCTAACTTGCCTGACCTGCATACATGTCTTATCTGCCATACCTGCCTTACCTCCTTACCTGCCTTACCTGCCTTATCTGCCTTACCTGCCTACATGCCTTATCTGCCATACCTGCCTTACCTGCCGACATGTCTTATCTGCCATTCCTGCCTTACCTGCCTACATGCCTTATCTGCCATGCCTGCCATACCTGGCTACATGCCTTATCTGCCTACATGCCTTATCTGCCATACCTGCCTTACCTGCCATAACTGCCTTATCTGCCATACCTGCCTTACCTGCCTACATGCCTTATCTGCCATACCTGCCTTATCTGCCAAACCTGCCTTACCTGCCTACATGCGTTATCTGCCATACCTGCCATACCTGCCATACCTGCCTTATCTGCCTTACCTGCCTTATCTGCCATACCTGCCTTACCTCCTTACCTGCCTTATCTGCCATATCTGCCTTATCTTCCATACCTGCCTTACCTCCTTACCTGCCTTATCTTCCATACCTGCCTTACCTCCTTACCTGCCTTATCTGCCTTACCTGCCTAAATGCCTTATCTGCCATACCTGCCTTACCTGCCTTATCTGCCTTTCCTGCCTAAATGCCTTATCTGCCATACCTGCCTTATCTGCCTTACCTGCCTTACCTGCCTTATCTGCCTTACCTGCCTTACCTGCCTACATGCCTTATCTGCCATACCTGCCTTACCTGCCTACATGCCTTATCTGCCATACCTGCCTTACCTGCCTAATCTGCCATACCTGCCTTACCTGCCTACATGCCTTATCTGCCATACCTGCCTTACCTGCTTACCTGCCTTACCTGCCTTACCTGCCTACATGCGTTATCTGCCATACCTGCCTTACCTGCTTACCTGCCTTACCTGCTTACCTGCCTTATCTGCCATACCTGCCATACCTGCCTTACCTTCTTACCTGCCTTATCTGCCTTACCTGCCTTATCTGCCTTACCTGCCTACATGCCTTATCTGCCATACCTGCCTTACCTGCCTACATGCGTTATCTGCCTTACCTGCCTTACCTGCCTTACCTGCTTACCTGCCTTACCTGCTTACATGCCATCCCTGCCTTACCTGCTTTATCTGCCTTACCTGCCTTATCTGCCATACCTGCCTTACCTGCCTACATGCGTTATCTTCCATCCCTGCCTTACCTCCTTACCTGCCTTACCTGCCTTACCTCCTTACCTGCCTTACCTGCCTTACCTGCCTTAACTTTCTTACCTGCCTACCTGCCATACCTTTCTGACCTGCCTTATCTTTCTGACCTGCCTTACCTGGTCATTCACAAGACCATTAGGAGACTATGAGCAAGCTAGCATAGCTCAGAAATCATGTTCACCAGACAAACTCTTAATTCGTTTTTTATGTTCTTGTTTCTAAAACATCTTTATTTATTGTTACATTTTATTGTTACATTTTTATATGTTTGATATTTAAATTGATGTCAATATGTCTGTCGGTAAACATTCCAGTAATGACAAGAGTCTACCATTAGATTGATCCTATTCTACCCCAGCCAGCATTGAGTCCTGATGACCTTAATCCTCATCCATACTGCAGTCCACCGACAGTGAGTAGTGAACGTGTGGATACCTGTGTTGTACGCACACCAGAGACGAGTTCAGCAGGAACGTTCACATAGAAATATGCTCTGTAGAACAAACATGTCGGTTCTGTTCATGGCATTTCTATCTGCAACGTTCAACAACTGAACCGTGGCCCGGTTATGAAACTGAAGAAAAAATGATCTTAGAATTGTATATGTTTGTATATGTTTCCTCAAAATGCAGAACAGAAGCAGCCTTTAGTGTGAATGACCTATGATGTAATAATAGCCTTTACATTATGTCACAATAACAACACAAACAAAAACCTTTCTCAGCTCCGGCTGCTGCAAGTCACATGCACCAAAGAGCATTAGATAGATGAGACATTATGAGATCAGAGAAGCCGTATATGATGCAAGATGGAACACCACCGATACAAGTCAAGTGTCATAAAATCTGTTTTTTCTCTGCATCACCGACCGTCGACTCAAAACACTCCTCTCTTGCTGTTGTTGAAGAAACTTATCAAATACTTTTAGTCCTTTGGGGGGGTATTTTTCTCCTTGTAACATGTCATTATACTTCATAACTTGACATAATAAATAGGGTCTTGACTTTGGTCCTCAGAAAAGGGACACAGGGTATGGGGAGTAGAAGGGTATGAGGGTGTAGGAGGCCAGGGAATGTGGGGGGGGTGGGGGGGGGGCCAGGGGAGTAGGAGGGTAGACGGGTGTAGGAGGCCAGGGAATGTGTGGGGGGGTAGGAGGGTAGAAGGGTGTAGGAGGCCATGGGAGCAGGGGGCCAGGGGAGGAGGGGGCCAGAGGAGGAGGAGGGTAGAAGGGTGTAGGAGGCCATGGGAGTAGGGGGCCAGGGGGAGGGGGCCAGGGGAGGAGGAGGAAAGAGACATAAGTGGGAGTGGGGGGAGTCGGGGGGGGTATTCTCAGTCCTCAGAGGTGACATCAATGTCCTCTGAGCTGCCCTGCTTGGTGGCAAGCCTCCATCTGTTGATGTGGTGGTTTCCTTTCTTCTTCTGATGACAGTCAGGCCCCTCCTCCTCCAGCTTCTGTCTCTTGTATTTAGTCCTCCTGTTCTGGAACCACACCTTCACCTGGGGAGGAAGACGGGGACATTAGAGACATCTATATTCTGGACCACACCTTCACCTGGGGAGGAAGACGGGGACATTAGAGACATCTATATTCTGGACCACACCTTCACCTGGGGAGGAAGACGGGGACATTAGAGACATCTATATTCTGGACCACACCTTCACCTGGGGAGGAAGACGGGGACATTAGAGACATCTATATTCTGGACCACACCTTCACCTGGGGAGGAAGACCAGAGACATCTATATTCTGGACCACACCTTCACCTGGGGAGGAAGACGGGGACATTAGAGACATCTATATTCTGGACCACACCTTCACCTGGGGAGGAAGACGGGGACATTAGAGACATCTATATTCTGGACCACACCTTCACCTGGGGAGGAAGACGGGGACATTAGAGACATCTATATTCTGGACCACAGCTTCACCTGGGGAGGAAGACGGGGACATTAGAGACATCTATATTCTGGACCACACCTTCACCTGGGGAGGAAGACGGGGACATTAGAGACATCTATATTCTGGACCACACCTTCACCTGGGGAGGAAGACGGGGACATTAGAGACATCTATATTCTGGACCACACCTTCACCTGGGGAGGAAGACGGGGACATTAGAGACATCTATATTCTGGACCACAGCTTCACCTGGGGAGGAAGACGGGGACATTAGAGACATCTATATTCTGGACCACACCTTCACCTGGGGAGGAAGACGGGGACATTAGAGACATCTATATTCTGGACCACACCTTCACCTGGGGAGGAAGACGGGGACATTAGAGACATCTATATTCTGGACCACACCTTCACCTGGGGAGGAAGACGGGGACATTAGAGACATCTATATTCTGGACCACACCTTCACCTGGGGAGGAAGACACATTAGAGACATCTATATTCTGGACCACACCTTCACCTGGGGAGGAAGACGGGGACATTAGACACATCTATATTCTGGACCACACCTTCACCTGGGGAGGAAGACGGGGACATTAGAGACATCTATATTCTGGACCACACCTTCACCTGGGGAGGAAGACGGGGACATTAGAGACATCTATATTCTGGACCACACCTTCACCTGGGGAGGAAGGCAGGGACATTAGAGACATCTATATTCTGGACCACACCTTCACCTGGGGAGGAAGACAGGGACATTAGAGACATCTATATTCTGGACCACACCTTCACCTGGGGAGGAAGACAGGGACATTAGAGACATCTATCTAATTAAGGACATATATTTCATTTTATTGGATGGGTTCTCTAGGCTCCTCTATTCTGGGAAGAACCCAATTGCATACTCCTCTCAGTCCTCTCTCCTCTTCAACTTCTCAACAACAACAAAACCATTGGAGAAGAAGGTCTCTCCGTGGATGCTATGTTTCACTATTGTTTTTGTCGTGAAATTTGCCCCACAAAATATGCATTTAATGTGTTAAACAACCATATCATGATCATTACAAGTAAAATCTTCATAAATAGCTACTATTTGAAAAAAAAATAGCGCTAGAAAAGAAAACTGGTTGAATAGCTACACTCAACACCAAAAACTGTTCGCTGCATATTTTAATTTGCATATCAACACCAAGGTGACCAAGTCAATTGATATAACGATGTTTGGTCATGATGTCATTCTAATGTATTAGTTGTCGTTATAAGCAACTTTCGAGGCTGCCAAGGAGAGGGTAAGGGTATCCTATTGTAATTCATTAGAGTCCTAATGATGCTGGTGGCGATTCGTTTCACGGTGACATCCTCTGGAAGTTAGGTCGCTGACAGTCAGACGATACCTTACCATTATTGAAGATTTTTTTCCCCCGCGATTATTTGCATTCAACAACTTAATGTCATAGAGGCCTTCTTTTTTTTATAGTAGGTACATAGATTGTTTTAATAATAAATTGTATCCTGGAAAAACTAGCGAGAATAATGCAGGAGAGTATTTGTATTTATTATGGATCCCCATTAGCGCTACTCTTCATGGGCAGTGAAAGAGTTTGTATCAAAATGTCGAGTTATTCATTTGGATTTGACTAATATGTGTCATTATTTCACTGTAGGCTACGTTATGTTGGCGCTTTATGCTCTGCCTAAAGAATATCGTATTGTTTTGTTCATCAGGCTAGATCAACTATTTTTCCAATAAGAACCTATTGGAAATGGAGCTCACATGACCTGTTTTTAACTGATTATTAGATGACTCAGTGAACTTGACAATACATTTCTACAATCGCCTAGTCAGATGTTTTCTTATCGTAGGTCTTTCGCTAACAGGTAATTCCAGCGTAAAAATGTGTCGATATTGATTCTGTGTGAACTATAGTTCTAATTATACCTGCAGGAAAGAGCGAAAGTTTCCCAGACATTCGAATGGATAGCCTAATACAGTTTTTATACAACGTCAATAATAATTACAATTGAATATTAATGAAAATAACAATTACATTTTAGTTACAATAATATTTTAAATCATGGAGCCGGTTTAAAATGCTTATTTCACGGAATATAACGGAATAAGGACCCCTCCATCGAACTAATACATAATACACTGAAATTGTTTTATTTATTAATAACAACTAAATATGAATAATTTGCTGATTTATATGCTTGTTATTAAGGCTTATTACAAACTTGTATTAAAAATATATATATGTTGTTGAAGATATTTTATTTCGATGAAGAAGCAGGCTTCATAACCCTCAATTTATTAACGCAGTTTGCAGAATGCGTTTGGGCTGTATTACTAATGATTTATATATTCCCGAACTGTGTTCAATACAAATCTATACTGGGTAGAGATCTCACCTGTGTTTCAGACAGACTCAGACTGTTGGCCAGCTGTTTCCTCTCCGCTCCTACTACGTAATGATTCTTCTCGAACGCCCGTTCAAGCCGCAGGAGCTGCGACGGGGAGAAGGCGGTGCGGATCCGCTTGGGTTTCCGGGCGAACGGGCCGTGAAGGAGCATGCTATCTTGGGAAATATCATTTCCTGGGGGCAGAGAGAGGGAGAGAGAGGGAGAGGGAAATCACAGTGGGATTTAGATCGAAGCAGTGAACACACTGAGCAACACGAGGCGCGTTTTGATGTGCAGTGAGGTGGAAGAGAACAGCACACGCCCTGTTGGTTTCAAAGGCGAGTTTATAAACTCTTGGTGTAGTTTGAAGTATAGTCTATTCAGCGTTGTAATGTCTATACAGCGTCAATGTAGGCCTCAATTTAAACAGTAGACCTAGATGTTATAGACTTAATTGTTGCGATATGAAATCTGGGTCTACTGTTTAAATGGAGGCCTACATTGACGCTGTGTAGACATATATATGAGTCAGTGTTTAACTCAACAACGTCATGTGCCTTCTTTAAATTGAGAACACTATGAAACCTGTGTTCAAATATTGAGAATACTTGATCGTATGTGTCCAAATAGCTTATATTGTATAGCATACCTATTAAATGAAGTCACACAGGAACATTAGGGAGAGTTAGCCTAAATATAACCTCTCGTAAAATGTTAGATTAATCGACTGTAGTGCATATAGGTCCCTGTGTGTATTAAAAAAGCGGTTGAGACAAAAACATTTACAAGTGATGTGAGACATATAAATTGGCAGTAAAAAGTTGGCATAAAAATTCCAAATTTGAGAGAACATTTGGGAATAAAATCGTTGTGCACGATCGGCCCACTCACTCAGATAGTGGTTTCGTGTGATTAGGGATAAATTCACAGTGGGAGTAACCGCGTGACAAAGACAATATTTCCTTTGGCTGTGGCCCGATGTGTGGGGAAACCAGCCATGGTGCCGTGGGAAAATAGACTGGTTAGCTATGCACTCCGTTAACCTGGACTTCAGATGCACTCCGTTAACTTGGACTTTAGATGCACTCCGTTAACTTGGACTTTAGATGCACTCCGTTAACCTGGACTTCAGATCTAAAGGAAAACAGATTCCTACATATTTTATCATCTGTATCATTGACTTCACGTATACCTTTATTATAACAGGTGATATAACATGTTAGCCTGCTGTGCTATATATTTAGTTTAGAGGTTATTATAACAGGTGATATAACATGTTAGCCTGCTGTGCTATATATTTAGTTTACCTTTATTATAACAGGTGATATAACATGTTAGCCTGCTGTGCTATATATTTAGTTTACCTTTATTATAACAGGTGATATAACATGTTAGCCTGCTGTGCTATATATTTAGTTTAGAGGTTATTATAACAGGTTATATAACATGTTAGCCTGCTGTGCTATATATTTAGTTTACCTTTATTATAACAGGTGATATAACATGTTAGCCTGCTGTGCTATATATTTAGTTTAGAGGTTATTATAACAGGTGATATAACATGTTAGCCTGCTGTGCTATATATTTAGTTTACCTTTATTATAACAGGGAGTGCCACTGAGACAAAGGTCTGTTTCACAAGGAAACCCTGCACGCACACAATTCACAAAATAAATTACAATACAAATATACACAAATAAAATTGTTTAATAAAAAACACACTAATGGAAAACAATCAGCAAATATGTCCTCAATGAAACAATTGCAGCTGCCGGAGAGGCACCCTAAAATACCCTAAAATTGGAAGTGATAGGGAAGATGGGATGCATAGAAACTATAAGCTGATTTACCTACTAACTTTGTAGAGACCGAAGGAATTTGTTCACTGATATGAAAATTATAATGCAGATGGATATTTTAGCATGCAATAGCATGAGCTATCTTATCAATGTTGAAGAATTTTGGTGTGCATTTCTGGTTTGGTGAATTTTAGTGTGCATTTTTGGTTTGGTGAATTTTAGTGTGAATTTTTGGTTTGGTGAATTTTGGTGTGCATTTTTGGTTTGGTGAATTTTAGTGTGCATTTTTGGTTTGGTGAATTTTGGTGTGCATTTCTGGTTTGGTGAATTTTAGTGTGCATTTTTGGTTTGGTGAATTTTAGTGTGCATTTTTGGTTTGGTGAATTTTAGTGTGCGTTCTCCTCAACTTAATGTTGTTGTTGTTTATTGCGTTTTTTTATCGACATGTCTTCTCCTCATGGGAATGGTAAAACATGTGCTACTCTGCGTTGAGATGTTTTGTTTTCAAAACTCATTGACGTTTTCCTTTTTACCAAAGCGTGTTGTAGATAAGTACACTCTATCTCACATCCACTATAGATACTTATTTCCAGTGGTGGAAAAAGTACCCAATTGTCCCACTTGAGTAAAAAAGTTAAAATACCTTAATAGAAATAGACTCCAGTAAAAGAGACAGTCACTCAGTAAAATACTACTTGAGTTAAGATCTAAAAGGATTCGGTTTTAAATATACTTAAGTATCTAAAGTAAATGTAATTGCTAAAATATACTTAAGTATCAAAAGTATAAAAGTATAAATAAGTATAAATCATTTAAAAATCCATATACTAAGTAAACCAGATGCCACCATTTCCTTGTTTTGTTTTAATTTACGGATAGCCAGAGGCTCCAATACCCGCTCCAATACCCACTCCAATACCCACTCCAATACCCACTCCAATACCCACTCCAATACCCACTCCAATACCCACTCCAATACCCGCTCCAATACCCACTCCAATACCCACTCCAATACCCACTCCAATACCCGCTCCGCCAGATCAGAGGCAGTAGGACCCGAGATGTTCTCTTGATAACTGCGTGAATTTGACCATTGTCCTGTACTGCTAAACATTTCAAATGTAACGAGTACTTTTGGGTGTCAGGGAAATGTAAAAATGATTAATTTTTTTTATTACAATTTTCTTTAGGACTGTAATAAAGTAAAAGTAAAAGTTGTCCACATATACATTGTAAAGTAAAGTACAGATACCAACAACAACAAAAAAAGACTGAAGTAGTATTTAAAAGATTTGTACCTTTAGTACTTTACACCACTGACTATTTGTTTATGTTCACCTGCGGCTGAAAATCAAGGGTAACTATAAAGCCCATCCCTCGTTGTCAATAATATTGCAATAAAAACAAATATTAACTGATAATGTTTAACATAGATGAAAATGAATGATTAACATCATCATTATCGTAGCCTAATTGTTGTCAATCATTAATCTGTGAAATGGACATTTCTGAGCGCATGCAGTGTAGGTCACATAGTTTAGTCCTTTATTCTAAAAACACAAGCAACCCAGAGGCATTATTTTTCTTTAATTAACCTGTAAATTGGGCTGCTTGACATTGGCTATTGAGATTGAGAAAACAAGACACACAATCAATCAATCAATCATTTTACCTTGAAATCTGTGTCCGAAGAACCTGTTCCGTAAAACCCATGGGTAGAAGTTAAGAGGGTCTCGGTGTTGCGTCCCAAAGAAGTGTGCAGGGTGTTGTAGGTGGCCCCCTCCTAGCTGGTGGGGGTTCATGGTCAGCCCTGGGTGGTTGACTGACTCAGGGAACACCAGCTCCGGGTTCTGATACAGAGACCTGCCGGTGGGACTCTGGTACCCGTTCATGAAAGCGTCAGTGGGATTGGAATAAGTCAAAGCCGTCGGTCGGATGGGATCTTCCGTAGTTAGAGGGTTTTCTTTGGCCACCAAGGATTCTATCGTAAAACAGCGTTTACCCGCGGACGAAAACATCTTCCTCACTTCACGTATAGAGATCCAGAAAAAAAACAGAATATATCTTGTAACTTACTCTTTAAGCCAGTCACAATGGTACCCCTTCAAAAAGGCATAGTGAGCACCAACGGTTAACCTACGGTAGTGCCCCCCTGGACCGATGTTCTGAGCGGGAACCTTGAGCACCTTTTGAGTTAGTGACGCGACGCCTGATCCGCGGAGCTGCGTTTCGTGTCAGGAAGAATATGAGGCGAAATGTGTGCGTCAACGTTCTGGAACCCAGAGGACTGGGATGTGGTGCAGGCAAGGGGCAACGGGGCTGAAACTAAATGGTGCTGATTGGACGAGTACACCTGCCAATGAGTTCTCACAACTACCTGGCGCCTGGATTTAGGACAGAGGCAGGATTGGAGTTGGAGATGACGTACAGCAACTTCAAAAACAACAATAGGTTCATGTAAAAAGAATAATATAGTGACCCATAGTCGATTTTTTTCTTCATCGGGTGACATTTTGCTCATTGTATAAAGACAACACCAGCACAAATATTCAGGTTGAATATCCATGAACACATTTGTTATCACATTGAAATGAAATCAGTGTTTACAAGGTTGACAATGACAGTTCTCTCTCCATTAAAGCGAAGCCTATAATACCAATAATATGCTCATGGGAAAATACGTCAAAGCCTCCCGGTCATGAGTGACTTCAGTGCGCCATCCCGATGTTTCTATTTTTCCTCCTGTCTCCTCAGACCAAACCGCTTGGAAACACTGCCTGTGCCCCGCGCCAAGACCGCTTGTGGTTTCTGAAGAGAGCTCCGTCAAAATGACGTTTTCATGAGGTTGTTATTACTTCTAATTACTATGGCTGTTTGTTTATGTGATATTAGATAGCCTCTCAGTTTACTATAGAGGAAATACGCGTTTTAAAATCAAAGTCCAACCCACTGGTTTAAATTAACACTCATTTTGGATATCACAACCCCGTGATAATGAAGCGTAATGATTGACTAAATGGCTTCATCAGCAGAAATTGGAAATCTCATCCTTATAGCAGAGATATATATATACTGACTCTTAGGCCTATAATATAATTAGTCTTTGCAATATGGCACCTCTTTTAAATAGCCCTCTTTCAGTTAATAACATGACCTAACAGCCTACTAATGTGAATTCTAACCTCGATCAGAAAGATAACAGTAGTAGGTTATTTAGGGCTAAAAGCGATCCTATAGGAATATTAGATTTTTTTGTTAGTTTTGGATTTTCATAGTTAATAGACATAGGCCTATAGCTGATAGTTATAATGTATAATTATATTATGGAAAACCGCAGTACTTGTACTTGTGAAACCTCTTACGATCAAAAACGAATAGGCGAATAAGACAATAAAATAAAAACAAGTTTTACAAATATATTGTTACACCCTTTATTGTCATTATTGCTTGGCATGTACAACTCGTGTACCTTATAGAACTGGCGTTAACCCCGTTCTTTCTAAGATGTTATACCTTCAGAATAGTTGGGTTATAAATTAATATAATTTCAGATGGCGATTTATTGTGGATGCCAGGACACAGATAGATTAAAATAGGCCTTCAATTAACTTTGGATTTTTTTGTCGAAGGAGATTCATGCCCCGGTGAACAAAGACTCTCAGTCACGACGGCACATTATAGTGTGGGTTAGACTTCTCTAAACCTGTATCACCACTCCGCTGATAATATTAACTATATCAATGTTGTTTCCATGGAGACATTTCCACCCGTGAGGTTGGAGGAGACCTGTGATCCATCTCTACTGCAGTAGTCTATGACTCGGTTAGCTGTAGTCACAAGTCCTGGATGTCCGTCTATTGCTACAGCTGTTGAACCCCGCACTGCGCACAGCCTGACAATTTATTAGCGTTCTGATGATGAATAATCATAATATTACAGAATATAAAAAGTCAGTTCGCGGGCACTTTGTAGTGTAGGCTATTATATATATATTATATATTCCTCCAAGGACCTATGTAGCCTATGGCTTGTGTTTGGCTTTCATCGTGTTGCACTCTAACTCACTTTGGAAAGTTAATAATTGTCCCCCTAATATGCTCTAATGCTCAGAGTGGAGCATTAGAAAATAATTACCCATGGAAGTATGCGGTAGAACAACATGTTGATTGGCTGTTTAGAGGCTAAAGGCTCTTAAACGCAGCCATTGGGTTATAGCACAGCCGTTGGGTTTAAACAACACAGCCATGGGGTTATAACACAGCCATGGGGTTATAACACAGCCATGGGGTTATAACACAGCCATGGGGTTATAACACAGCCATTGGGTTATAACACAGCCATGGGGTTATAACACAGCCATGGGGTTATAACACAGCCATGGGGTTATAACACAGCCATGGGGTTATAACACAGCCATGGGGTTATAACACAGCCATGGGGTTATAACACAGCCATGGGGTTATAACACAGCCTTGGGGTTATAACACAGCCATTGGGTTATAACACAGCCATGGGGTTATAACACAGCCATGGGGTTATAACACAGCCATGGGGTTATAACACAGCCATTGGGTTATAACACAGCCATGGGGTTATAACACAGGCTTGGGGTTATAACACAGCCATGGGGTTATAACACAGCCATTGGGTTATAACACAGCCATGGGGTTATAACACAGCCATGGGGTTATAACACAGCCATGGGGTTATAACACAGCCATGGGGTTATAACACAGCCATTGGGTTATAACACAGCCATGGGGTTATAACACAGCCATTGGGTTATAACACAGCCATGGGGTTATAACACAGCCATTGGTTTACAGGGGTCTTACTGCATGGTAAATGGGTTTACAAGGGTCTTATTGCATGGTAAATGGGTTTACAAGGGTCTTATTGCATGGTAAATGGGATTACAGCGGTCTTATTGCATGGTACAGTGGTTTACAGGGGTCTTATTGCATGGTAAATGGGTTTACAGGGGTCTTATTGCATGGTAAATGGGTTTACAGGGGTCTTTTTGCATGGTAAATTCATTTAAAAACACACATAGGGCCTGCCTATCGTTTTTTTTTCACCTTTATTTAACCAGGTAGGCTAGTTGAGAACAAGTTCTCATTTACAACTGCGACCTGGCCAAGATAAAGCATAGCAGTGTGAACAGATGACACAGAGTTACACATGGAGTAAACAATAAACAAGTCAATAACACAGTAGAAAAAAATAAAGAAAAATAGTCTATACACATTGTGTGCAAAAGGCATGAGGAGGTAGGCGAATAATTACAATTTTAGCAGATTAACACTGGAGTGATAAAATGATCAGATGGTCATGTGCAGGATGATATACTGGTGTGCAAAAGAGCAGAAAAGTAAATAAATAAAAACAGTATGGGGATGAGGTAGGTCAATTGGGTGGGCTATTTACCGATGGACTATGTACAGCAGTTAAATGAATCGAACAAGTAAATACAGTTGATTTGATTGAATCAATATAATAAAGCAGAAATTTGGGGTCAAAATTATTAAAATATTTGATGACTTTGTTAATCAACTTGTTCTGATAACAAATCAAAATTATTTGTTTAATGTTTCTCTATCAATGCGGACTTAAGTCCTTTGGTGTCATTTAGACCCCAACCCCAAAAAACACCTAATTTGTCCCTCTGCTAATTTGACAGATAGGACCTTTATTTGAATCTATGTTTCTCTGGAGACACAATAGCAAGTTATCCATACCACCAGAGGGTGGGGGGGGCTGTGTCACTGCAGAGATGGAGCACCTTATATCCACATGCTTATGGTTATATTTACCATCCATTAATAACTAGTTATGACAACAGTGTATAACATCCAAATGATCTTAGATATGTGCTTAGTTGCAGTCCAAACAGCTGATTAAAGTCTGTCATTGGTATGAATACTTGTTAGAACCAGATACTCTTTGAATAGATGCATAGTGCTGTAGTGGTGTGTACCCCCCCCAAAAAAAAAGTGTTATTCTACTGAAAATGCTATATAAATACCAGAATTCCTATAATATCTTCCAATATTTTTTATGTGCAACTTGTTATGAGATTTTGGGTGCCATAGCATTTGGTTTAAAATAACTTCAAGGATTTAGACATGCTTTTTTGAAGCATATCCCTTACCATTCCCATTGTCTCACTAACAGCTATGCTAATGCTGGCTGTGTGGGTCGGGGTAAGTAGTAAATAAAGAAAACTAAACCATATTTGTTGGTCAATGTCTATCAAGATTACGTTTTGAAATTAATTGAATAATTTATTTTCAATAAAATGAAGTCTGTTTGAAATGTTGGTGTACTGCACCTTTAAATGGTAGCTGTTTTTACCACCATGGTAGCTGTTTTATATTTTCTTCATAGTTCTGAAAATGAATTGATACTATAATCAAATAATGGCAAATTAACTTGTCAGTACAAATGTGGACTGTACTTTGGGGAAAAAACTGCATTATATAAAATAAACGGTTCTTATTTTGTTTTACAGAATATGCCAATTAACTGTAATTTTGCTAATATATAACAGTCTGTTTTGGTTATGGTTTATTTCAGATAACATTAATTACAGGATTATTGATCTTTAGAGTAGAAATCAGTTGATATTTTGCTGTGATTGTTGCTTTTTCCAATAGTTTCTCCTTGGGGTCAAAATTACCCCAGTTGGTTATCGATTAAACGGAAATATGTTCGTAGCTTAGAGAGTTAACAAATACATATTTTTGTGATATAATAAAAATTAGCTTACTAAATCCAATCTATAATTGCATAAATAGGCTAGTGCTATCCAATGTATGAATTTGTCGCAATATTTCTGTTGACTGGATTCAGAAACTATTGGGAGTCCACGTTAACATTAGTAGGTATATATATCTTTCTATTTAGTTCGCCAGAAATCATTAGATTATATTTGACTCAGAAAGACTATGCAGATTGTATGTCGTCAACAATGGTCTAAACTATATTTTATATTATAGCTATATTAAACTAATATTTCATATGACATTACGTTGTCTTGATTCTAGAATTGAAGAGATAATGGCTTTCACTCTGTTTTGTAGGCCTTCAATAGGTTTTTATGTAAGGCATAGCCTAATTGGCCTAGCGGGAAACGAAAGCATACAGCGAAACGTGAGAAGAAAAACACACACGCACGCACGCACTTACACACACACACACACGCACACACGCACACGCACACACAAATGCTACGTGCAAGGGCATGCCTCAATGCGGCTCTTATTCCTGTAGGCCTAGACGTCATTACTTTAACTGGCTCAGCCAATGAGAGATAAATATGATACCTATAATCTATCCTTTTATCTTTAATAAAACATTTGAAATATATTTTTTTTTATGAACAAGAGATAGAAATAAAGCATAGACGGATTCATGGTCAGTTTAATCGAGGCTAAGGTTAAATGATTAAGACACTGTGTTGTGTTCGGTCTACTGACCCCGAGCAGCTTAGTTGACAGGACTGCATGTCATTAGAGAAACACGCTCCACACATTAACATGGGAAACAGATTTCCATCTACAGTCAGTGACAACCTAACAGGGATCCACTGTTTCTTTGTGTGAAATATGAAGACATCGTCTTCTGGAATAGACTCGATACTATGCAAGTAGCCTACGTGAATATATACTAACCTTACTTGGCATGTTAAGGTGAAACGTGCTCATTTGTTCTTAATTGACCTGCCTGCTAAAATAAAGAATAAAGCAAAAATAAATAAATAAATAAATAAATAAAACGTAGGGTATGCTAATGAGACAAACACTTCAGTGACTTTAGTAGTATCCCATAGGCTTGATTGCTGCATTAGAAGGTTCCTGTTGTTCACCTAGCACTCCGATTGGAAAGGTTGAATGACACTTCGCTGTTATAGTATTGACTGCCCTCTTGTGGGGGTTATAAAGTTCGGTGGGCTATACTCTAGCCCCCCCCCCCCTGAACGTTTAAAGCTTTTTTCCCCTAGCTCTACACAGCTGACTCAAATAATCAACTCTTGACGATGAGTTGGTTATTTGAATCAGCTGTGTAGTGCTTAAGGCAATAACTAAAACGTCCATACCCACGTGGGTCCCCAGGACAGATTTTGAGGAAACCCTACTCTTATGGTAGGTTCTACTCCTTTCCAAAGGACGGAAGGAAAACGGATTCTTTGAGCTGTGAAGGCATTTCATGACGTAGGCTATGCTGCCATCCTGTGGATCTCAGAGGAACTGATCACCTATGAGGAGGGTCGTCAGATCAGTAACGTTCATCAGTACCATAGAATGTAGAACAGGAATATTTGGACTTATGAACATGAGATACTGTAGGACCATGAGATAGCCTTTTGAAAGACAATGACATGTGAGGAAACAGGCATTTTTATTAGACAATTGAGAGGAAAGATACATGTTTAAAGGCCCATTGCCGTCAAAAAATGTGATTTTCCTGTGTTTTATATACATTTCCACACCCTGAGCTTAGAATAATACTGTGAAACAGTGAACATTATGATAATGCCCTTTTAGAGTAAGAGCTCTTTGAAAAGACTGGCTGAAATCTCAGCCTGTTTTGGTGAGATGGAGTTTTGGCCTTCCACTGTAATAGAGCAATACCACAGAAAGTTCCAAACCTCTCTACCAGTATCAAATCAAATCAAATCAGATTTGTCACATACACCGAATACGACAGGTGTAAACCTTACAGTGAAATGCTCACTTACAAGCCCTTAACCACAACACTGCAGTTTTAAGAAAAATACCTAAAAAAAAGCAAGAAATAAAAGTAACAAATAATTAAAGGGCAGCAGTAAAATGACAACAGTGAGGGTTTATACAGGGTATTACGGTACAGAGTCAATGTGGAGGCTATATACAGGGTGTTACGGTACAGAGTCAATGTGGAGTCTATATACAGGGGGTACCGGTACAGAGTCAATGTGGAGGCTATATACAGGGTGTTACGGTACAGAGTCAATGTGGAGGCTATATACAGGGTGTTACGGTACAGAGTCAATGTGGAGGATCTATATACAGGGTAATATGGTAAAGAGTCAATGTGGAGGCTATATACAGGGTGTTACGGTACAGAGTCAATGTGGAGGCTATATACAGGGTGTTACGGTACAGAGTCAATGTGGAGGCTATATACAGGGTATTACGGTACAGAGTCAATGTGGAGTCTAGGGGGTAGTCAATGTGGAGGCTATATACAGGGTGTTACGGTACAGAGTCAATGTGGAGTCTATATACAGGGGTACCGGTACAGAGTCAGGGTGTTACGGTCAGAGTCAATGTGGAGGCTATATACAGGGTGTTACGGTACAGAGTCAATGTGGAGGCTATATACAGGGTGTTACGGTACAGAGTCAATGTGGAGACTATATACAGGGTATTACGGTACAGAGTCAATGTGGAGACTATATACAGGGTGTTACGGTACAGAGTCAATGTGGAGACTATATACAGGGTGTTACGGTACAGAGTCAAAGTGGAGGCTATATACAGGGTGTCACGGTACAGAGTCAATGTGGAGACTATATACAGGGGGTACCGGTACAGAGTCAATGTGGAGGCTATATACAGGGGGTACCGGTACAGAGTCAATGTGGAGGCTATATACAGGGTATTATGGTACAGAGTCAATGTGGAGGCTATATACAGGGGGTACCGGTACAGAGTCAATGTGGAGGCTATATACAGGGTATTACGGTACAGAGTCAATGTGGAGACTATATACAGGGGGTACCGGTACAGAGTCAATGTGGAGACTATATACAGGGGGTACCGGTACAGAGTCAATGTGGAGGCTATATACAGGGTGTTACGGTACAGAGTCAATGTGGAGACTATATACAGGGTATTACGGTACAGAGTCAATGTGGAGGCTATATACAGGGGGTACCGGTACAGAGTCAATGTGGAGGCTATATACAGGGTATTACGGTACAGAGTCAATGTGGAGACTATATACAGGGGGTACCGGTACAGAGTCAATGTGGAGACTATATACAGGGTATTACGGTACAGAGTCAATGTGGAGGCTATATACAGGGCATTATGGTACAGAGTCAATGTGGAGACTATATACAGGGAGTACTGGTACAGAGTCAATGTGGAGGCTATATACAGGGTGTTACGGTACAGAGTCAATGTTGAGGCTATATACAGGGGGTACCGGTAGAGAGTCAATGTGGAGGCTATATACAGGGTGTTACGGTACAGAGTCAATGTGGAGACTATATACAGGGAGTACTGGTACAGAGTCAATGTGGAGGCTATATACAGGGTGTTACGGTACAGAGTCTATGTGGAGGCTATATACAGGGTATTACGGTACAGAGTCAATGTGGAGGCTATATACAGTGTATTACGGTACAGAGTCAATGTGGAGGATATATACAGGGGGTACCGGTACAGAGTCAATGTGGAGGATATATACAGGGTATTACGGTACAGAGTCAATGTGGAGGCTATATACAGGGTATTACGGTACAGAGTCAATGTGGAGACTATATACAGGGCATACCGGTACAGAGTCAATGTGGAGACTATATACAGGGTGTTACGGTACAGAGTCAATGTGGAGACTATATACAGGGGGTACCGGTACAGAGTCAAAGTGGAGGCTATATACAGGATGTTACGGTACAGAGTCAATGTGGAGGCTATATACAGGGGGTACTGATACAGAGTCAATAGTGGGGGCACCGGTTAGTCGAGGTAATTGAGGTAATATGTACATGTAGGTAGAGTTATTAAAGTGACTATGCATAGATAATAATAGAGAGTAGCAGCAGCGTAAATTGAGGGGGGGGCAATGCAAATGATCTGGGGTAGCCACTTGTTTAGAAGCTCAGGAGTCTTATGGCAGAAACTGTTTAGAAGCCTCTTGGATCTAGACTTGGCGCTCCGGTACTGCTTGCCGTGCAGTAGCAGGAAGAACAGTCTATGTCTAGGGTGGCTAAAGTGTTTGACATTTTTTTGGGCGTTCCTCTGACACCGCCTGGTATAGAGGTCCTGGATGGCAGGAAGCTTTGCCACAGTGATGTAGTGGGTTGTACGTACTACCCTCTTATTTACAATGACAGCCTAGTGGGTTAACTGCCTTGTTCCAGAGCAGAATGACAGATTTTTACCTTGTCAGTTCGATCTTACAACCTTTAGGTTACTGGCCCAACGCTCTAACCACTAGGCTACCTTTAGGTTACTGGCCCAACGCTCTAACCACTAGGCTATCTGCTGGTTACTGGCCCAACGCTCTAACCACTAGGCTACCTTTAGGTTACTGGCCCAACGCTCTAACCACTAGGCTACCTTTAGGTTACTGGCCCAACGCTCTAACCAATAGGCTACCTTTAGGTTACTGACCCAACACTCTAACCACTAGGCTACCTTTAGGTTACTGGCCCAACGCTGTAACCACTAGGCTACCTTTAGGTTACTGGCCCAACGCTCTAACCACTAGGCTATCTGCTGGCCACCTGCCACACGTAGGTGTTCCTTTTGTCCAGGTGTGAAAGGTCAGTGTGGAGTGCAATAGAGATGGCATCATCTGTTGATCTGTTGGGGCGGTATGCAAATTGGAGTGGGTCTAGGGTTTCTGGGATGATGGTGCTGATGTGAGCCATGACTAGCCTTTCAAAACACTTCATGGCTACAGACATGAGTGCTATAGGTCGGTAGTCATTTAGGCAGGTTACCTTAGTGTTCTTGGGCACAGGGACTATGCTGGTCTGCTTAAAACATGTTGGGAGAGGTTGAAAATGTCAGTGAAGACACTTTCCAGTTGTTCAGTGCATGCTCGGAACACACGTCATGGTAATCCGTCTGGCCCTGTGGCCATGTGAACGTTGACTTGTTTAAAGTCTTACTCACACCGGTTGCGGAGAGCGTGATCACACAGTCGTCCTGAACAACTGATGATCTCATGCATGTTTCAGTGTTACTTTTCTCGAAATGAGCATAGAAGTAATTTAGCTCGTCTGGTAGGCTCGTGTCTGTGCTTCCCTTTGTAGTCTGTAATAGTTTGCAGGCCCTGCCACATCCGACGAGCGTCAGAGCCGGTGTAGTACGATTTGATCTTAGTCCTGTACTGATGCTTTCCCTGTTTGATGGTTCGTCGGAGGGCATAGCAAGATTTCTTATAAGCTTCCGGGTTAGAGTCCCGCTCCTTGAAAGTGGCAGCTCTAGCCTTTAGCTCATTGCAGATGTTGCCTGTAATCCATGGCTTCTGGTTGGGGTATGTACATACAGTCACTGTGGGGAAGATGTCATCAATGCATTTATTGATGAAGCTAGTGAATGATGTGGTGTACTCCTCAATGCCATCAGAAGAATCCTGGTACATATTCCAGTCTGTGATAGCAAAACAGTCCTGTAGCTTAGCATCTGCTTCATCTGAAAGCTGACCACAGCTCATTGAGTGCGGTCTTAGTGCCAGCATTGGTCTGTGGTGGTATGTAGACAGCTATTAAAGTATAGATGAAAACTCTATAGGGAAATTGAGTGATCTACAGCTTATCATGAGATACTCTACCTCATGCAAGCAAAACCTTGAGACTTTCTTAGATATCGTTCACCAGCTGTTGTTTACAAATACACATAGACCGCCACCCCTTGTCTTACCAGAGGCTGCTGTTCTATCCTGCTGATACAGTGTATAACCCGCCTGGTGTATGTTATTCATGTCGTCATTCAGCCACGACTCGGTGAAACATAAGATATTACAGTTTTTAATGTCCTGTTGATGGGATATGTAGTAGTTCTTCCACTTTATTATCCAGCGATGGTACGTTGGCCAATAGTACGGATGGCAAAGGCAGATTAGCCACTCGTCGCCTGATCCTCACAAGGCACCCCGATCTCCTTCCGAAAAATCTCTGACTCTTGCTCCTGCGAATGACGGGGATGATGGCCTGTTCGGTGTCTGGAGTAAATCCCCCTCGTTCGACTCGTTAAAGAAAAATGATTTGTCTAATTCAAGGCGAGTAATCGCTGTTCTGATGTCCAGAAGCTCTTTTTGGTTATAAGAAACTGTAACAGCAAAATTATGTACAAAATAAGTTACAAACAATGTGAAAAATACATTTAAAAAATAGCATGGTTGGTTAGGGCCAGTAAAACAGCAGCCATTTTATTTCAATCTGATAAAAGTTAGTTTTCAGTTTTCCTCTCTCCACTCAGACCACTCCCAGACAGTTCTAGCAACAAAATCTTGGTAGAGAAATTGCCCTTTGCTAAGAAGCTATTTTTGTTTCTTTAAAAAAAAAAAAAAATTTTTTATTGAAAACATTCACTGTAAGGTACTTAAAAGAAACCATGCCAAAACTATTGTCGTTACCCATCCAATCACATCCAAACAAATGAAAGGGAATTTAGGATACATTTTCACACCTCTAAAATCCTTACTTCCAAATCATTTGAATTAGCCAAAAACATTGGCATATCCACGGTATAGTTATTTTTAATATTTTATTTGGCCTTTATTTGACCAGGTTAGTCTCATTGAGATAAAAAAAAACATTTTTGTTGCAGGGTCCTGTGTCGGCCTATGTATTAGACAAAACATTTATGTTGCAGGGTCCTGTGTCGGCCTATGTATTAGACAAAACATTTATGTTGCAGGGTCCTGTGTCGGTCTATGTATTAGACAAAACATTTATGTTGCAGGGTCCTGTGTCGGCCTATGTATTAGACAAAACATTTATGTTGCAGGGTCCTATGTATTAGACAAAACATTTATGTTGCAGGGTCCTGTGTATTAGACAAAACATTTATGTTGCAGGGTCCTGTGTCGGCCTGTGTATTAGACAAAACATTTATGTTGCAGGGTCCTGTGTCGGCCTATGTATTAGACAAAACATTTATGTTGCAGGGTCCTGTGTATTAGACAAAACATTTATGTTGCAGGGTCCTGTGTCGGCCTATGTATTAGACAAAACATTTATGTTGCAGGGTCCTGTGTATTAGACAAAACATTTATGTTGCAGGGTCCTGTGTCGGCCTATGTATAAGACAAAACATTTATGTTGCAGGGTCCTGTGTCGGCCTATGTATTAGACAAAACATTTATGTTGCAGGGTCCTGTGTATTAGACAAAACATTTATGTTGCAGGGTCCTGTGTCGGCCTATGTATTAGACAAAACATTTATGTTGCAGGGTCCTGTGTATTAGACAAAACATTTATGTTGCAGGGTCCTGTGTCGGCCTATGTATTAGACAAAACATTTATGTTGCAGGGTCCTGTGTATTAGACAAAACATTTATGTTGCAGGGTCCTGTGTCGGCCTATGTATTAGACAAAACATTTATGTTGCAGGGTCCTGTGTATTAGACAAAACATTTATGTTGCAGGGTCCTGTGTCGGCCTATGTATTAGACAAAACATTTATGTTGCAGGGTCCTGTGTCGGCCTATGTATTAGACAAAACATTTATGTTGCAGGGTCCTGTGTAGGCCTATGTATTAGACAAAACATTTATGTTGCAGGGTCCTGTGTCGGCCTATGTATAAGACAAAACATTTATGTTGCAGGGTCCTGTGTCGGCCTATGTATAAGACAAAACATTTATGTTGCAGGGTCCTGTGTCGGCCTATGTATTAGACAAAACATTTATGTTGCAGGGTCCTGTGTATTAGACAAAACATTTATGTTGCAGGGTCCTGTGTATTAGACAAAACATTTATGTTGCAGGGTCCTGTGTCGGCCTATGTATTAGACAAAACATTTATGTTGCAGGGTCCTGTGTATTAGACAAAACATTTATGTTGCAGGGTCCTGTGTCGGCCTATGTATTAGACAAAACATTTATGTTGCAGGGTCCTGTGTCGGCCTATGTATTAGACAAAACATTTATGTTGCAGGGTCCTGTGTCGGCCTGTGTATTAGACAAAACATTTATGTTGCAGGGTCCTGTGTATTAGACAAAACATTTATGTTGCAGGGTCCTGTGTATTAGACAAAACATTACAATACATTTTAGGCCTAGAAAGACAATGTGTTCGAAAACGTCCTTAAATAGTGTTTGGACATACAAGTTTATTCGCTGGAGAAGCACCCATGCATGGATTAAGTAGGCACTTATTTTAATTTGTATCTCAATTATCATGTCAAATTCACCTTCATTTTTTAATTAGCTTTAATATTGGTCTTAGGGCAGTAACAGTCTAAATGTTTATATTTTGGTCAATTAACATAATTGCAAAACGTTAATTTAAACGAACACTAATTGCCTCAAAGTCTGTTGTTCATGATGCATACGCCTACTAAATAGAACGAAATCATCACTAGTTTGTCACTTGACATCTTCAATTAGCTCCCTTCGCGCTGATTAATTTGAATAGAAGTTGTGAATGGCAGCAAACATAGAACTCTCTGGTGAAAGAGCCGCGCAGCATTCGGTAGCCATGGCGAGAGGACGCGACCAAAGCCCCGGTCCCAGGCAGTGTGGGACTCGCTCACACCTCCACTCATTAATAAACTAATTGACCGGTTCGTTTTACATTAGTTCGGTGTGTTCAGATAATCTATTCTACTTAAATTCCTGGATATTTTCACCCCGTGATAACGAAACGGGAGAAGTAGCACGGTCCTGTGTTTGTGCCACCTGCACGAGAAACAAGACGTGTGTACCGCCACCAGCTTCGTCCCCACATCACCACCTCCCCTACATCCCGCGGACAAACAAACATCTCCCCGATCCAGGTGGGGCCTGAATACAGCAGGGTAATGGATATGCTTCATGTCTGTAATGCTGTAAAATCTTGAGCAGTTAAGAAGGGCAGTTCCCATTGGCTAAAATTACAAGTTTGCATGTACTTATCAATAGTATTATTTATTAATTTATTATTGAGTGTTTTCTGAAAGTAAAAATGAAAATGTAAAAAAAAAAAGTGAATGAAAATGTGGGCTATATTTGTGTTTATATTTAAGTTTTTCATACTAAATACACTCTTACAAAACCTAAATGTCCAGTGTAGCATCTAAAAACCTACTGTTGTCACCTCAGTGTAACTCCCCAGTTAAGACTGACTCATACTATAGTCTGGCTCTGAGATAACAGAGTCAATAACTAGTCTACACTAGTTATTATTCCACATTTTGTTGAATTATTGTATTTCAACATTTTAATACAAAATTAATAAAAAAATGAAAAGCTTCAATGTCTTGGAGTCAATAAGTATTCATCTCCTTTGTTAATGGCAAGCCTAAATAAGTTCAGGAGTAAAAATGTGCTTAACAAGTCACATAATAAGTTGCATGGACTCACTCTGTGTGCAATAATAGTGTTTAACATTCTTTTTGAATGGCTACCTCATCTCTGTACCCCACACATACAATTATCTGTAAGGTCCCTCAGTCCAACAAGGAATTTCAAACACAGATTCAACCACAAAGACCAGGGAGGTTTTCTAATGCCTCGTAAAGAAGGGAACCTATTGGTAAAAACGTATAAAAGTAGGGATTGAATATCCCTTGTAGCATGGTGAAAGTTATTAATTACACTTTGGATGGTGTATGAAAACACCCAGTCACTGCAAAGACACAGGCGTTCTTCCTAACTCAGTTGCCGGAGAGGAAGGAAACCACTCAGGGATTTGACCATAAGGTGACTTTAAAACCCCTTATGGTCGACGTCCTCACAAAATCGAATTAGCATAATACACAAATCCCCATAAAAATCTGTCCGTTTAAGTTCGAGATACAGTATCTGTTGTTTTTTTGTGCAAGTGTCTTGGGACTCGTCGGAAGTCGGTACAGCCGATCTGCCAATTTCTGTCTGTAGCGTCTCAACAGTTTGGGCTACACACTAATACGACCCCTCTGTGTAAAGGTGAGACTCTCAGGAACACATTGTGTTCTGCTCCAGGACACCCACAGGCCTCACAAGACTCTTCTGAAGGTCCCTCGGTACCAGTTGAAACATTTATGGAAGTATATATGGAGGCTATTTAGTGCCAAAAATAAAGGGTTAAATACAATACATGTAAAACTAAATATACTAAAATAATGCTTCTTGGTCCTTCTTACATCTCTCAGATATAGGACAGACACTTCCGAACAAACTTCCTTTACATTCTTTTGAGGGACACTATCTGTTATTCAATGTGTTTCTATGGGCTAATAGCAGTAAGGACTATCTGTTATTCAATGTGTTTCTATGGGTTAATAGCAGTAAGGACTATCTGTTATTCAATGTGTTTCTAATGTTAGTTCTCTTATTCAATGTATTTTTATGGGCTTAGCAGTAAGGACTATCTGTTGTTCAATGTGTTTCTAATTGCAGTAAGGACTATCTGTTATTCAATGTGTTTCTATGGGTTAATAGCAGTAAGGACTATCTGTTATTCAATGTGTTTCTATGGGCTAATAGCAGTAAGGACTATCTGTTATTCAATGTGTTTCTATGGGCTAATAGAAGTAAGGACTATCTGTTATTCAATGTGTTTCTATGGGCTAATAGCAGTAAGGTCTATCTGTTATTCAATGTGTTTCTATGGGCTAATAGCAGTAATAATGTTTAATCAAATAATGTTTTTGATACTTCAAGGGGTCTTAAAATTCTAAATCAAATAGTAAAATCAGCACAGGTCCAAATCTCCACTGGAGTTGCTTACCAAGAACACAGTGAATGTTCCTGAGTGGCCGAGTTACAGTTTTTACTTAAATCTACCTGAATATCTATGGCAAGACCTGACAATGGTTGTCTATCAATTATCAACAACCAATTTGACAGAGCTTGATGAATTTTGAAAATAATAATGGGCAAATGTTGCACAATTACAGGTGTGGAAAACTCTTAGAGACTTACCCAGAAAGACCACTTTGACATTAGAGAGTAGTTTGTGTAGATCTTTGACAAAAATGTGGAAAGCTCTTAGAGACTTACCCAGAAAGACTCACAGCTCTTAGAGACTTACCCAGAAAGACTCACAGCTCTTAGAGACTTACCCAGAAAGACTCACAGCTCTTAGAGACTGACCCAGAAAGACTCACAGCTCTTAGAGACTTACCCAGAAAGACTCACAGCATTAGAGAGTATTTTGAGACTTTGACAAAAAATGACCCAGAAAGACCACTTTGACATTAGATTCTAAAATATTTTGTTTATTTCTTTGACAAAAAATACCCCATGACACAAATATTTTTTAGTTTTTTCAAATGAAAGTATTCAGACCCCAAAGTTGATCTTTTGTATTTGGTCCCAGGGTGTGGCATTTTGTTACGTTACAGCCTTATTCTAAAATGGATTAAATTGATTATTTTCCTCATTAATCTACAAACAATACCCCATATGACAAGCAAATATATATATATTTTTTTGCAAATGTATATATATCAAAAAATATCACTTTACTCAGTAATTTGTTGAAGCACATTTGGCAGCGATTACAGTTTCGAGTCTTGGGTATGACTCTACAAGCTTGGCACACCTGTATTTGGGGAGTTTCTCCCATTCTTCTCTGCAGATCCTCTCAAGCTCTGCCAGGTTGGATGGGGAGCGTCGCTGCACAGCTATTTTCAGGTCTCTCCAGAGATGTTTGATCAGGGTTCAAGTACGGGCTCTGGCTGGGCTTCTCAAGGACATTCAGAGACTTGTCCCGAAGCCACTCCTGCGTTGTCTTGGGTGTGTGCTTAGGGTTGTTGTCCTGTCGGAAGGTGAACCTCTGCCCCAGTCTGAGGTCCTGAGCGCTCTGGAGCAGGTTTTCATCAAGGATCTCTCTGTACTTTGCTCTTCATCTTTCCCTCGATCTTGACTAGTCTCTCAGTCCCTGCCGCTGAAAAACATCCCCACACCATGATGCTGCTTCACCGTAGGGATGGTGCCAGGTTTCCTTCAGACATGACGCTTGGCATTCAGGCCAAAGAGTTCAATATTGGTTTCATCAGACCAGAGAATCTTGTTTCTCATGGTCTGGGAGTCCTTTAGGTGCCTTTTGGCAAACTCCAAGCCGGCTGTCATGTGCCTTTTACTGAGGAGTGGCTTCCGTCTGGCCACTCTACCATAAAGGCCTGATTGGTGGAGTGCTGCAGAGGTGGTTGTCTTTCTGGAAGGTTCTCCCATCTCCACAGAGGAACTCCGGAGCTCTGTCAGAGTGACCATTGGGTTCTTGGTCACCTCCTTGACCAATGCCCTTCTCCCCTGATTGCTCAGTTTGGCCTCAACATTTTTCATTTCCAATTTTTACTGTCATTCTGAAAAATATATATAATAACTGCAATTCCAGTAAACACAAATCGAAAAGTAAAAGAATGGAATTAAGAAACATAAATATTAAGACGAGCAATGTCAGAGTGGCATGGACTAAAATACAGTAGAATAGAATACAGTCTATACATATGAAATGAGTAAACCAGTATTTAAACATTTTTAAGTGACTAGTGCTCCATTTAAAGTGACCAGTGATCCTCAGTTAAATGCACGTGATGGCAGTGGGCTGACTGAGAGTAGATATGTATCAAGAATTTATAATAATATATATATATATAATATATATTGGTGATTCAATATCCTTGGTAATTATGACATGACTAACACACTAGCTATGTCTGGCCGTAACACAGAACCATCAGAGGTAGAGGATGTCTCTTTCGTCTGCCGCTGATAACAACTACATGCCCGTTGTTCATCTACATCATGATAATGACATGTCGGCAAAGCATTTGGTCTTCATTCTGTCAGATTTAATGTGTTTCTCCTTTAAAAAAACATAATCTTAGGAATCAGCCAGGCATCAACCCCCCTGCTGTACTGTTCTATAGAGACGTCAGTCAGACAACAACCCCCCTGCTGTACTGTTCTATAGAGATGTCATCCAGACAACAACCCCCTGCTGTTCTATAGAGATGTCATCAGACAACAACCCCCTGCTGTTCTATAGAGACGTCAGTCAGACAACAACCCCCTGCTGTTCTATTGAGAAGTCAGTCAGACAACAACACCCCTGCTGTACTGTTCTATTGAGACGTCAGTCAGACAACAACCCCCTGCTGTTCTATAGAGACGTCAGTCAGACAACAACCCCCTGCTGATCTATAGAGACGTCAGCCAGAACAACAATCCCCCTGCTGTTCTATAGAGACGTCAGTCAGACAACAACCCCCTGTTGTTCTATAGAGACGTCAGTCAGACAACAACCCCCTGCTGATCTATAGAGACGTCAGCCAGAACAACAACCCCCTGCTGTTCTATAGAGACGACAGTCAGACAACAACCCCCTGCTGTTCTATAGAGACGACATCAGACAACAACCCCCTGCTGTTCTATAGAGACGACATCCAGACAACAACCCCTGCTGTTCTATAGAGACGACAGTCAGACAACAACCCCCTGCTGTACTGTACTATAGAGACATCAGTCAGACAACAACCCCCTGCTGTACTATAGAGACGTCAGTCAGACAACAACCCCCTGCTGTACTGTACTATAGAGACATCAGCCAGACAACAACCCCCTGTTCTGTTCTGTTCTATAGAGACACCAATCTCAATGAAAATTCACAAATCAACTTCATTGGAGGTATACAACACACAGGGTTACGGTTATAGAGTAAGGGTTGGACAGTAAGGGTTGGACAGTAAGGGTTGGACAGTAACCCCCTGGTTCTATAGAGGGTTGGACAACAACCCCCTGCTGGACTAGTAAGGGTTAGACAGACAACAACCCCGGTTATACAGTAGGGTTGTCAGACAACAACCCCCTGCTGTTATACAGTAAGGGTTGGACAGTTAGGGTTATACAGTAAGGGTTGGACAGTTAGGGTTAGACAGTAAGGGTTGGACAGTAACCCCCCTGCTGGTTGGACAGTAGAGGGTTGGACAACAACCCCCTGCTGGACAGTTAGGGTTAGACAGTAAGGGTTGGACAGTAAACAACCCCCTGCTGTACTGTAAGGGTTGGACAGTAAGGGTTGGACAACAATGGTTGGACAGTTAGGGTTGAGACAGTAAGGGTTGGACAACAACCCCCTGCTGTACTGTATGGTTGAGACGTCAGTTAGGGTTATACAGTACCCCAACCCCCTGGACTGTAAGGGTTGGACAGTTAGAGTTAGACAGTAAGGGTTGGACAACCCCCTGGTTGGACAGTAAGGGTTGGACAGTAATGGTTGGACAGTTAGGGTTAGACAGTAACAACGGTTATACAGTAAGGGTTGGACAGTAGAGAGTTAGACAACAACCCCCTACTGTTATACAGTAGAGGGTTGGACAGTAACAACCCCTTATACTGTAAGGGTTGAGACAGTAAGGGTTAGACAGTACAACCCCCTGTGGTTATAGAGACGGGTTGGACAGTAACCCCCTGCTGTACTGTTATACAGTAAGAGACGATGTTGGACAGTAACCCCCTGCTGTTACAGTTATACAGTAAGGGTTGGACAACAACCCCCTGCTGTTATACAGTAAGGGTTGAGACCAGACAGACAACAACCCCCTAGGGTTGGACAGTAAGGGTTACAGTTATACAGTAAGTGTTGGAGAGTATAGAGACTTACAGTTATACAGTAAACAACCCCTGCTGGACATTATAGGGTTGGACAGCCCCCTGTACTGTTCTAGGGTTGGACAGTAAACAACCCCCTGGGTTCTAGTAAGGGTTGGACAACAACCCCTGCTAGGGTTGAGACAGTAAGGGATGGACAACAAGGGTTAGGGTTGTACAGTATAGGGTTGACGCAGTCAGACAACAACCCCCTGGGTTGGACACTATGCTTAGGGTTGGACTAGTAGAGGGTTGGGACAACAACCCCCTGGACTGTAAGGGTTAGGGTTAGACAGTAAGGGTTGGACAGTAACCCCCCCCTGGACTAGTAGAGGGTTACAGTTAGACAACAACCCCCTGCTGTACTGTTCTATAGAGACGTCAGCCAGACAACAACCCCCTGCTGTACTGTACTATAGAGACGTCAGTCAGACAACAACCCCCTGCTGTTCTATAGAGACGTCAGTCAGACAACAACGCCCCTGCTGTACTGTACTATAGAGACGTCAGCCAGACAACAACCCCCTGCTGTTCTATAGAGACGTCAGTCAACAACAACCCCCTGCTGTTCTATAGAGACGTCAGCCAGACAACAACCCCCTGCTGTGTACTGTACTATAGAGACGTCAGTCAGACAACAACCCCCTGCTGTTGTTCTATAGAGACGTCAGTCAGACAACAACCCCCCCCTGCTGTACTGTACTATAGAGACGTCAGTCAGACAACAACCCCCTGCTGTACTGTACTATAGAGACGTCAGTCAGACAACAACCCCCTGCTGTTCTATAGAGACATCAGTCAGACAACAACCCCCCTGCTGTACTGTACTATAGAGACATCAGCCAGACAACAACCCCCTGCTGTTCTGTTCTATAGAGACACCAATCTCAATGAACATTCGCAAATCAACTTCATTGGGGGTATACAACACACAGGGTTACGGTTATACAGTAAGGGTTGGACAGTAAGGGTTGGACAGTAAGGGTTGGACAGTAAGGGTTGGACAGTAAGGGTTGGACAGTTAGGGTTAGACAGTAAGGGTTACGGTTATACAGTAAGGGTTGGACAGTAAGGGTTAGACAGTAAGCATTACAGTTATACAGTAAGGGGTTGGACAGTAAGGGTTAGACAGTAAGGGTTGCGGTTTTATACAGTAAGGGTTGGACAGTTAGGGTTAGACAGTAAGCGTTACGGTTATACAGTAAGGGTTGGACAGTAAGGGTTATACAGTAAGGGTTGGTCAGTAAGGGTTAGACAGTAAGCGTTATTGTTATACAGTAAGGGTTGGACAGTAAGGGTTATACAGTAAGGGTTGGATGGTAAGGGTTAGGGCTGGACAGTAAGGGTTACAGTTATACAGTAAGGGTTGGACAGTAAGGGTTACAGTTATACAGTAAAGGTTGGACAGTAAGGGTTGGACAGTAAGGTTTGGACACTAAGGGTTGGACATTAAGGGTTAGGGTTAGACAGTGAGGGTTGGACAGTAATGGTTGGACAGTAAGGGTTAGACACTAAGGGTTAAAGTTATACAGTATGGGTTGGACATTAAGGGTTAGGGTTGGACAGTAAGGGTTGGACAGTAAGGGTTATACAGTAAGGGTTAGACAGTTAGGGTTAGACAGTATTGGTTACGGTTATACAGTAAGGGTTGGACAGTAAGGGTTATACAGTAAGGGTTATACAGTAAGGGTTGGACGGTAAGGGTTAGGGTTGGACAGTAAGGGTTACGGTTAGACAGTAAGGGTTACGGTTATACAGTAAGGGTTATACAGTAAGGGTTAGACAGTTAGGGTTAGACAGTAAGGGTTACGGTTATACAGTTAGGGTTGGACAGTAAGGATTGGACAGTAAGGGTTGGACAGTAAGGGTTTTGGTTATACAGTAAGGGTTATACAGTAAGGGTTGGACGTTAAGGGTTAGGGTTGGACAGTAAGGGTTGGACAGTAAGGGTTGGACAGTAAAGGTTGGCCAGTTAGGCTTATACAGTAAGGGTTGGACAGTAAGGGTTGGACAGTAAGGGTTGGACAGTTAGGGTTATACAGTAAGGGTTGGACAGTAAGGGTTACACTTATACAGTAAGGGTTGGACATTAAGGGTTCGGGTTGGACAGTAAGGGTTGGACAGTAAGGGTTACAGTTATACAGTAAGGGTTGGACATTAAGGGTTAGGGTTGGACAGTAAGGGTTGTGGTTAGACAGTAAGGGTTGGACAGTAAGGGTTATACAGTAAGGGTTGGACAGTAAGGGTTAGGGTTGGACAGTAAGGGTTGGACAGTAAGGGTTAGACAGTAAGGGTTACGGTTAGACAGTAAGGGTTACGGTTATACAGTAAGGGTTATACAGTAAAGGTTATACAGTAAGGGTTAGACAGTTAGGGTTAGACAGTAAGGGTTACGGTTATACAGTTAGGGTTATACAGCTAGGGTAAGGGTTGGACAGTTAGGGTTGGACAGTAAGGGTTGGACAGTAAGGGTTAGGGTTATACAGTAAGGGTTATACAGTAAGGGTTGGACAGTTAGGGTTGGACAGTAAGGGTTGGACAGTAAGGGTTATACAGTAAGGGGTTGGACAGTAAGGGTTAGGGTTATGAAATTGCTCTGCATTTCAAAGATTTACGTTGTCTAGAGACAGTGTTTCCTAAAATAGTAAAGACACTGATTTTATTTTATGAATGTCTCTGAAATTCCACCAAACAAAAAAATAGAAGTTTTAAATTATTCTGCCAACTCCATTATCCACATGCATCGGTATATTCCGATATGAGTCAAGATCAATTAATTAGACTCAGTTAGATTTCTCTTTAAGTTTTCTTCAATTCGTTTTTTTAGTGATATCATTATTTAAGAACTACTGATAAAGAAATGGACACACATGTGGATATAGATTTAGAAAATATATTTCTTGCATGTGTCAATCAGAATATACAAACATTGATTTCATAAAAAGAGACTGAAAGTCTTAAAAGCAATAAACATGTTTAAATAAAGCCTCATATCTATTCATTAAATATTTATACAGTAATGGGTAGTGATGCCCTCGTCCCCCAGTGGCATATAGGACTGTCTGGTTTAGTTCATGTTCTGTGGTCCAAGACGGGTCAGCAGTGGTTAGGGAGCCCATCTATATCCACATCTGATCCTGTGTCTGAGGACACGATCTCCTCCTCCTCGTCTCCCTCCTCCAGACCCTGAGAACCAGGACTCTTCACTGGGATTACGACCAGGCCCAGTTTAACCAGCTTGGCCTGCTGCTGCTCCAGACTCTGCTTGCGCCATTTGATGCGTCGATTCTGGAACCACACCTTGACCTGAGAACAACATTTATTTCGTTAAATTCTATTTTTTTGTTGTTGATTTGAAAAATATAAATTAAATTGGAACTTTGCTTTGGTTCAAAGAAAGTTGGATTTGGAATCTGATTTGTACCTGAGCTTCTGTGAGCTGCAGGCCCGAAGCCAGTAGGAACCTCTCCGAGCCGACCATGTACTGCTGCCGGGCGAACTCCTTCTCCAGCCGATCCAACTGCTCGTTGGTGAAGCTGGTGCGTATCCGCTTGGATTTCCCTCCCTTGTGTTTGAATGAGTGGGACTTTGACAGACCTCTTTCTGTGAAAGGAGACAGACGGACAACACTTTAAAACCGTATCGTGTTTTTCTTTTAGGCGATTGTGTTTAGTTTGCGTCATGGAACAGGCTAGAATGGAACGTTGGGTTAACGCTTTACCTTGTATACGAAAGGCCCCACGGCATGACGCGTGGTAAGAGAACGGCAGGCAACAATAGATAGAGTATCCGGGTTGTGTGTGACTGTGTACCGGCGTGTGCTGCATGTTGGGTGAGTAGAGGTACTGTGACAGCGCAGAGCTCATCTGGGTCTGGAAGGGAAGTAGTGGCGGTGCGGTTTGGTTTTTGGGACTCGTCCAGTCTCTGTGCGTCTCCACCGGCTTGGCGAGCAGAGCGTCGATGGTGAAGGACTTCCCGCTGGCAGGCTTGGTCGCCACTGCGCACTGGCTGCCGATGGGCTGTGCATAGAGCGATGCGTAATGGCGCATGGCGGAGTACCCGTACGCGTCCACTCTTGTTGGTCTGTTTGGTACTTGCATGATGTCAGTCTCGATGTTTAAGGAAAAAGAGAGGAAAATGATCTTAGGTCCAAGGTAGGTTGTGTCTCCTGGTGCAGCGAGGAGAGGAGTACTGCTCCCCACTGAAACACGTCCCTTTTATCCACTCCCCGGACCTTGAGGTGTCAACAGCCCCCCAGCGTGCCTTTGTCTTTCTAAGTAGTCAGATGAGAGGAAGGAGCATCCCGACGACCTATCCAATTCGTTGATGGATGGTACAAATACCCTAATAGAACAAGACTGTTGAGGCAGAAACAGTTTGGGGGTGGGTGGGGGATCGCAAAGGTTTTAGTGGGATACAAATTCTTTGCGTGGATCTGAACCCCGAATGTAATTACAGCGGGGAAGCCTTTGATGTCCCTTTTAAATCAAAGCCTCGCCGACAGATGTTGCAGCAGAACAAATAGCTTCACCATTGGACTGGGACTTAAACAAGGAGTAACATTAAACTCACATTGTAGACAAGTCTACTGCTCAGTTAGATGCACAGTTAACAATGTCAGGAGTCTCAGAACTTCATTCAGGGATTCGTTTTGATTGAAGAAAATTGAGTTTTCCCTAAGAGTCCGGAGAAAATTATCCGTTTTATTTTGTAGGTGCGTTATATAGGTGTGTGATTCAAACGACCACGCGTCTTCAGGCTTGTATATGCATTCTACTGAATAAAATAAAAGCCTACTAAAATAAAGAATGATGTATTTTTTAAATTTTTATTAATAGCCATTTTCTGTATGAAACAAAGTGTTGGCTATCTAAGTAAACAAACTATTCACTCTTCCTCCTGAAACTCGTTATAATTATATGACGATAGGTCGTTGTCCAAAGTGTGTGTTTTTACACTTGTCGTGTCACCCGAAATGGAATAACGAGTAGGGCAATCGGACGAGGCGTCAGATTCAGCAGGTCGGGTGCGCAGAAAGAGAGCCGCTAATGGTTGACTAGCTGCTACGTCACTTATCCCAGTCAACGCATTAATCCACACCTTGATCTCTTCATTACAACACAGAGAGGTGGTGACAGAGAGGCTTCTCTGGGCTGTGCATCAAATCTTTTTAACTTGTATACTCTCGTCATTAATTAATGACTTATTTTATTGCACGTTTTGAAATCTATTGTAGTGATGAAAGAGTGCATTATATTCTACAACCGTTAAATGAGATATTTGGGCATTGGGTTGACATGAAATCTTCATAAAGAGAGCAGCTTGCCAAGTATTGGTTTTTTCATGCGTCAGTTGAAAAGCATCGCGGCTTCTTCAAAGTAAGTGATTTGCTTTCTTACACTACTTTAGGACAAAGCCTCCTCTTTCAATCTGCGATTATGACCAGCTCTGCAAACTCTACCAGCTAATTTCCCTCATTTGCAAGCACCGGGGAGTTTTGACGCAAGCTTTAATTGTTTGAACACATTTGAACAGTGAAAAGAATCGTCAGTCACTTTGACTTCAGAGCCGTTGAATGTATTCTCTGTAGCTGACACTGTGATGCCTAATGAACAAGGCAAACAGAGGGTTTCTCGACTCGGCCTGAACAATGACAAAAGTCTTCTGATGCATCTCCGGCCAGACCACACACCCCAGCCGCTCGTGTTTGCTGTCAGTGTGTTTCACAACTGGAGAAACGAAGACGATGATGTTACTTGAGCCATCCATAGTGCTGCCCAGCCCATCCCCTCCCCCTATTATAGCCCGGAACATCTGGGTCACTGTTTACTTAACCTTCACGGACCTGAGAAAGTAGCATGAACTCATCACACAGGCTTTTTTTTTAAACAAATCACAATGATCTCAATGTTAGAATTGATCTGACACTCCAGTCAACTGATGGTCTACTAGACTCACTGCAGTGGGGTGTCTGGGGACAGTGATGATAACAGTTTGGGATTATGGTCACATGAGAAAACTCATCTCACTGATCCCTTAGGTTATGATTCCTATATGCTGCCAACAGAGAGATGATGGAAGTGGTGGGCAAAGTCAAGAGCAACCCTCTCCTCTCCTTGTGTATTGGAGCCAGACAGGGAATACACTCTGGCCCATTGTCCAATAGGCCTCTTTTTATAAGGGGGTGGGGGGGTCCACTGACCAGCCCATCCTGTCCATCAAAGACCTGAAAGACACCGCCCCCCTAGGCCAGCCCAACACACTCTCTTCACTGACCCAGAGACGCACAGTTTGAATTAACTCAAAACATTAGCCTTCTGACACCATCTCTACTTCAAACTAGTCTCCCTAGGCCGACGAGTCCCTCCCACATCAACAATGTTCCAGCATAGGTCTGGGATTTCCAGAACTACCTCAAACCAAAAGTAATTTCAACAATGAGTTAGCTAACGTCAGCCTGAACTCTTCTTAACATTTTACAGACAATGAAATATGTTGCAATAATTTGATGAGTACTAATGGCTGTTATGTTCCCTATTGCCACGCCCTGAACCACGCCCTTAGCCTAGTGGGTAAGAGTGTTGGGCTAGTAATGGAAAGGGCGCTTGTTTGAATCCCAAAATGGCATGGTGGAAAAATCTACCATTCTATCCTTGAGCAAAGCAGTTAATCCCCAATGACTTCCTGGGTGCCAATGACGTGGATTAAAGCAGCCCACTTAGAGGGTTGGGTTCAATGTGGAGACACTATTTATATACACTATATTTATATAAACTATATTTATATGGACTGTATTATATATACTATATTTATATGCACTATAATTATATACACTATATTTATATACACTATATTTATATGGACTGTATTATATATACTATATTTATATACACTATATTTATATGGACTGTATTATATATACTATATTTATATGCACTATAATTATATACACTATATTTATATACACTATACTTATATGGACTGTATTACTATATACTATATTTATATGGACTGTATTATATATACTATATTTATATACACTATATTTATATGGACTGTATTTATATACACTATTTATATGGACTGTATTATATACACTATATTTATATGGACTGTATTATATACACTATATTTATATACACTATATTTATATACACTATTTATATGGACTGTATTATATACACTATATTTATATACACTATATTTATATACACTATATTTATATGGACTGTTTTTATATACACTATATTTATATACACTATATTTATATACACTATTTATATGGACTGTATTATATACACTATTTATATACACTATATTTATATACTATATTTATATACACTGTATTTGCATGGACTCTATTTTATATACACTATATATATACACTATATTTTACAAGGACTATATTTATATACACTATATTTGTATGGACTCTATTTTATATACACTATATATATATATATACACTATATTTTACAAGGACTATATTTATATACACTATATTTTACATGGACTATATATTATATAGACTATATTTATATACACAATATTTGTATGGACTCTATTTTATATACACTATATTATATATACACTTTTACATGAACTATATTTTATATACAATATATTTATATATACACTATATTTGTATAGACTATATTTATATATGGACTCTATTTATATATACACTATATTTATATATACACTATATTTTACATAGACTATATTTTACACTGACAACATTTTAAATATACTATATTTGACATGGACTATATATTTTTGTACCTTTATTTAACTAGGCAAGTCAGTTAAGAAAAAAATATTATTTTCAATGATGGCCTAGGAACAGTGGGTTAACTGCCTGTTCAGGGGTAGAATGACAGATTTGTACCTTGTCAGCTCAGGGATTTGAACTTGCAACCTTCTGGTTACTAGTCCAATGCTCTAACCACTAGGCTATATGTTTAACTCATCTGCTCAGGTAAAAAGCAGATAGAACACTTCAACTGAACTGAGTGGTTATCAGACAGAAGCCTACTGGTTAACTGAACTGACATCAGACAGAAGAGTGTAGAGGTGGTAGGTCAGCCTAGAACACTTCAACGGAGGTAGCCTGTGGTTACATCAGACAGAACACTAGCCTACTGGTTAACTGACATCAGACAGAAGTCTAGTGGTTAGAACTGACATCAGACAGAAGCCTAGTGGTTAGAGTGTAGAGGTGACATCAGCCAGTGGTTAGAGTGAACTGACATCAGGAACACTACAACTGAACTGACATCAGACAGAACCTTCAACTGTTAACTGTAGGGAGGCAGGTAGCCTAGTGGTTAGAGTGAACTGAGGCAGGTAGCCTAGTGGTTAGAAGGCAGGTAGCCTGAACTGGTTAGAGTGTAGAGGAGGTAGGGTAGTCTAGTGGTTAGACTGACATCAGGCAGGGTATTCAGTGGTTAGAGTGAGACTGGCAGGGTAGTCTAGTGGTTAGACTGTAGAGGAGGTAGGGTAGTCTAGTGGTTAGAGTGTAGAGGAGGCAGGGTATTCTAGTGGTTAGAGTGTAGAGGAGGCAGGGTAGTCTAGTGGTTAGAGGGGGAGGCAGGTAGCCTAGTGGTTAGAGGGAGGCAGGTAGCCTAGTGGTTAGAGGGGAGGCAGGTAGCCTAGTGGTTAGAGGGGAGGCAGGTAGCCTAGTGGTTAGAGGGGAGGCAGGTAGTCTAGTGGTTAGAGGGGAGGCAGGTAGTCTAGTGGTTAGAGTGTAGAGGAGGTAGGTAGCCTAGTGGTTAGAGTGTAGAGGAGGCAGGTAGTCTAGTGGTTAGGTGTAGGGTGCCTAGTGGTTAGGTGTAGGGGAGGCAGGTAGCCTAGTGGTTAAAGTGTAGAGGTGGCAGGTAGTCTAGTGGTTCTACCCTGAACAAGGCAGTTGGTCTAGTGGTTAGAGTGTAGAGGAGGCAGGTAGTCTAGTGGTTAGAGTGTAGGGAGGCAGGTAGCCTAGTGGTTAGAGTGTAGAGGTGGCAGGCAGTCCACTGGTTTGAGTGTAGAGGAGGCAGGTAGTCTAGTGGTTAGTGTAGAGGAGGCAGGTAGCCTAGTGGTTAGAGTGTTGGTAAGTAGCCTATGGTTGAAAATAGAATTTGTTCTTAGGACTCTGTGGTAACCTGTTAGTGAATGAGACTCTGTGGTAACCTGTTAAAAAATGAGACTCTGTGGTAACCTGTTAGTGAATGAGACTCTGTGGTAATCTGTTAGTGAATGAGACTCTGTGGTAACCTGTTAGTGAATGAGACTCTGTGGTAATCTGTTAGTGAATGAGACTCTGTGGTAACCTGTTAGTGAATGAGACTCTGTGGTAACCTGTTAGTGAATGACACTCTGTGGTAACCTGTTCATCAATGAGACTCTGTGGTAACCTGTTAGTGAATGAGACTCTGTGGTAACCTGTTAGTAAATGAGACTCTGTGGTAACCTGTTAGTGAATGGGACTCTGTGGTAACCTGTTAGTGAATGAGACTCTGTGGTAACCTGTTAGTGAAGACATGCTGTGGTAACCTGTCATTATAGCCTCCTCCCAGGTGGTCTGGCATTTTACATAGAAGCAGCTTTTAATGGAGGTGAGAATTGGAGAGGCTGGACTTCAGACCTGTGTTGACTTTTCATGGGGAACCTGCATCCCACATGTCACACTACTGCCTTCACAGTGGCAGGTATAGGGAATAGGCTGGTGTTTGGGATGCACCCTGTCCATAAAGTGTCCCTGTCTCCTGTAGGGTTCAGTATCTCTGTAGTGAAAAGGGCAGATGCAGCTTCCTGGTGATAAGAGCTGAATGCTGAAGGCTCTGTCCTTCTCTAACCAGGATTAGAATGAAAGGACATTTCCTCCCACTCAATGTTAGTGGTGGCTGTTCAACAGTCTGATGGCCTTGAGATAGAACCTGTCTCTCTCGGTCCCAGCTTTGATGCACCTGTACTGACCTCGCCTTCTGGATGATAACGGGGTGAACAAGCAGTGGCTCGGGTGGTTGATGTCCTTGATGATCTTTATGGCCTTCCTGTAACATCGGGTGTGTAATGTCCTGGAGGGCAGGTAGTTTGCCCCCGTGATGCTGTTCAGACCTCAATCTGAGAGCCTTTCGGTTGTGGGCGGAGCAGTTGTGAAGGATACGGACCACTATGGTAACCTGATTACTATATACCTGATATATGTACTATATACCTGATATATGTACTATGATACCCTGATATATGTACTATATACCTGATATATGTACTATACTCCCTGATATATGTATATTATACCTGATATATGTAATATACCCTGATATATGTACTATATACCTGATATATGTAATGAGACCTGATATATGTACTATATACCCTGATATATGTACTATATACCCTGATATATGTACTATATACCTGATATATGTAATATACCCTGATACTCTATATACCTGATATATGTATATTATACCCTGATATATGTACTATATACCTGATATATGTACTATATACCCTGATATATGTACTATATACCCTGATATATGTATATTATACCTGATATATACTATATACCTGATATAGGTATATTATACTGGCATTTACATAGAAGCAGCTATTGTACTATATAGGTGATATATATACTATATACTGGTACTATAGACCTGTGTTGACTTTTCCCTGGGGTAACCTGATCCCACATGTCACACTACTGCCTTCACAGTGGCAGGTATATGGAATAGGCTGGTGTTTGGGATATACCCTGTCCATAAAGTGTCCCTGTCTCCTGTATATGGGTACTCAGTATCTCCCTGATATATGAAATACCCTGATATATGCAGCTTATACCTGATATATGACTATATACCCTGATATATGTACTATATACCCTCCCACTATATGTACTATATACCCTGATATATGTACTATATACCCTGATATATGACTATATACCCTGATATATGTACTATATACCCTGATATATGTATATTATACCCTGATATATGTACTATATACCCTGATATATGTACTATATACCTGATATATGTACTATATACCCTGTCCCAGCTTTGATGCACCTGATATATGACCTATACCTTCTGGATGATATATACCCTGATATAACAAGCAGTGGCTATGGTATGATGTCCTTGATGATCTTTATGGCCTTCCTGTAACATCGGGTATATGTACTATGTCCTGGATATAGGTATATTTACCCCCGATATATGCGTTGTATAGATATATCACTATATACCTCTGATAGCCTATACCCTGGTATGTGGGCCCTGATATATGTAGTTATACCCTGATATATGTATATTATACCCTGATATATGTACTATATACCCTGATATATGTACTATATACCCTGATATATGTACTATATACCCTGATATATGTACTATATACCCTGATATATGTACTATATACCCTGATATATGTACTATATACCCTGATATATGTACTATATACCCTGATATATGTACTATATACCCTGATATATGTACTATATACCCTGATATATGTACTATATACCCTGATATATATACTATATACCCTGATATATGTACAGTTGAAGTCGGGAGTTTACATACACTTAGGTTGTAGTCATTAAAACCTGTTTTTCAACCACTCCACAAATTTCTTGTTAAAAAACTAGAGTTTTGGCAAGTCGGTTGGAAGTTGCCTTCCACTTGGGTCAAACGTGTCGGGTAGCCTTCCACAAACTTCCCACATTAAGTTGGGTGAATTTTGGCCCATTATTCCTGACAGAAATGGTGTAACTGAGTCAGGTTTGTAGGCCTCCTTGCTCGCACACGCTTTTTCAGTTCTGCCCACACATTTTCTACAGGATTGAGGTCAGGGCTTTACGATGGCCACACCAATACCTTGACTTTGCTGTCCTTAAGCCATTTTGCCACAACTTTGGAAGTTTGCTTGGGGTCCTTGTCCATTTGGAAGACACATTTGCGACCAAGCTTTAACTTAACTGATGTCTTGAGATGTTGCTTCAATATATCCGCATAATTTTCCACCCTCATGAAGCCATCTATTTTGTGAAGTGCACCAGTCCCCCCTGCAGCAAAGCACCCCCACAACATGATGCTGCCACCCCCGTGCTTCACGGTTGGGATGGTGTTCTTCGGCTTGCAAGCCTCCCCCTTTTCCCTCCAAACATAACAATGGTCATTATGGCCAAACAGTTCTATTTTTTTTTCATCAGACCAGAGGACATTTCTCCAAAAATTATGATCTTTGTACAGTTTGCAGTTGCAAACCGTAGTCTGACTTTTTATGGTGGTTTTGGAGCAGTGGCTTCTTCCTTGCCGAGCGGCCTTTCAGGTAATGTCGATATTGGACTCGTTTTACTGTGGATATAGATACTTTTGTACCTGTTTCTTCCAGAATCTTCACAAGGCCCTTTGCTGTTGTTCTGGGATTGATTTGCACTTTTCGCACCAAAGTACGTTCATCTCTAGGAGACAGAACGTGTCTCCTTCCTGACCGGTATGACGGCTGTGTGGTCCCATGGTGTTTATACTTGCATACTATTGTTTGTACAGATGAACGTGGTACCTTCAGGCATTTGGAAATTGCTCCCAAGGATGAACCAGACCTGTGGAGTTCTACAATTTCTTTTCTGAGGTCTTGTCTGATTTCTTTTGATTTTCCCATGATGTCAAGCAAAGAGGCACTGAGTTTGAAGATAGGCCTTGAAATACATCCACAGAAACACCTCCAATTGACTCAAATGATGTCAATTAACCTATCAGAAGCTTCTAAAGCCATGACATCATTTTCTGGAATGTTCCAAGCTGTTTAAAGGCACAGTTAACTTAGTGTATGTAAACATCTGACCCACTGGAATTGTGATACAGTGAATTATAAGTGAAATAATCTGTCTGTAAACAATTGTTGGAAAAATTACTTGTGTCATGCTCCAAGTAGATGTCCTAACCGACTTGCCAAAACTATAGTTTGTTAACAAGACATTTGTGGAGTGGTTGAAAAACAAGTTTTAATGACTCCGACCTCAGAGTATGTAAACTTCCGGCTTCAACTGTACATGTAATACTCTGATGTGTGCCATTCCTTCGGAAAGTATACAGACCTTTTCCACATTTTGTTAACTTTACAGCCTCATTCTAATATAGATTTTAAAATATTGTTCTCATTCTACACGCAATACCCCATCATCACAAATCAAAACAGGTTTTTAGAAATTGTTGCAAATTTATTACAAATATAAATACAGTTCTTTACATTTAATAAAGTGCTCAGACCCTTTACTCATTTTTAGATCAGTACATTTACATAAGTATTCAGACCCTTTACTCAGTACTTTGTTGAAGCACCTTTGGCAGCGATTACAGCATTGAGTCTTCTTGGGTATGACGCTACAAGCTTGGCACACCTGTATTTGGGGAGTTTCTCCCATTCTTCTCTGCAGATCCTCTCAAGCTCTGTCTGGTTGGATGGGGAGAGTCACTGCACAGCTATTTTCAAGAACGTCTCTGAAGAGTCTATCGGGTTCAAGTCCGGGCTCTGGCTGGGCCACTCAAGGACATTCAGAGTCTTGTTCTGAAGCCACTCCTGTGTTGTCTTGTCTGTGTGCTTAGGGTTGTTGTCCTGTTGGAAGGTGAACCTTCACCCAGTCTGAGGTCCTGAGCGCTCTGGAGCAGGTTTTCATCAAGGATCTCTCTGTACTTTGCTCAGTTCATCTTTCCCTCAATCCTGACTGGTCTCCCAGTCCCTACCGCTGAAAAACATCCCCATCCCCACAGCTTCACCATAATGGTGCACCACCATGCTTCACCGTAGCCACCATGCTGCCACCATGCTTCACACTGCCACCATCACCATAGGGATGGTGCCGTAGGGATGGTGCCAGGTTTCCTCCAGACGTGATGCTGCCACCACCATGCTTCACCATAGGGATGGTGCCAGGTTTCCTCCAGACGTGATGCTGCCACCACCATGCTTCACCGTAGGGATGGTGCCAGGTTTCCTCCAGACGTGATGCTTGGCATTCAGGCCAAATCTTGGTTTCATCAAACCAGAGAATCTTGTTTCTCACTGTCTGAGAGTCCTTTAGGTGCCTTTTGGCAAACTCCAAGGTGGCTGTAATGTGCCTTTTACTTAGGAGGCCCTGATTGGTGGAGTGCTGCAGAGATGGTTGTCCTTCTGGAAGGTTCTACCATTGCCACAGAGGAACTCTGGACCTCTGTCAGAGTGACCATTGGGTTCTTGGTCATCTCCATGACCAAGGGCCTTCTCCCCCGATTGCTCAGTTTGGCCTGGTGGCCAGTTCTCGGAAGAGTCTTGTTGGTTCCAAACTTCTTCCATTCCACACATGCACTGTCAACTGTGGGACCTTTTATATAGACAGATGTGTGCCTTCTCAAATCATGTCCAATCAATTGAATAATACCACAGGTGGACTCCAATCAAGTTGTCGAAACATCTCAAGGAAGATTCATGGAAACAGGATCCACCTGAGCTACATTTCAAGTCTCATCGTGAAGGGTCTGAATATTTATGTAAATAAGGTATTTGTGTTTTTATGAACACACACATTGAAAGACACTGTGAAATGTGGAGGTGGCAGGTGACATGGCTTAACACTAATACATTGAAAGTGACAGAATACTGTCTTCTCTTGAAAGGATCTCTCTCTCTCTCTTCCTAACTGTTCTGTAGCCAGGGATCTCTCTCTCTCTTGTGAAAGAAGAGAGGACATGCAGTCATATTCTGACCCTGCTCATTTTGGTTCTGGAAAGATTTAATAGATGCATTTCAAGTTACACCGTGAATGATCTGAATGATCCCTGTTTTTCCCATACACCCCAGTCAGTGTCCATAGTCTGTAGTCCAGGTGCAGACAGATAACCACTAGACAGATAACCACACGCTGACAGATAATTGAGCCACTTGAGGAAAACTCTGAATGCTGGGAAGATCAAACGTCTCCATGGTGACCAAACAAAGATTGAAATGCAGCCTTTTTATGGGTCCCCACACTGTAGAGAATGAGAGGTGACTACTAGGAAGTATGTCATCAATACAGACAAAACAAACTACCATCATAAAAGTTCTGACAACAGAGGCCATTAGGAAGAGACAATGACTAATTAGTATTTAGGAGGAAGATGATGGTCACTGGTTTGACATCAAACAAGACCACACAGGCTAAACAGGCTAAACTGGCTAAACTAAAGCTATTAGACACCTGGTGACATCTGGTGGTCTAACAGGAGAGGACAAGGAAAGTCTAGAGTACATGTTCATAGAGACATGGCATTTATGTGATCCCTCACATCCTCTCTACTAGCCTCCTCAAAACCCATTGGACGTGAAGGTCAACCTGAAATGCCCACAGCAGTAATTAAAAGGATGCTTCAAACACACCATTGAGTCATCGCAGGAATGAATGGCGTGATGTTATCGATGGCTTTTGTCGCAAACGGTCTAATGGACTCAAGGCAACAGCCTCCTGTCTCCAGTCCTCTGGTGACATCTAGTGGCCATGGTGGGAGAAGACTGGAGGTCAAGCGGTCAGCTGCAGAGGACTTTCAGGCATTCCTCAAACAGATTCTGATAATGCAAATGAGAATTATTGGTTTTCTGTACATTTTATTTGAAGCCATTCCTTTCAGCGCGGTGAATTTCAAATGATAAATAAAAATACAATTCTCATGCTTTTTTCATGCTATATACAGCGGTACAGACTGAGTGATGAACCAGAGTCAGCGGCAGACGTAGGGCGGCAGGTAGTCCAGCGGGTTAGAGCGCAGGGCGCTATGCATCCAGCGGTCATGGTAACAAGCAGGCAGCCAGCGGTGGATGCCAGGCAATCCAGCGGGTCAGATGCAGCGCCATGCGTCCAGCGGTCAGATGCGCAGAGCGCCATCCAGCGGTCAGAGCGCAGATGATGCCATGCAGATCCAGCGGTCAGAGCGTAGGGGAGGAAGGCAGTCCAGCGGTTAGAGTGTAGATGATGCTAGGCAGTCCAGCGGTTAGAGCGCAGATGAGCCAGGTGTCCAGTGGTTAGAGTGTAGGGGCAGAACCCAGTGGTTAGATGCAGGGGAGGCAGGTAGTCAGTGGTTAGAGTGCAGAGGAGGCATAAGTAGCCCAGTGGCTAGAGGTAGTGGCAGGTAGCCCAGTGGTCAGAGTGCAGATGATGCCAGCCCAGTGGTTAGAGTGCGCAGATGATGCTATCCAGCGGTCAGATCCAGATGGCCAGGCATCCAGCGCGGCAGGCAGCCCAGATGCCAGGAGTGCAGGGAGATGCAGATGAGCAGTCCAGCGGTCAGAGTGCAGATGATGCAGGCAGCCAGCGGTCAGAGTGCAGATGATGCCATAGTCCAGCGGTCAGATGCAGGAGCGGTGATGCTAGATGGCAGAGGAAGATGCAGGACAGCGAGTTAACCAGGTCAGATGCAGATGAGGCAGGCCCAGCGGTCAGAGCGGAGGCAGGCAGTCCAGCGGCTAGAGTGAGGAGGCAGGCAGCCCAGCGGTTGTGAGTGCAGAGGAGGCAGGTAGCCCAGTGGTTAGAGTGTACTGGAGCGTGGATATAGATACTTTTGTACCTGTTTCTCCAGAATCTTCACAAGGCCCTTGCTGTTGTTCTGGGATTGATTTGCACTTTTCGCACCAAAGTCCATCTCTAGAGACAGAACGCACTCCCTTCCTGACGGTATGACGGCTGTGATCCCATGGTGTTTATACTTGCATACTATTGTTTGTACAGATGAACGTGGTACCTTCAGGCGTTTGAAAGCTGAAGGAGGCAGGTAGCCTGGGATTGAGGAGGCAGGTAGCCCAGTGGTCAGAGTGCAGATGATGGCACTCCAGCGGTCAGAGCGCAGATGACGCGGTCAGGATCCAGCGGTCAGATGCAGAGATGCGGTCATATTTCCAGTGCGGTTTAGCCGCAGAGATGCTTGCAGATACCAGCGGTCAGTACAGATGATGCTAAATCAGATCCAGCGGTGAGAGGAGAAGGAGGCAGAGCGGTCAGGATGGATGAGCCCATGTAGAGGAGGAGCGCAGGTAGCCCAGCGGTCGAGAGTGTAGAGGTGGCAGGTAGCCCAGCGGTTAGAGTGTAGGGGCGGCAGGCAACCTAGTGGTTAGAGTAGAGGAGGCAGGCAGCCTAGTGGTTAGAGTGTAGGGGCGGTAGGTAACCAGTGGTTAGAGTGTAGGGGAGCAGGTAGCCCAGTGGTTAGAGTGCAGAGGAGGCAGGCAGCCAGTGGTTAGAGGTAGAGGTGGCAGGCAGCCCAGCGGTTAGAGTGCAGAGGAGGCAGGTAGCCCAGTGGTTAGAGTGTGGGAGGCAAGAGCCTAGTGGTTAGAGTGTAGGGGAGTCAGGTAGCCTAGTGGTTAGAGTGTAGGGGCGGTAGGTAACCTAGTGGTTAGAGGTAGAGGAGGCAGGCAGCCTAGTGGTTAGAGTGTAGGGGCGGGTTAGGTAAACCTAGTGGTTGCAGGGTAACCAGCGGTCAGAGGCAGATAGGCCAGCGGTCAGAGGCAGAGGAGGCAGGTCCAGCGGTTAGATGAGGTAGAGGTGGCAGGTCCAGCGGTCAGAGTGTAGAGGATGCAGTCCAGCGGTCAGAGTGTAGGGGAGGCAAGCAGCCAGTGGTTAGAGTGTAGGGATGTCAGGTAGCCAGCGGTCAGAGCGCAGATGATGCCAGGTAACCAGCGGCTAGAGCGCAGAGGAGGCAGGCAGCCCAGCGGTCAGAGTGTGAGGGGGCGGTAGGTCCAGCGGTCAGATGCAGATGATGCCGCGCGTCCAGCGGTCAGAGCGCAGATGATGCGCTGTCCTGATCCAGCGGTCAGATGCAGATGCATGCTATGGCGTCCAGCGGTCAGAGCGCAGATGATGCCAGGCAGCCAGCGGTCAGATGGATGCCATGTCCAGCGGTCAGAGCCAGATAGATGCAGGTAGCCCAGCGGTCAGAGCGCAGGGAGGCAGGCATCCAGCGGTCAGAGTGCAGAGGCATGTAGGCCAGCGGTCAGAGTGCAGATGAAGGCAGTCCAGCGGTCAGGAGTGCAGATGATGCAGGCAGTCCAGCGGTGAGATGCAGATGATGCTAGGCAGTCCAGCGGTCAGAGCGCAGATGAGGTAACCCAGCGGTCAGATGCAGGGAGGCAGGTAAGCCCAGCGGTCAGATGCAGAGGATGCAGGCAACCAGCGGTCAGAGCGCAGGAGCAGGCAGTCCAGCGGTCAGAGCGCAGATGATGCTATGTCCAGCGGTCAGAGTGCAGAGGAGGCAGGCAGTCCAGCGGTCAGAGTGCAGATGTGGCAGGCAGTCCAGCGGTTAGAGCAGGGATGCAGGCAGTCCAGCGGCCAGAGTGCAGAGGAGGCAGGGCAGTCCAGCGGTTAGAGTGCAGAGGAGGCAGGCAGTCCAGTGGTTAGGTGCAGGTAGCCTAGTGGTTAGAGAGGCAGCGGCCAGTGGTTAGAGGTAGGGGCAGGCAACCCAGCGGTTAGAGTGTAGGGGAGCTGGCAGGTCCAGCGGTCAGGAGTGGAGGGGAGTAGGCGGTCCAGCGGTTAGAGTGCAGAGGAGGCAGGCAACCAGCGGTCAGAGTGCAGAGGAGGCAGGCAGCCCAGCGGTCAGAGTGCAGAGGAGGCAAGGCAGTCCAGGGTTAGATGCAGAGGCGGCAGGCAGCCCAGCGGTCAGAGTGCAGAGGAGGCAGGCAGTCTAGTGGTCAGAGTGCAGAGGAGGCAGGCAGTAGAGCCCAGTGGTTAGATGTAGAGGAGGCAGTCCAGCGGTTAGAGTGTGAGATGCTGTGGCAGGTCCAGCGGTTAGAGTGTGATGATGCAGGTAGCCTCCAGCGGTCAGAGCGCAGAGGCAAGGCATCCAGCGGTCAGAGCGCAGGGGAGTCAGGCGCGTCCAGCGGTCAGATGCAGGTTATGCAGGAGTCCAGCGGTCAGATGCAGATGATGCCAGGCAACCCAGCGGCCAGAGTGCAGAGGCATCCAGCGGTCAGCCATGGTTAGAGAGTGCAGAGGAGGCAGGTAGACCATGGTCAGAGTGCAGATGAGGCATGTAGTCCAGCGGTCAGAGTGCAGATGATGCCAGGTCCAGTGGTTAGAGTGCAGAGGAGGCAGATCCAGCGGTCAGAGGTAGAGGAGGCAGGCAGCCAGCGGTTAGGAGATGCAGAGGAGGCAGGAGCCGTGTTGGCATCCAGCGGTCAGATGAGATGATGCCATGCTGTCCATGGCCAGATGCAGATGCGGCGCGCGTCCAGCGGTCAGAGCGCAGATGAGCGCCAGCGGTCAGAGACCAGCGGTCAGCGGTCGGATGTGATGGCATCCAGCGGTCAGATGCCAGATGATGCGTCCAGGTCAGATCCAGATGGCGGTCCAGCGGTCAGATGGCACGCAGGTGTCCAGTGGTTTAGAGTGTGTAGAGGTGGCAGTCCAGTGGTTGAGTGCAGATAGAGGCAGGCAGCTCCAGCGGTCAGAGTGCAGATGATGCAGGGCAGTCCAGCGGTCAGAGTGCAGATGATGCCATACCCAGCGGTCAGATGCGCAGATGATGCTATGAAGTCCAGCGGTCAGAGTGCAGATGACAGGCAGATCCAGCGGTCAGAGCAGGGATGCTGGCAGCCAGCGGCTCAGAGTGCAGGGGAGCCCAGGTCCAGCGGTCAGATGCGTGACCGGCGTCCAGCGGTCAGATGCAGAGGCGCATAGCCCAGCGGTCAGAGTGCAGGGGAGGCAGGCAGCCCAGCACAGAGCGCAGATGACATGTTCCAGCGGTCAGAGTGCAGATGAGCCGGGCGTCCAGCGGTCAGAGTGGAGGGAGGCTCCAGCGGTCAGAGCCAGCGGCCGGATGCAGATATGGCAGGCAGTCCAGCGGTCAGAGTGCAGATGGGCATGCGAGTCCAGCGGTCAGAGCGCAGGGCGATGGCATCCAGCGGTCGATGCGCAGGGCAGGCATCCAGCGGTCAGGATGCAGATGATGCCTAGGCATCCAGCGGTCAGATGCAGATGATGCCATGTCCAGCGGTCAGATAAGATGATGCTATGCGTCCAGCGGTCAGAGCAGCAGGGACATGCAGTCCAGCGGCAGAGTGAAGGATCCAGCGCGTCCAGCGGTCAGGAGTGTAGGGGCGCAGGCAACCCAGCGGTCAGAGGCAGAGGAGGCAGGCGCAGTCCAGCGGTTAGAGTGCAGATGAGGCAGGCAGCCCAGCGGTTGGGCAGAGTGCAGGGCGGCAGGCAACTGGTGATGCCAGCCAGCGGTCAGAGCGCCAAGATGATGGCATCCAGCGGTCAGAGTGCAGTTACAGGCAGTCCAGCGGTCAGATGCAGAGCCCTGGCAGTCCAGCGGTCAGAGCGCAGATGATGCCATGTATCCAGCGGTCAGATGCAGATGATGCTGTCCAGCGGTCAGATAGCAGATGATGCTAGGCAGTCCAGCGGTCAGAGCGCAGATGATGCAAGGCAACCAGCGGTCAGATGCAGATGAGGCAGGCAGATCCAGCGGTCAGAGCGCAGATGAGGCAGGATTGAAACCAGCGGTCAGGAGCGCAGATGATGCCATAAGGCAAACCAGCGGTCAGAGTGCAGATGATGCGCAGGCAGTCCAGCGGTCAGAGCAGCAGGAGGCAGGCAGCCCAGTGGTTAGAGTGCAGAGGAGGCAGGCAGATCCAGCGGCCAGAGTGCAGGGATCGCCAGGCAGCCCAGTGGTTAGAGTGCAGAGGCCAATAGGTAACCCAGTGGTTAGGGAGTGCAGAGGAGGCAGGCAGCCCAGTGGTTAGAGTGTAGGGATGCAGGTAGCCAGCGGTCAGAGTGTAGGGGATGCAGGTAACCTAGTGGTTAGAGCGTGGAGGCAGGCAGCCTAGTGGTTAGAGTGCAGATAGCCTAGTGGCAGGTAGCCAGCGGTCAGGTAGCGCAGATGATGCAGGCAGATCCAGCGGCCAGATGCGCAGATATGCTGGCGCGTCCAGCGGTCAGAGCGCAGATGATGGCAGGCAACCAGCGGTCAGATGCAAGATGATGCTGGCGCATCCAGCGGTCAGAGTGCAGCGGAGGCAGGCAGTCCAGCGGTCAGAGCGGTGCAGAGGAGGCAGGCAGATCCAGCGGTCTAGGAGTGCAGGGCCGGCAGGCAGTCCAGCGGTCAGAGTGCAGATGATGCAGGCAGCCCAGCGGTCAGAGTGCAGAGTGCAGGCATCCAGCGCGGTTAGGAGGCAGAGCGGCAGGCAGAGGCATGTTCAGCGGTTAGAGATAGAGGTGGCAGGCAGTCCAGCGGCCAGAGTGCAGATGGTGGTTGAGGCAGTCCAGCGGTTAGAGTGCAGAGGAGGCCAGGCAGCCCAGCGGTTAGAGTGCAGAGGAGGCAGGCAACCCAGCGGTCTAGAGTGCAGTGGTGGCAGCGCACCCAGCGGCCAGAGTGCAGAGGCAAGCAAGGCATCCAGTGGTCAGAGTGCAGATGATGCTAGGCAGTCCAGCGGTCAGAGCGCAGATGATGCTAAGGCAACCAGCGGTCAGAGCGCAGATGACAGCAAACCAGCGGTCAGATGCAGATGATAGGCAGATCCAGCGGTCAGCCGGAGGTGATGCTAACCAGCGGTCATAGCGCAGATAAGACTGGCGTCCAGCGGTCAGTGGTCGTAGATAGCGGTCAGACAGGGATGCGGCAGTCCAGCGGTCAGAGCGCAGATGATGCTAGGCGAAATCCAGTGGTCAGAGCGCAGATGACAGGCAGCCCAGCGGTCAGATGCGCAGATGGCGGCAGGCAACCAGCGGTCAGAGTGCAGATGATGCCATGTCCAGCGGTCAGAGTGCAGAGGCGGCAGGTAGTCCAGCGGTCAGAGTGGTTAAGATGAGCCATGGCATCCAGCGGTCAGAGTGCAGATGATGTACAAGTTCAGCGACCAGATGCAGATAAAGGCCAAGCATCCAGCGGTCAGGATGCGATACGATCAGTCCAGCGGTCAGATGCAGGAGGCAGGCATCCAGCGGTCAGAGTGCAGATAAGAACCAGCGGTCAGATGGCAGGGGATATAGTCCAGCGGTCAGGAGCGTTTAAATGATCCGCGGTCAGAGTGCAGAGCGGGCCATGTCCAGCGGTCAGAGCGTAGAGGCAGCGGTCAGAGGCAGATGATGCTGGCGCGTTCACGGCCAGAGCAGGAGCTAGGCAGTCCAGCGGTCAGAACGCAGATGATGCCATGAGTCCAGCGGTCAGAACGGTAGGGATGCTAGGCATCCAGCGGTTAGAGTGTAGATGATGCAGGTAGCCCAGTGGTTAGAGTGTGTAGAGGAGGCAGGTAGCCAGTGGTTAGAGGGAGGGGAGGCAGGCAGCCCAGTGGTTAGAGTGTAGGACGGCGGTAGGTAACCCAGCGGTCAGATGCGCAGATACGCTAAGGGCATCCAGCGGTCAGAACGCAGATGATGCTAAGGCATCCAGCTTTGGTCAGAACGCAGATGATGCAGGCAGTCCAGCGGTCAGATGCAGATGCCATGTCCAGCGGTCAGGAGTGCAGATGATGCCAGGCAGCCCAGCGGTCAGGAGTGCAGGGGCGGTAGGCAACCCAGCTGGTTGAGTGCAGAGGAGGCAGGCAGCCCAGCGGTCAGAGGAGATGAGGCAGGTTGCATCCAGCGGTCAGGAGTGTAGATGATGCTAGGCAACCAGCGGTCAGAGTGCAGGGAGGCGACGCAGCCCAGCGGTCAGATGCCAAGATGATGCCGCGTCCAGCGATCAGATGCAGCACGATGCATAAAACCATGGTCAGATGCGATTCAGGCAGGTCCAGCGGTCAGAGAAAATGACAGGCAACCAGCGGTCAGATGCAGATGATGCCATGTCCAGCGGATGCAGATGAGATAAGCCGCAGATCCAGCGGTCAGATAGCAGATGATGCCATGATCCAGCGGCCAGAGTGCAGATGATGGCAGCCCAGCGGCCAGAGTGCAGATGATGTCAGGCAGCCCAGCGGTCAGAGTGCAGGGGCAGGCAACCCAGCGGTTAGAGTGCAGGGGATAGTCCAGTGGCCAGAGTGCAGAGGAGCGGCAGGCAGCCCAGTGATGCAGGGAGCAAGCAGTCCAGCGGTCAGAGCGCAGATGATGGCGCGTTCAGCGGCCAGAGATGCTAAGATGATGCCATCCAGCGGTCAGAGCGCAGCACGATGCCAGCGCAGTCCAGCGCAGGGTAGAACCAGCGGTCAGATGCAGAGTGCCACATCCAGCGGTCAGAGCGCAGATGATGTTAAACCAGCGGTCAGAGCGCAGATGATGCTACAGGTCCAGCGGTCAGAGCGCAGAGATGCCATGCGCGAACCAGCGGTCAGCCGGAGGGGATGCTAACCAGCGGTCAGAGCGCAGATGATGCTGGGCATCCAGCGGTCAGATGATGGATGCGGCAGGCAGTCCAGCGGTCAGAGTGAGGGGATAAGGCAGTCCAGCGGGCCAGAGTGCAGGGGAGGCCAGGCAGTCCAGCGGTCAGAGTGCAGATGATGCTAGGCAGTCCAGCGGTCAGATGCAGATGATGCACGCGTCCAGCGGTCAGATGCAGATGATGCTAGGCGATCCAGCGGTCAGATGCAGATGATGCTATGCAGTCCAGCGGTCAGATGCAGATGATGCCAGGCGATCCAGCGGTCAGATGCAGATGATGCATGCAGTCCAGCGGTCAGATGCAGATGATGCCAGCGTCCAGCGGTCAGATGCAGATGATGCCATGCGTCCAGCGGTCAGAGCGCAGATGATGCCATGCTGATCCAGCGGTCAGATGCAGATGATGCCATGCATCCAGCGGTCAGATGCAGATGCGGGCAGTCCAGCGGTCAGATGCAGATGCGCAGCGTCCAGCGGTCAGATGCAGATGATGCTATGCATCCAGCGGTCAGATGCGCAGATGATGCCATGCATCCAGCGGTCAGAGTGCAGATGATGCATGGCAGTCCAGCGGTCAGAGTGCAGATGATGCATGCGTCCAGCGGTCAGATGCAGATGATGCAGCATCCAGCGGTCAGATGCAGATGGCGGCAGTCCAGCGGTCAGATGCAGATGATGCAGGGCATCCAGCGGTCAGATGCAGATGATGCGCATGTCCAGCGGTCAGATGCAGATGATGCCAGCGCATCCAGCGGTCAGAGTGCAGATGATGCCATGCATCCAGCGGTCAGAGCGCAGATGATGCTAGGGCAAATCCAGCGGTCAGATGCAGATGATGCCATGCAGTCCAGCGGTCAGAGCGCAGATGATGCTAGCGTCCAGCGGTCAGATGCAGATGATGCTGGCAGTCCAGCGGTCAGAGCGCAGATGATGCCATGCAGTCCAGCGGTCAGAGCGCAGATGATGCTGCGCAGTCCAGCGGTCAGATGCAGATGATGCCATGCAGTCCAGCGGTCAGAGCGCAGATGATGCAGGCAGTCCAGCGGTCAGAGCGCAGATGATGCTAGCGCAGTCCAGCGGTCAGAGTGCAGATGAGGCAGGTAGTCCAGCGGTTAGAGTGGAGGGGAGGCAGGTAGCCAGTGGTCAGAGTGCAGAGAGGCAGGTAACCCAGCGGTTAGAGTGCAGGGAGGCAGGTAGTCCAGTGGTCTAGTGCAGATGATGCGGCAGGTATCCAGCGGTCAGAGCGCAGATGCAGTCCAGCGGTCAGATGCAGATGAGCGCAGGCGTCCAGCGGTCAGATGCAGATGATGCTACAAGTCCAGCGGTCAGAGTGCAGAGATGCTATGCTAACCAGCGGTCAGAGCGCAGATGATGCCGTCCAGCGGTCAGGATGCAGATGATGCCAAGCGCCAGAACCAGCGGTCAGAGCGCAGATGATGCAGAGGGCGGGCAGCCAGCGGTCAGAGTGCAGATGATGCTAGGCAGCCCAGCGGTCAGGGCAGATGAGGCAGGCATCCAGCGGTCAGATGGAGCAGATGCATGCGGTCCAGCGGTCAGGAGCGCAGATAGCGGCAGGCATCCAGCGGTCAGAGCGCAGATGATGATGAGTCCAGCGGTCAGATGCAGATGATGGCGGTCAGGTCAGAGTGAGATGATGCAGGCGCCCAGCGGTCAGGAGCGCAGATGATGCAGGCAGGTCCAGCGGTCAGAGTGCAGAGGATGCAGGCAGCCCAGCGGTTAGAGTGCAGATGAGCCAGGTAGTCCAGTGGTTAGAGTGCAGATGATAGGCATCCAGCGGTTAGATGAGATGCAGGCATGATCCAGCGGTCAGATGCAGATGATGCCGTCCAGCGGTCAGATGCAGATGATGCTGGCGTCCAGCGGTCAGATGCAGATGCAGGCATCCAGCGGTCAGAGCGCAGATGCTGATAAGGCAGATCCAGCGGTCAGATGCAGATGACATGGCGCGTCCAGCGGTCAGATGCAGATGATCCAGCGCAGTCCAGATGATGCGCGGTCAGAGCGAGATGATGCCGCAGGCATCCAGCGGTCAGAGCCAGATGATGCCATGTCCAGCGGTCAGATGCAGATGATGCCAGGCAATCCAGCGGTCAGATAGCAGATGATGCTGGCGCGAACCAGCGGCCAGAGCGCAGATGATGGCAGGCACATCCAGCGGCTCAGAGTGCAGATAGCGCAGGCATCCAGCGGTCAGAGCGCAGATGATGCCAGCAAGGCATCCAGCGGCCAGAGCGCAGATAGCAAGCAGGCAATCCAGGGTCAGATGCAGATGATGCCAGGCAGTCCAGCGGTCAGACTGCAGGGGCCGCAGGCATCCAGCGGTCAGAGTGCAGATAGCGCGGTGCAAGTCCAGCGGTCAGAGCGCAGATGATGCTAGCGTCCAGTGGCTTAGATGCAGATGACGCAGGCAGCCAGCGGTCGATGCAGCAGATGCGGCAGGCATCCAGCGGTCAGGAGTGCCCAGGGCGGTAGGCAACCAGCGGTCAGGAGTGTAGGGATGCTGGCAGCCCAGCGGTCAGATGCAGAGATGCAGCCCAGCGGCAGTCCACGGCGGTCAGCGGGCAGATGATGCCAGCGCCAGCGGGCAGATGAGATGATGCGCAGCGGCAGTCCAGCGGTCAGAGCGCAGATGATGATGCCCAGCGGTCAGATGCAGATGATGCAGGCGCCAGCGGTCAGATACTGCGCGATGCCATGGCATCCAGCGATCAGATGAGATGATGCCAAGCGCCAGCGGCTCAGATGATGCAGATGATGCGGCGATCCAGCGGTCAGAGCGCAGTGATGATGCAGGCATCCAGCGGTCAGATGAGTGATGCTATGGCAACCAGATGGTCAGAGCGCAGATGATGCTGGCGCGCCAGCGGCCAGAGTGCAGAGGTGATGCTGGCATCCAGCGGTCAGATGACGCAGGCGCTTATGATCCAGTGGCCAAGATGGATGATGCCATACCAGCGGTCAGATGCGCAGATGATGCCCAGAGGCAGCTATATGCCAGCGGTCAGGAGTGATGATGCGATGGTCCAGCGGTCATGCATCCCAGGGGATGCAGGCAAACCAGCGGCTCAGATGCAGATGCCAGTCCAGCGGTCAGAGCAAGATGATGCCGCGCATCCAGCGTATCAGAGTGTAGAGTGGGCAGGTATCCAGCGGTCAGAGGCAGGGAGGCAGTCCAGCGGTCAGGAGGGGGATGATAACTCTAGTGGTTAGAGGTCCAGGCAGGTCAGAGCGCAGATGATGCTAGGTGGCAGGTAGCCCAGTGGTCAGAGTGCAGAAGGAGGCAGGCAGTCCAGTGGTTAGAGTGCAGAGGATACAAGCGCGTCTAGCGGTTAGAGAGAGGATGCAGGTGTATCTAGTGGTTAGAGTGCAGAGGAGGCAGGTGCAGCCAGTGGTTGAGTGCAGGGGAGGCAGGCAGCCTAGTGGTTAGAGTGCAGAGGGGAGGCAGGTCCAGTGGTAGATGCAGATGAGCCAGCGGCCCAGCGGCCAGATAGATGCGGCAGGCAGTCCAGCGGTCAGAGCGCAGATGCCATGGCGCGTCCAGCGGTCAGAGTGCAGATGATGCTGCGTCCAGCGGTCAGATGCAGATGGCGCTCATGGCGCACCAGCGGTCAGATCAGATGATGCTATGCATCCAGCGGTCAGAGTGCAGATGATGCTATGCGTCCAGCGGTCAGATGATGATGATGCTAAGGCATCCAGCGGTCAGAGATGCAGAAACAAAATGTCCAGCGGTCAGAGCGCAGATGCTGCAAAGGCAGTCCAGCGGTCAGATGCGATGATGCCATGCAACCAGCGGTCAGCCAGGGGATATATAACCCAGCGGTCAGGAGTGCAGGGGGATAAGGCAGCCCAGCGGTCAGAGTGCAGATAGATGGCAGGTTCCAGCGGCCAGAGTGCAGGGGAGGCAGGTAGTCCAGCGGTCAGATGTAGATGAGGCCAGGCAGCCCAGCGGTCAGATGAGAGGAGGCAGGCATCCAGCGGTCAGAGTGCAGATAAGGCGGTCAGGCAGATGATGCCAGCGGTTCTGACAGGCAGCAGATGATGCCATGATGTTAGCGGCAGCGCAGATGATAGGCGCCAGCGGTCAGATGCAGATGATGATGTCCAGCGGCCGAGCGATGACGTTGGCACCAGCGGCCAGCGGGCAGATGACAGATCCAGCGGTCAGTGGCAGATGAATAAGCTGGCCAGCTTTGGCCAGATAGCAGATGATGCTATGCGAGTCCAGCGGTCAGAGCGCAGATGATACAGGCAGCATCCAGATGGTCAGGAGCGCAGATGATATAAACCAGCGGTCAGATATATGATCAGGTAGTCCAGTGGTTAGAGTGCAGAGGAGGCAAGCAGCCTAGTGGTTAGAGTGTAGGGGCGGTAGGTAATCTAGTGGTTAGAGTGTAGGAGGCAGGCAGTCTGAGTGGTTAGAGTGCAGAGGAGGCAGGCAGATCTAGTGGTTAGGAGTGCAGTGGGCGGTAGGTGCAGTCTAGCGGTTGAGTGCAGAAGCGGGCAGGCAGTCCAGCGGTCAGACGTTGAGATGATAGAAGAACCAGCGGTCAGATGCGCAGATGCTACCAAGAACCAGCGGTCAGATAGCAGATGGGCAGAACCAGCGGTCAGATGCAGACGCGGGCCGTCCAGCGGTCAGACGCGCAGATGATACAGGCATCCAGCGGTCAGAGCGCAGAGATGCTAAGGCTATCCAGCGGTCAGGATAGCAGATGATGCTACGTCCAGCGGTCAGATGCAGATGATGCTATCCAGCGGTCAGGATGCAGATGATGCCAAGGCAGCGGTCAGAGCGCAGATGATGCCTACATCCAGCGGTCAGGATGTTAGATGATGCCATGAACCAGCGGTCAGGAGCGATGAGATGATGCATGTCCAGCGGTCAGATGCAGATGCCATGTCCAGCGGCTTCAGAGCGCAGATGATGCCATGTCCAGCGGTCAGAGCGCAGATGATGCCAAGGCATCCAGCGGCGGTCAGATGCAGATGATGCAGGCAACCCAGTGGTTAGAGTGCAGATGATGCCAGGCAGCCCAGCGGTTGCCGAGGAGGCAGGCAACCCAGGCGGTCAGAGTGTAGATGATGCTACGCGTCCAGTGGTTAGAGGTAGATGTGGTAGGTAGCCTAGTGGTTAGATGTAGGGAGGCAGGTAGTCTAGTGGTTAGATGTGCAGAGGAGGCCAGGCCAGCCTAGTGGTTAGAGTGCAGAGGAGGCAAACCCAGTGGTTAGAGTGTAGTGGTGGCAGGTAACCCAGTGGCCAGATGAGGGGAGGCAGGTAACCCAGCGGCTTCAGGAGGTAGAGTGCAGTAGCCCAGTGGCCAGAGGCAGAGATGGTAGGCAGCCCAGTGGTCAGAGTGCAGGGAGGCAGGCATCCAGCGGTTAGAGTGCAGGAGGAGGCCAGCAGCCCAGTGGTCAGGATAGATGATGCAGTCCAGCGGCCAGGAGCGCAGCGGCAGCAGGCAACCAGCGGCGATGCAGAGATGCTAAGCAGTCCAGCGGTCAGGAGTGCCAGGGGATGCCATAGCCCATGGTTAGAGGCAAGATGATGCCAAGAACCAGCGGTCGATAAGATGATGCTAAGGTCCAGCGGTCAGGAGCGCAGATGATGCAGGCGTCCAGCGGTCAGATGCGATGATGCCATGTCCAGCGGCCACCAGATCCAGATGATGCTAAGGCGTTGTCCAGCGGTCAGCCGGAGGGGATACAGATCCAGCGGCCAGATGCGATGCAGAGCGGTCAGTACTGGGCGGATGCAGCCAGTGGTCAGAGCGCAGGGGAGGCAGGTAACCAGCGGTCAGAGCGTAGGAGGCAGGCAGCCCAGCGGTCAGAAGTGTGGAGGGGAGGCAGGTCCAGCGGTTAGAGTGCAGGGAGGCAGGTAGCCCAGCGGTTAGAGTGCAGATATGCACTCCAGCGGTCAGAGTGCAGCGGCGGCAGGCAGTCCAGCGGTCAGGAGTGCAGATGATAGCGTTCAGTGGTCAGAGCGCAGATGAGCGGCTGGCGTCCAGCGGTCAGAGCGCAGATGATGCCATGCAGTCCAGCGGTCAGATGCAGATGATGCGCGCATCCAGCGGTCAGATGCAGATGATGCTGGCGCAGTCCAGCGGTCAGATGCAGATGATGCAGCATCCAGCGGTCAGATGCAGATGATGCAGCATCCAGCGGTCAGAGCGCAGATACAGGCGATCCAGCGGTCAGATGCAGATGCATGCGCATCCAGCGGTCAGATGCAGATGCGCGGCAGTCCAGCGGTCAGATGATGCATGCAGTCCAGCGGTCAGATGCAGATGCATGCAGTCCAGCGGTCAGATGCGCAGATGATGCTAGGGCAGTCCAGCGGTCAGATGATGCAGATGCGCATGATCCAGCGGTCAGAGCGCAGATGATGCCAGGGCGTCCAGCGGTCAGATGCAGATGCCATGGCAGTCCAGCGGTCAGATGCATGCAGCATCCAGCGGTCAGATGCAGATGGGCGCATCCAGCGGTCAGATGCGCAGATGCGCATGCATCCAGCGGTCAGATGCAGATGATGCAGGCAGTCCAGCGGTCAGATGCAGATGATGCAGCGCATCCAGCGGTCAGATGCAGATGATGCCATGCGATCCAGCGGTCAGATGCGCAGATGATGCTAGGGCGATCCAGCGGTCAGAGTGCAGATGATGCCAGGGCAGTCCAGCGGTCAGAGTGCAGATGATGCCAGGCATCCAGCGGTCAGAGTGCAGATGATGCAGGCATCCAGCGGTCAGAGTGCAGATGATGCAGCATCCAGCGGTCAGATGCAGATGACGCAGGCAGTCCAGCGGTCAGATGCAGATGATGCAGGCAGTCCAGCGGTCAGAGTGCAGATGATGCTAGGGCAGTCCAGCGGTCAGATGCGCAGATGCGCATGGCAGTCCAGCGGTCAGAGCGCAGATGATGCCAGCGCGTCCAGCGGTCAGATGCAGATGATGCAGGCGATCCAGCGGTCAGAGCGCAGATGATGCCATGCATCCAGCGGTCAGAGCGCAGATGATGCCATGCATCCAGCGGTCAGATGCAGATGATGCTAGCGCGTCCAGCGGTCAGATGCAGATGATGCTAGCGCGTCCAGCGGTCAGAGTGCAGATGCATGCGCAGTCCAGCGGTCAGATGATGCAGATGCGCAGATCCAGCGGTCAGAGCGCAGATGATGCATGCGTCCAGCGGTCAGATGATGCATGGCAGCATCCAGCGGTCAGATGCAGATGATGCATGCGATCCAGCGGTCAGATGCAGATGATGCGCATGATCCAGCGGTCAGATGCAGATGCATGCGCATCCAGCGGTCAGATGCAGATGCCAGGCGTCCAGCGGTCAGATGCATGATGCCATGCAGTCCAGCGGTCAGATGCAGATGCATAGGGCATCCAGCGGTCAGATGCATGACGCAGTCCAGCGGTCAGATGATGCTGCATGTCCAGCGGTCAGAGTGCAGATGATGCCAGCGTCCAGCGGTCAGATGATGCATGCAGTCCAGCGGTCAGGAGTGCAGAGGCAGGCGTGAGCCTGTCAGGAGTGCAGGGGAGGCAGCCCAGTGGTTAGAGGTAGAGGAGCCAGGCAGTTAAGTGGCAGAGTAGGGGCGGTAGGCAATCCAGCGGTCAGGAGGCAGGGCGAGGCAGGCGTCTAGTGGTTAGGAGTGCAGATGAGGCAGGCAGATCCAGCGGTCAGAGTGCAGATGATGCGCGTCCAGCGGTCAGGAGTGCAGGGAGCGACAAGAGTCCAGCGGTCAGAGCGCGAGCACGCAGGGCAGTCCAGCGGTCAGATAGCAGACTGCGCGTCCAGCGGTCAGAGTCCAGCGGTCAGCGGTCAGATGATGCTGATACGTCCAGCGGTCAGATGCAGATGATGCTGCAGTCCAGCGGTCAGATGCAGATATAAAGCGTCCAGCGGTCAGGAGCGCGTCCAGATCAGATGGTGCATGGCGCGTCCAGCGGTCAGATGCAGATGCTGCCATGTCCAGCGGTCAGAGGCAAGATGATGCGCAGATGAGCGCCATGTCCAGCGGTCAGATGAGATGCCATGCGTCCAGCGGTCAGAGCGCAGATGATGCTGCTGTCCAGCGGTCAGATGCAGATACGCCAGGCGTCCAGCGGTCAGAGATGCAGATGATGCTAAATGCGTCCAGTGGTTAGATAAAGAGGCGATGCCATGCGTCCAGCGGTCAGAGTGCAGATGATGCTGGGTCCAGCGGTAGATAGTAGAGGAGGCAGGCAGCCAGCGGTGGTTAGATGAGGAGCGGTAGGCAACCCAGTGGCCAGATGGAGGGGAGGCAGGCAGTCCAGCGGCTCGAGATGCAGATGGCAGTCCAGCGGTCAGAGTGCAGATGCGGTGCAGGCAGCCCAGGGCTCAGAGTGCAGATGATGGCGCGTCCAGCGGTCAGAGTGCAGAGGGCGGCAGGCAGTCCAGCGGCAGAGTGCAGATGATGCTATGTCCAGCGGTCAGATCAGATGCGGCAGGCAGTCCAGCGGTCAGAGCGCAGATGATGCTGGCAGATCCAGCGGTCAGGAGTGCAGATGCCATGTGTCCAGCGGCGCAGATGCAGGCGTCCAGCGGTCAGATGCAGGGATCAGGCGTCCAGCGGTCAGATGCAGATGATGCGCGGCGTCCATGGCCAGAGTGCAGATGGCGGCATCCAGCGGTCAGAGTGCAGATGATGCCAGCGTCCAGCGGTCAGAGCCGCGATGCCAGGCATCCAGCGGTCAGATGCGATGATGCCATGTCCAGCGGTCAGATGATGCGGCAGCCAACCCAGTGGCCAGATGGAGATGATGCTATGAGTCCAGTGGCCAGAGTGGAGGGGAGGCAGTCCAGTGGTTAGAGTGCAGGGGAGGCAGGCAGCCCAGCGGTCAGAGCGCAGAGGTGGCAGGCAGCTCCAGTGGAGTGCAGGGGAGGCAGGTAGTCCAGCGGTCAGAGTGCAGAGGATGCAGGCAAGTGTCCAGCGGTCAGATAAGATGATGTTATGTCCAGCGGTCAACAGATCGCAGATGATGCTAAGGCAGAACCAGCGGTCAGAGCGCAGATGATGCTATTGCGCGTCCAGCGGTCAGAGGCAGATGATGCGGTGAGCCAACCAGCGGTCAGAGCGCAGGCGGCGGCAACCAGTGGTCAGATACGCAGATGATGCCAGGAGCCCAGTGGCCAGAGTGTAGATGGGAGGCAGTCCAGCGGTCAGATGGTTGCGGCAGTTCAGCGGTCAGGAGGGCAGGATGATGCAGGCAACCCAGTGGCCAGGAGGTAGGAGGCAGGCAGTCCAGTGGCCAGGAGGTAGAGGTGGTAGGCAGCCCAGTGGTTAGAGTGCAGGGGAGGCAGGTAGTCCAGCGGTCAGAGTGCAGATGCGGCAGCCAACCCAGCGGTCAGATGCTAAAGATGATGCTACGTCCAGCGGTCAGATGGATGATGCAGGCATCCAGCGGTCAGAGTGCAGATGATGCGCGGCGGCGTCAACCAGCGGTCAGAGCGCAGATGATGCAGGCAGTCCAGCGGCTTCAGATGCAGATGATGCAGGCAGTCCAGCGGCCAGAGCGCAGAGCGATGCAGGCGTCCAGCGGTCAGAGTGCAGATGATGCTAAGCGTCCAGCGGTCAGATGCAGATATCAGGCATTCAGCGGCCAGAGCGCAGAGGAGGCAGGCGAACCATGGTTGAGTGCAGTGGCGGTAGCCAACCCAGCGGTCAGAGTGCAGAGGAGGCAGGCAGATCCAGCGGCCAGAGCAGATGAGCCCAGGCAAACCAGCGGCCAGATAGCAGATGATGCTAGCCCAGCGGTCAGATGCTAGTGGCGGTGAGCCAATTCCGGTGGTCAGAGTGCAGAGGATGCAGGCAGCCCATGGCCAGAGTGCAGAGGAGGCAGGCAGTCCAGCGGCCAGAGTGCAGAGGTGGCAGGCAGCCCAGTGGTCAGGAGTGCAGAGATGCAGGCAGTCCAGCGGTCAGAGCGCAGAGGATGCAGGCAGCCTAGCGGTCAGGAGGCAGGGCGAGGTAACCCAGTGGTCAGGAGCGCAGAGTGATACAGGCATCCAGCGAACAGAGCGCAGATAGATGGCGTATCCAGCGGCACAGAGCGCAGATGATGCCATGTCCAGCGGCTTGTGACGCAGATGATGCATACATCCAGCGGTCAGAGCGCAGATGCCATGTCCAGCGGTCAGATGCGCAGATAGATGGCGCATCCGAAGGTCAGATGCGATGCCAAGGCAGTCCAGCGGTCAGAGCGCAGATGCGGCACGCATCCAGCGGTCAGATAAAGAGCGCGATCCAGCGGTCAGTCCAGGGCAGTCCAGCGGTCAGAGGGGGCTATGCTGTCCAGCGGTCAGAGTGTAGGGCCAGATAGGCATCCAGCGGTCAGAGTGCAGGGAGCAGAGCAGGCCCAGCGGCTCAGAGCAGAGGAGGCAGGCAGATCCAGCGGTCAGAGTGCAGATGAAGGCAGCCCAGCGGTCAGAGTGCAGATGCCATGAAACCAGCGGTCAGATAATGATGCCAGAAAATCCAGCGGTCAGATAAAAGATCCGGCATCCAGCGGTCAGATGCAGATAAAAGGCATCCAGCGGTCAGAGGCGATGATGCCATGCAGTCCAGCGGTCAGAGCGCAGATGCTGCCATATCCAGCGGTCAGAGGATGATGCTGGCATCCAGCGGTCAGATGGGTAGGGAGGCGGGCAGCCCAGCGGTCAGAGGGGGGCAGGCAGCCCAGTGGTCAGAGGGGGGGGTGGTAGTATCTAGTGGTTAGCGGTCAGGGGAGGCAGGTAGTCCAGCGGTCAGAGTGCAGGAGGAGGCAGGCAGCCCAGTGGTCAGATAAAGCAGTAGGGGCGATAGGCAACCCAGCGGTCAGAGTGCATGATGCTATCCAGCGGTCAGATGCAGCGGCGGCAGCGGTCAGATAAAGGCAGTGGCGGTCAGATAAAGATCCAGCAGATGCGGCAGGGGCTTGCAGGCAAACCAGCGGCTTCAGATAAAAAGATGCTGAAAACCAGCGGTCAGATGCCCAAGATGATGCCGCTAAAGGTGCAGTCCAGCGGTCAGATGCGGCAGGCGTATCCAGCGGTCAGATAGCAGATGGGGCCATGTTGTCCAGCGGTCAGATGATGAGCACAACCAGTCCAGCGGTCAGATGGAGGGAGGCAGGCAACCCAGCGGTCAGGACTGTGTGAGGCAGGCATCCAGTGGTCAGGAGTGCAGAGGCGGCAGGCAGATCCAGCGGTCAGAGTGCAGGGGAGGCAGTCCAGCGGTTGAGTGCAGATGATGCTGAAACCAGCGGTCAGATAAATGCTAAGAACCAGCGGTCAGGATAAAAATGCCATGCGTCCAGCGGTCAGATGCGGGGCATAAACCAGCGGTCAGATAAAGCACGGCAGGTCCAGCGGTCAGGGGGGCAGGCATCCAGCGGTCAGAGCGCAGATGATGCTAGGCAGTCCAGCGGTCAGATGCAGATGATGCAGGCAGTCCAGCGGTCAGAGCGCAGATGATGCATGCGTCCAGCGGTCAGAGTGCAGATGATGCAGGCATCCAGCGGTCAGATGCAGATGCATGCGCAGTCCAGCGGTCAGAGTGCAGATGATGCCATGCGTCCAGCGGTCAGAGTGCAGATGATGGCAGGCAGTCCAGCGGTCAGAGTGCAGATGATGCAGGCAGTCCAGCGGTCAGAGTGCAGATGATGCAGGCAGTCCAGCGGTCAGAGTGCAGATGATGCAGGGCAGTCCAGCGGTCAGAGTGCAGATGATGCTAGGGCAGTCCAGCGGTCAGAGTGCAGATGATGCAGGCAGTCCAGCGGTCAGATGCAGATGATGCAGGCGTCCAGCGGTCAGATGCAGATGATGCCAGGCATCCAGCGGTCAGATGCAGATGATGCAGGCAGTCCAGCGGTCAGAGCGCAGATGATGCCATGCAGTCCAGCGGTCAGAGCGCAGATGATGCTAGCGCAGTCCAGCGGTCAGAGCGCAGATGATGCTAGGGCAGTCCAGCGGTCAGAGCGCAGATGATGCTGGCGCAGTCCAGCGGTCAGAGCGCAGATGCATGCAGTCCAGCGGTCAGATGCAGATGATGCGCAGTCCAGCGGTCAGAGCGCAGATGATGCTGGCAGTCCAGCGGTCAGATGCGCAGATGATGCCATGCGATCCAGCGGTCAGATGCGCAGATGATGCCAGGCAGTCCAGCGGTCAGATGCAGATGATGCCATGCATCCAGCGGTCAGAGCGCAGATGATGCCATGCATCCAGCGGTCAGAGTGCAGATGATGCAGGCAGTCCAGCGGTCAGATGCAGATGATGCAGGCAGTCCAGCGGTCAGATGCAGATGCGCAGGCAGTCCAGCGGTCAGAGTGCAGATGATGCAGGCAGTCCAGCGGTCAGAGTGCAGATGATGCTAGGGCAGTCCAGCGGTCAGAGTGTAGAGGCAGGTAGCCCAGCGGTCAGGAGTGTAGAGGTGGTAGGTAAATCTAGTGGTTAGAGAGGAGGAGGCAGGCAGCCTAGTGGTTAGAGTGCAGAGGAGGCAGGCAGCCCAGTGGTTAGAGGTAGGGGAGGCAGGTAGCCAGTGGTCAGGAGTGTAGATGCAGGCGCCTAGTGGTTAGAGTGCAGATGAGGCAGGCAGCCTAGTGGCCAGCGGCAGTGGCAGGGCAGACCAGTGGTTGTGGAGTGCAGATGATGCCAGCGGGTCAGATGGATGATGCGGGCGCGTCCTGCTGGCCAGATGCCAAGATGATGCCAGCGTCCAGCGGTCAGATGCAGATGATGCGGCAGGCATCCAGCGGTCAGAGATGCAGATGATGCCATAAGCACCAGCGGCCAGATGCAGATATGCTATGCCATCCAGCGGTCAGATGCAGCGGCGGCAGGCAGACCAGCGGTCGATGCAGATGATGCTGCGCAAAACCAGCGGTCAGATGCAGATGATGACGCGTCCAGCGGTCAGAGCGCAGAGCGGCTGATGCAGGGGCGCAGGCATCCAGCGGTCAGAGCGCAGGGCGGCAGGCGAACCAGCGGTCAGATGCAGGGGGCGCCATGGCACCCAGCGGTCAGATAGCAGATGATGCCATGCTGTCCAGCGGCCAGATGCGCAGATGCGGCCATGGCGCGTTCAGCGGTCGATGCAGATGCCGTCCAGCGGTCAGGAGCGCAGATGCCACCCAGCGGTAGATGCGCAAACGATGCTGGCATCCAGCGGTCAGATAGAGGTGGTATGTATCCAGCGGTAGAGGTAGGGAGGCAGGTAGTCCAGTGGTCAGATGCAGTGAGGCAGGCAGCCAGCGGTCAGAGTGTAGGGGCGGTAGGCAACCAGCGGTCAGAGTGCAGGAGGCAGGTATCCAGTGGTTAGGAGCGCAGAGGAGGCATGGGTGGATCCAGCGGTCAGGATAGAAACTACGGCAGGCATCCAGCGGTCAGATGCAGATGGGCAAGAAAGGCAGTCCAGCGGTCAGAGTGCAGATGATGCAGGCAGTCCAGCGGTCAGAGTGCAGATGATGCAGGCAGTCCAGCGGTCAGAGTGCAGATGATGCAGGCGTCCAGCGGTCAGAGTGCAGATGATGCAGCAGTCCAGCGGTCAGAGTGCAGATGATGCAGGCAGTCCAGCGGTCAGAGTGCAGATGATGCAGGGCAGTCCAGCGGTCAGAGTGCAGATGATGCTAGGGCAGTCCAGCGGTCAGAGTGCAGATGATGCAGGCAGTCCAGCGGTCAGAGTGCAGATGATGCCAGGCAGTCCAGCGGTCAGAGCGCAGATGCGCAGGCAGTCCAGCGGTCAGAGCGCAGATGATGCAGGCAGTCCAGCGGTCAGAGTGCAGATGATGCTAGGCATCCAGCGGTCAGAGCGCAGATGATGCCAGGGCATCCAGCGGTCAGAGTGCAGATGATGCAGGCAGTCCAGCGGTCAGAGCGCAGATGATGCAGGCATCCAGCGGTCAGAGTGCAGATGATGCTAGGCAGTCCAGCGGTCAGATGCAGATGATGCATGCATCCAGCGGTCAGAGTGCAGATGACGCAGGCAGTCCAGCGGTCAGAGTGCAGATGATGCAGGCAGTCCAGCGGTCAGAGTGCAGATGCAGTCCAGCGGTCAGATGCAGATGAGCGCAGTCCAGCGGTCAGAGTGCAGATGATGCAGGCAGTCCAGCGGTCAGAGTGCAGATGATGCAGGCAGTCCAGCGGTCAGAGTGCAGATGATGCAGGCAGTCCAGCGGTCAGAGCGCAGATGCATGCGCAGTCCAGCGGTCAGAGTGCAGATGATGCTAGGCAGTCCAGCGGTCAGAGTGCAGATGATGCAGGCGATCCAGCGGTCAGAGCGCAGATGATGCTATGCATCCAGCGGTCAGATGCAGATGCTGCGGCAGTCCAGCGGTCAGAGTGCAGATGATGCAGGCATCCAGCGGTCAGAGCGCAGATGATGCTAGGCAGTCCAGCGGTCAGATGCAGATACAGGTATCTAGTGGTCAGAGCGTGGATGATGCCAGGTAACCCTAGTGGTTAGGAGTGCAGATGGAGGCAGCCCAGCGGTCAGAGTGCAGGGGCTGCAGGGTAACCCAGTGGCCAGAGGCAGATAGAGCGGCCAGATGAGGGAGGCAGCGCGTCCAGCGGTCAGAGCGCAGATGATGCCAGGCAGTCCAGCGGCCAGAGTGCAGTGGCAGGCAGATCCGCGGTCAGGAGTGCAGATGATGCCGCGTCCAGCGGTCAGAGCGCAGATGATGCAGGCAGCCCAGCGGCCAGATAGCAGATGAGATACGGCAGCCCCAGCGCCAGGAGTGCAGCGCGCAGGCAGTCCAGTGCCAGAGTGCAGATGAGCGCGCGCGTTCAGGCGGTCAGAGCGCAGATGATGCTGGGCGGCATCCAGCGGCCAGAGCGCAGCGGCGGCAGGCGGCGATCCAGCGATAACAGATGCAGATATATATCCAGCGGTCAGATGCAGATGATGCAGGGCATCCAGCGGTCAGATGCAGATGATGCCATGCATCCAGCGGTCAGATGCAGATGCTGCAGGGCGTCCAGCGGTCAGAGCGCAGATGCGCAGGCATCCAGCGGTCAGAGTGCAGATGATGCAGGCATCCAGCGGTCAGAGTGCAGATGATGCTAGCGCGTCCAGCGGTCAGAGTGCAGATGATGCAGGCAGTCCAGCGGTCAGAGTGCAGATGATGCAGGCAGTCCAGCGGTCAGAGTGCAGATGATGCAGGCAGTCCAGCGGTCAGATGCAGATGATGCAGGCAGTCCAGCGGTCAGATGCAGATGATGCAGGCAGTCCAGCGGTCAGATGCAGATGACGCAGGCATCCAGCGGTCAGAGCGCAGATGATGCCATGCAGTCCAGCGGTCAGATGCGCAGATGATGCTAGGCGATCCAGCGGTCAGATGCAGATGATGCGCATGCATCCAGCGGTCAGAGTGCAGATGATGCTAGGCGATCCAGCGGTCAGAGTGCAGATGATGCCAGGCAGTCCAGCGGTCAGAGTGCAGATGATGCTGGCAGTCCAGCGGTCAGATGCAGATGCATGCGCAGTCCAGCGGTCAGAGCGCAGATGATGCCAGGCATCCAGCGGTCAGAGTGCAGATGATGCCAGCGCATCCAGCGGTCAGAGTGCAGATGATGCTAGGGCAGTCCAGCGGTCAGAGTGCAGATGACGCAGGCATCCAGCGGTCAGATGCAGATGATGCAGGCAGTCCAGCGGTCAGAGCGCAGATGATGCCATGCGTCCAGCGGTCAGATGCAGATGATGCCAGGCAGTCCAGCGGTCAGAGCGCAGATGATGCCAGGCAGTCCAGCGGTCAGATGCAGATGACGCAGGCGCGTCCAGCGGTCAGAGCGCAGATGATGCCAGGGCAGTCCAGCGGTCAGATGCAGATGATGCCAGGCAGTCCAGCGGTCAGATGCAGATGATGCTAGGCGTCCAGCGGTCAGATGCAGATGATGCATGGGCATCCAGCGGTCAGAGCGCAGATGATGCATGCGTCCAGCGGTCAGATGCAGATGATGCTAGGCGTCCAGCGGTCAGAGTGCAGATGATGCGCAGTCCAGCGGTCAGAGTGCAGATGATGCAGGCGATCCAGCGGTCAGAGCGCAGATGATGCCAGGCAGTCCAGCGGTCAGATGCAGATGATGGCAGGCAGTCCAGCGGTCAGATGCAGATGCAGCAGTCCAGCGGTCAGATGCAGATGATGCAGCAGTCCAGCGGTCAGAGCGCAGATGATGCCAGGCAGTCCAGCGGTCAGAGTGCAGATGATGCAGGCAGTCCAGCGGTCAGATGCAGATGATGCAGCAGTCCAGCGGTCAGATGCAGATGATGCAGGCGTCCAGCGGTCAGAGTGCAGATGATGCAGGCAGTCCAGCGGTCAGAGTGCAGATGATGCAGGCAGTCCAGCGGTCAGAGTGCAGATGATGCAGGCAGTCCAGCGGTCAGAGTGCAGATGATGCAGGCAGTCCAGCGGTCAGAGTGCAGATGATGGCAGGCAGTCCAGCGGTCAGAGTGCAGATGAGGCAGGCAGTCCAGCGGTCAGAGTGCAGATGATGCAGGCAGTCCAGCGGTCAGAGCGCAGATGATGCAGGCGATCCAGCGGTCAGAGTGCAGATGATGCAGGCAGTCCAGCGGTCAGAGTGCAGATGATGCGCAGCAGTCCAGCGGTCAGAGTGCAGATGATGGCAGCATCCAGCGGTCAGAGTGCAGATGACGCATGCAGTCCAGCGGTCAGAGTGCAGATGATGGCAGGCAGTCCAGCGGTCAGAGTGCAGATGATGCAGGCAGTCCAGCGGTCAGAGTGCAGATGATGCTAGGGCAGTCCAGCGGTCAGAGTGCAGATGATGGCATGCAGTCCAGCGGTCAGAGTGCAGATGATGCAGGCAGTCCAGCGGTCAGAGTGCAGATGATGCAGGCAGTCCAGCGGTCAGAGCGCAGATGATGCTAGGGCAGTCCAGCGGTCAGAGTGCAGATGATGCCAGGCAGTCCAGCGGTCAGAGCGCAGATGATGCAGGGCAGTCCAGCGGTCAGAGTGCAGATGATGCCAGGCAGTCCAGCGGTCAGATGCAGATGATGCAGGCAGTCCAGCGGTCAGAGTGCAGATGACGCAGGCAGTCCAGCGGTCAGAGTGCAGATGATGCAGGCAGTCCAGCGGTCAGAGTGCAGATGATGCAGGGCATCCAGCGGTCAGAGTGCAGATGATGCAGGCAGTCCAGCGGTCAGAGCGCAGATGATGCAGGGCAGTCCAGCGGTCAGATGCAGATGCTGCAGCAGTCCAGCGGTCAGATGCAGATGATGCATGCAGTCCAGCGGTCAGATGCAGATGATGCGCAGGGCATCCAGCGGTCAGAGCGCAGATGATGCCAGGGCAGTCCAGCGGTCAGATGCAGATGATGCCAGGCAGTCCAGCGGTCAGAGCGCAGATGATGCAGCGCATCCAGCGGTCAGAGCGCAGATGATGCAGGGCAGTCCAGCGGTCAGAGTGCAGATGATGCTAGGCATCCAGCGGTCAGATGCAGATGACGCAGGCAGTCCAGCGGTCAGATGCAGATGATGCCAGGCAGTCCAGCGGTCAGAGTGCAGATGATGCAGGCAGTCCAGCGGTCAGAGCGCAGATGCGCAGCGCAGTCCAGCGGTCAGATGCAGATGATGCAGGCAGTCCAGCGGTCAGAGTGCAGATGATGCAGGCAGTCCAGCGGTCAGAGTGCAGATGATGCAGGCAGTCCAGCGGTCAGAGTGCAGATGGCGGCAGGCAGTCCAGCGGTCAGAGTGCAGATGATGCAGGCAGTCCAGCGGTCAGAGTGCAGATGATGCAGGCAGATCCCAGCGGTCAGAGTGCAGATGATGCAGGCAGTCCAGCGGTCAGATGCAGATGATGCAGGCAGTCCAGCGGTCAGAGTGCAGATGATGCCAGCGCAGTCCAGCGGTCAGAGCGCAGATGATGCCAGGCAGTCCAGCGGTCAGAGTGCAGATGATGCAGGCGTCCAGCGGTCAGAGTGCAGATGATGCCAGCAGTCCAGCGGTCAGATGCAGATGATGCCATGCAGTCCAGCGGTCAGAGTGCAGATGATGCAGGCAGTCCAGCGGTCAGAGTGCAGATGATGCAGGCAGTCCAGCGGTCAGATGCAGATGATGCAGGCAGTCCAGCGGTCAGAGTGCAGATGCGGCAGGGCAGTCCAGCGGTCAGAGTGCAGATGATGCAGGCAGTCCAGCGGTCAGAGTGCAGATGATGGCAGGGCAGTCCAGCGGTCAGAGTGCAGATGATGCTAGGCAGTCCAGCGGTCAGAGTGCAGATGATGCAGGCAGTCCAGCGGTCAGATGCAGATGATGCTAGGCGTCCAGCGGTCAGAGTGCAGATGATGCTAGGCAGTCCAGCGGTCAGATGCAGATGATGCAGGCAGTCCAGCGGTCAGAGCGCAGATGATGCCATGGCATCCAGCGGTCAGATGCGCAGATGATGCTAAGGGTGGGGGGGATCAAGCGGGCAGATGATGGCAGGACGGCAAGGCAGAGGATGACGATGGGCAGGATTTGCGGGCAGATGATGATGCAGGATTTGCAGCGGGCAGCTGAAAGATGATGGCAGCGCAGCGGCAGATGATGGTCAGACGGCGGGGGCGGTGAGATGATGGCTGGCGCGCATTCATATAACAGATGATGGCAGGACGGCGGGCATGGCAGATGATGGCGGCGCAGCGGGCAGATGATGATGATGATTTATGCGCCGCAGAAGGGCATGATGATGCTTAATGGACGCAGATGATGCACGGCATGCTATAGCAGATGATGCCAGGCGCAGGATGATGGCGCAACGCGAGATGATGGGCAGGACTCATGCGGGATGTGTACAGAATGATGATGGCGCGCACGGGCAGATGATGCGCGCAGCGATGATGATGGAAATGATCGCGAGCGGCAGACGAACCAAGGCAGTGATATGTTATGGGTGTGAGTGAGGATTACAGGTGCAGTGAGGAGGCAATATCCAGATGAACCCAGGGTCCAGAGTGACAAGGGTCCAGATGATGGCAGGGTCCAGGGAGCAGAGGCAGATGATGGCAGGCAGATGATGCTGAGGCAGTGGGCAGATGATACAGGTGCAGCAGGTAGGATGATGCCATGGCTGCAGGGCAGGATGATGCCATGCTTGAGCGGGCAGATGATGCCATGCAGGGGGCAGGATGATGCTGGCGCAGTGTGCTATGATGATGCTTGCGTGCTATGATGATGCCATGTATCCAGGATGATGCTATGTGCAGATGATGCTGGCGTAAGGTGATGATGCCATGATGATGCCATGGCGTGGTGATGATGCTATGGGCGCAGATGATGGCGACAGATGATGCTGGCGCGCGCAGGGCAGGATGATGCTGGCGCGCAGGGCGCAGGATGATGCTATGGGCGCAGTGGCAGGGGATATGGTGCAGGGCAGTCCAGCGGTCAGAGTGCAGATGATGCTGGCGCGTCCAGCGGTCAGAGTGCAGATGATGCATGGCAGTCCAGCGGTCAGAGTGCAGATGAGCGCAGGCAGTCCAGCGGTCAGAGTGCAGATGATGCAGGCAGTCCAGCGGTCAGAGTGCAGATGATGCTATGGGCATCCAGCGGTCAGAGTGCAGATGATGCCAGGCAGTCCAGCGGTCAGAGTGCAGATGATGCTAGCGCAGTCCAGCGGTCAGATGCAGATGATGCTGGCGCGTCCAGCGGTCAGATGCAGATGATGCGGGCAGTCCAGCGGTCAGAGTGCAGATGATGCAGCGCAGTCCAGCGGTCAGATGCAGATGATGCCAGGGCAGTCCAGCGGTCAGATGCGCAGATGACGCAGGCAGTCCAGCGGTCAGATGCAGATGATGCAGGGCAGTCCAGCGGTCAGAGTGCAGATGATGCATGGCAGTCCAGCGGTCAGAGTGCAGATGATGCTAGGCAGTCCAGCGGTCAGATGCAGATGATGCAGGCAGTCCAGCGGTCAGATGCAGATGATGCAGGCAGTCCAGCGGTCAGAGCGCAGATGATGCAGCGCATCCAGCGGTCAGATGCAGATGATGCAGGCGATCCAGCGGTCAGAGTGCAGATGATGCTAGGGCAGTCCAGCGGTCAGAGTGCAGATGACGCAGGCAGTCCAGCGGTCAGAGTGCAGATGATGCTAGGCAGTCCAGCGGTCAGAGCGCAGATGATGCAGGGCAGTCCAGCGGTCAGATGCAGATGATGCCAGGGCAGTCCAGCGGTCAGAGCGCAGATGATGCAGCATGTCCAGCGGTCAGATGCGCAGATGACGCTAGGCAGTCCAGCGGTCAGAGTGCAGATGATGCAGCGCAGTCCAGCGGTCAGATGCAGATGATGCGCAGGGCGATCCAGCGGTCAGAGCGCAGATGATGCTAGGGCGATCCAGCGGTCAGATGCAGATGATGCGGGCAGTCCAGCGGTCAGAGCGCAGATGATGCTGGCGCAGTCCAGCGGTCAGATGCAGATGCAGGCAGTCCAGCGGTCAGATGCAGATGATGCAGATCCAGCGGTCAGAGCGCAGATGATGCTAGGGCGATCCAGCGGTCAGAGTGCAGATGATGCCAGGCAGTCCAGCGGTCAGAGTGCAGATGATGCGCGCGTCCAGCGGTCAGATGCAGATGATGCCAGGCAGTCCAGCGGTCAGATGCAGATGATGCTAGGGCAGTCCAGCGGTCAGAGCGCAGATGATGCTAGGGCAGTCCAGCGGTCAGATGCAGATGATGCAGGCAGTCCAGCGGTCAGATGCAGATGATGCAGGCAGTCCAGCGGTCAGAGTGCAGATGATGCAGGGCAGTCCAGCGGTCAGATGCAGATGATGCAGGCAGTCCAGCGGTCAGATGCAGATGATGCAGGCAGTCCAGCGGTCAGATGCAGATGATGCAGGCAGTCCAGCGGTCAGATGCAGATGCTATGCGTCCAGCGGTCAGAGTGCAGATGACGCAGGCAGTCCAGCGGTCAGAGTGCAGATGATGCATGCAGTCCAGCGGTCAGATGCAGATGATGCCAGGGCAGTCCAGCGGTCAGAGTGCAGATGATGCTAGGCAGTCCAGCGGTCAGATGCAGATGCATGCGCAGTCCAGCGGTCAGAGCGCAGATGATGCCAGGCAAATCCAGCGGTCAGAGCGCAGATGATGCGCAGGCATCCAGCGGTCAGATGCAGATGACGCAGGCAGTCCAGCGGTCAGATGCAGATGCATGTCCAGCGGTCAGATGCAGATGCTGCATCCAGCGGTCAGATGCAGATGATGCAGGCGTCCAGCGGTCAGAGCGCAGATGATGCAGGGCAGTCCAGCGGTCAGAGCGCAGATGATGCAAAGTCCAGCGGTCAGATGCAGATGATGCGCGTCCAGCGGTCAGATGCAGATGATGCCAGGCAGTCCAGCGGTCAGATGATGCAGATGCATGCCCAGCGGTCAGATGCGATGCAGCGTCCAGCGGTCAGATGCAGATGCATGGGCAGTCCAGCGGTCAGATGCAGATGATGCAGGCGATCCAGCGGTCAGATGCAGATGATGGCAGCGATCCAGCGGTCAGAGTGCAGATGATGCCAGCGTCCAGCGGTCAGATGATGCAGGGCATCCAGCGGTCAGATGATGCAGGCATCCAGCGGTCAGATGCAGATGCATGCAGTCCAGCGGTCAGATGCAGATGATGCATGCAGTCCAGCGGTCAGAGTGCAGATGATGCCAGGCAGTCCAGCGGTCAGAGTGCAGATGATGCTAGCGCAGTCCAGCGGTCAGATGCAGATGATGCAGGCATCCAGCGGTCAGATGCGCAGATGATGCTAGGCATCCAGCGGTCAGATGCAGATGATGCTAGGGCATCCAGCGGTCAGATGCAGATGATGCGCAGCAGTCCAGCGGTCAGAGTGCAGATGATGCTATGCAATCCAGCGGTCAGAGCGCAGATGATGCAGGCAGTCCAGCGGTCAGATGCAGATGCTGCAGGGCGTCCAGCGGTCAGATGCAGATGACGCAGGGCAGTCCAGCGGTCAGATGCAGATGATGCTATGCGAAATCCAGCGGTCAGAGCGCAGATGATGCATGGCAGTCCAGCGGTCAGATGCAGATGACGCAGGCAGTCCAGCGGTCAGATGCGCAGATGATGCAGGCGATCCAGCGGTCAGATGCAGATGATGCAGGGCAGTCCAGCGGTCAGATGCAGATGATGCCAGGCATCCAGCGGTCAGAGCGCAGATGCATGGCAGTCCAGCGGTCAGATGCAGATGATGCAGGCAGTCCAGCGGTCAGATGCAGATGATGCTAGGGCATCCAGCGGTCAGATGCGATGATGCGCATGTCCAGCGGTCAGATGCAGATGATGCAGGCAGATCCAGCGGTCAGATGCAGATGCCATGCGTCCAGCGGTCAGAGTGCAGATGATGCCATGCGTCCAGCGGTCAGATCGCAGATGATGCGCGATCCAGCGGTCAGATGCAGATGCTGCAGTCCAGCGGTCAGATGCAGATGATGCTAGGCAGTCCAGCGGTCAGATGCAGCAGATGCATGCAGGGCGCAGTCCAGCGGTCAGAGTGCAGATGATGCATGGCAGTCCAGCGGTCAGAGTGCAGATGACGCAGGCAGTCCAGCGGTCAGATGCAGATGATGCATGGCAGTCCAGCGGTCAGAGTGCAGATGATGCAGGCAGTCCAGCGGTCAGAGCGCAGATGATGCAGGGCAGTCCAGCGGTCAGAGCGCAGATGACGGCAGGCAGTCCAGCGGTCAGAGTGCAGATGATGCAGGGCAGTCCAGCGGTCAGAGTGCAGATGATGCAGGCAGTCCAGCGGTCAGAGCGCAGATGCGCAGGGCGATCCAGCGGTCAGAGTGCAGATGATGCAGGCAGTCCAGCGGTCAGATGCAGATGATGCTAGGCAGTCCAGCGGTCAGAGTGCAGATGATGCTAGGGCAGTCCAGCGGTCAGAGTGCAGATGATGCAGGCAGTCCAGCGGTCAGAGTGCAGATGATGCATGGCAGTCCAGCGGTCAGGAGCGCAGATGATGCAGGCAGTCCAGCGGTCAGAGTGCAGATGATGCTAGGGCGAAATCCAGCGGTCAGATGCAGATGATGCAGGCGTCCAGCGGTCAGATGCGCAGATGATGCGCAGATCCAGCGGTCAGATGCAGATGCTGCAGGGCATCCAGCGGTCAGAGTGCAGATGATGCCAGGCGATCCAGCGGTCAGAGCGCAGATGATGCTATGGGCATCCAGCGGTCAGATGCAGATGATGCCAGGCAGTCCAGCGGTCAGATGCAGATGATGCAGGGCATCCAGCGGTCAGATGCAGATGATGCAGGCAGTCCAGCGGTCAGAGTGCAGATGATGCTAGGCAGTCCAGCGGTCAGATGCAGATGATGCGCAGGCAGTCCAGCGGTCAGATGCAGATGCGCAGGGCAGTCCAGCGGTCAGAGTGCAGATGATGCAGGGCAGTCCAGCGGTCAGAGTGCAGATGATGCAGGGCAGTCCAGCGGTCAGAGCGCAGATGCGCAGGCAGTCCAGCGGTCAGATGCAGATGATGCCAGCGTCCAGCGGTCAGAGTGCAGATGCATGGGCAGTCCAGCGGTCAGATGCAGATGATGCAGGCATCCAGCGGTCAGATGCAGATGCGCAGGCATCCAGCGGTCAGAGTGCAGATGATGCTAGGGCAGTCCAGCGGTCAGATGCAGATGATGCAGGCAGTCCAGCGGTCAGAGTGCAGATGATGCAGGCAGTCCAGCGGTCAGAGTGCAGATGCTGCAGGGCAGTCCAGCGGTCAGAGTGCAGATGATGCGTGCAGTCCAGCGGTCAGAGCGCAGATGACGCAGGCAGTCCAGCGGTCAGAGTGCAGATGCATGCATCCAGCGGTCAGATAGCGCAGGCAGTCCAGCGGTCAGAGTGCAGATGATGCAGGCAGTCCAGCGGTCAGAGTGCAGATGATGCAGGCAGTCCAGCGGTCAGAGTGCAGATGATGCAGGGCAGTCCAGCGGTCAGAGTGCAGATGATGGCAGTATCCAGCGGTCAGAGCGCAGATGATGCAGGGCAGTCCAGCGGTCAGAGTGCAGATGACTGGCAGGGCAGATCCAGCGGTCAGATGCAGATGATGGCAGGGCATCCAGCGGTCAGAGTGCAGATGAGTGCAGTGGCAGTCCAGCGGTCAGAGTGCAGATGATGCCATGCAGTCCAGCGGTCAGAGTGCAGATGATGCAGGCGAGTCCAGCGGTCAGATGCAGATGATGCCAGGCAGTCCAGCGGTCAGAGCGCAGATGATGCAGGCAGTCCAGCGGTCAGATGCAGATGCTGCATGGCAGTCCAGCGGTCAGATGCAGATGCGGCAGGGCAGTCCAGCGGTCAGAGTGCAGATGATGCTGGCGCGTCCAGCGGTCAGAGTGCAGATGATGGCAGGGCAGTCCAGCGGTCAGAGCGCAGATGATGCTAGGCATCCAGCGGTCAGATGCAGATGATGCGCAGGCAGTCCAGCGGTCAGAGCGCAGATGATGCATGGCAGTCCAGCGGTCAGAGTGCAGATGATGCAGGGCAGTCCAGCGGTCAGAGCGCAGATGATGCTAGCGCGTCCAGCGGTCAGATGCAGATGCATGGCAGTCCAGCGGTCAGATGCAGATGATGGCAGGGCATCCAGCGGTCAGATGCAGATGATGCATGCGATCCAGCGGTCAGATGCAGATGATGCAGCGTCCAGCGGTCAGAGTGCAGATGATGCTGGCGCGTCCAGCGGTCAGATGCAGATGATGCATGCAGTCCAGCGGTCAGATGCAGATGATGCTATGGGCATCCAGCGGTCAGAGCGCAGATGATGCAGGGCGTCCAGCGGTCAGATGCAGATGCATGCAGTCCAGCGGTCAGATGCAGATGATGCAGGCAGTCCAGCGGTCAGATGCAGATGATGCAGGCAGTCCAGCGGTCAGAGTGCAGATGATGCAGCGTAGTCCAGCGGTCAGAGCGCAGATGCTGCAGGGCATCCAGCGGTCAGAGTGCAGATGATGCTATGGGCAGTCCAGCGGTCAGATGCGAGATGATGCGCAGGCATCCAGCGGTCAGAGTGCAGATGACGCTAGGGCAGTCCAGCGGTCAGAGTGCAGATGATGCGCAGGGCATCCAGCGGTCAGAGTGCAGATGATGCTAGGCAGATCCAGCGGTCAGAGTGCAGATGATGCAGGCAGTCCAGCGGTCAGAGTGCAGATGATGCAGGCAGTCCAGCGGTCAGAGTGCAGATGACGCAGGCAGTCCAGCGGTCAGATGCAGATGATGCAGGCAGTCCAGCGGTCAGAGTGCAGATGACTGCAGGGCAGTCCAGCGGTCAGAGTGCAGATGATGCGCAGGGCAGTCCAGCGGTCAGAGTGCAGATGATGGCAGGCAGTCCAGCGGTCAGAGTGCAGATGATGCTAGGCAGTCCAGCGGTCAGATGCAGATGCATGCAGGGCAGTCCAGCGGTCAGAGTGCAGATGATGCGCAGTCCAGCGGTCAGAGTGCAGATGTGCAGGCAGTCCAGCGGTCAGAGCGCAGATGATGCGCAGGCAGTCCAGCGGTCAGAGTGCAGATGATGCAGGCAGTCCAGCGGTCAGAGCGCAGATGCGGCAGGCATCCAGCGGTCAGAGTGCAGATGACGGCAGGCAGTCCAGCGGTCAGAGTGCAGATGATGCATGGGCAGTCCAGCGGTCAGAGTGCAGATGATGCAGGCAGTCCAGCGGTCAGAGTGCAGATGCATGCAGTCCAGCGGCAGATGCAGATGGCATCCAGCGGTCAGAGCGCAGATGATGCAGGCAGTCCAGCGGTCAGAGTGCAGATGACGCAGGCAGTCCAGCGGTCAGAGTGCAGATGATGCAGGCAGTCCAGCGGTCAGAGCGCAGATGAGCGCAGGCAGTCCAGCGGTCAGAGTGCAGATGATGCAGGCAGTCCAGCGGTCAGAGTGCAGATGACGCAGGCAGTCCAGCGGTCAGAGTGCAGATGATGCAGGGCAGTCCAGCGGTCAGAGTGCAGATGATGCAGGCAGTCCAGCGGTCAGAGTGCAGATGCGCAGGGCAGTCCAGCGGTCAGGAGTGCAGATGATGCAGGCAGTCCAGCGGTCAGAGTGCAGATGATGCAGGCAGTCCAGCGGTCAGAGTGCAGATGATGCGCAGGCAGTCCAGCGGTCAGATGCAGATGATGCAGGCAGTCCAGCGGTCAGAGTGCAGATGAGCCAGGCAGTCCAGCGGTCAGAGTGCAGATGCATGGCAGTCCAGCGGTCAGAGTGCAGATGATGCAGCAGTCCAGCGGTCAGATGCAGATGATGCAGGCAGTCCAGCGGTCAGATGCAGATGATGCAGGCAGTCCAGCGGTCAGATGCAGATGATGCAGGCAGTCCAGCGGTCAGATGCAGATGCATGCAGGCAGTCCAGCGGTCAGATGCAGATGCATGCAGGGCAGTCCAGCGGTCAGAGTGCAGATGACATGGCAGCATCCAGCGGTCAGAGCGCAGATGATGCGCAGGCAGTCCAGCGGTCAGATGCAGATGATGCTAGCGCAGTCCAGCGGTCAGATGCAGATGATGGCAGGGCAGTCCAGCGGTCAGAGTGCAGATGATGCCAGGCGTCCAGCGGTCAGAGTGCAGATGATGCAGGCAGTCCAGCGGTCAGATGCAGATGATAGCAGGGCAGTCCAGCGGTCAGATGCAGATGCTAGCGGGCAGTCCAGCGGTCAGATGCAGATGCAGCGCAGTAGGCAGTCCAGCGGTCAGAGCGCAGATGATGCTAGGCAGTCCAGCGGTCAGAGCGCAGATGACGGCAGGCATCCAGCGGTCAGATGCAGATGATGCCATGCGATCCAGCGGTCAGATGCAGATGCATGCGTACCAGCGGTCAGATGCAGATGCGCAGGCAGTCCAGCGGTCAGATGCAGTCCAGCAGTCGATGCAGAGCGCAGTCCAGCGGTCAGATGCAGTGACAGCAGTCCAGCGGCAGATGCAGATGCATGCGTCCAGCGGTCAGAGCGCAGATGATGGCAGATCCAGCGGTCAGATGCATGCCATGCGTCCAGCGGTCAGATGCAGCGCAGGCGATCCAGCGGTCAGATGATGATGCAGGCATCCAGCGGTCAGATGCAGATGCATGCGGCAGTCCAGCGGTCAGATGCAGATGCGCATGCGTCCAGCGGTCAGATGCAGATGCCATGGCAGTCCAGCGGTCAGAGTGCAGATGCGATGCGGGCATCCAGCGGTCAGAGTGCAGATGATGCAGCGCAGTCCAGCGGTCAGATGCAGATGCGCATGCAGTCCAGCGGTCAGAGCGCAGATGATGCAGGCAGTCCAGCGGTCAGATGCAGATGATGCAGGCAGTCCAGCGGTCAGATGCGCAGATGGCAGGCATGTCCAGCGGTCAGATGCAGATGACGCAGGCATCCAGCGGTCAGATGCAGATGATGGCAGGCAGTCCAGCGGTCAGAGCGCAGATGATGCTAGGGCAGTCCAGCGGTCAGAGTGCAGATGATGCCAGGCAGTCCAGCGGTCAGATGCAGATGATGCTAGGCAGATCCAGCGGTCAGAGCGCAGATGATGCCAGGCAGTCCAGCGGTCAGAGTGCAGATGATGCAGGCAGTCCAGCGGTCAGATGCAGATGATGCAGGCAGTCCAGCGGTCAGAGTGCAGATGATGCAGGCAGTCCAGCGGTCAGATGCAGATGCCAGGCAGTCCAGCGGTCAGATGCAGATGATGCAGGGCAGTCCAGCGGTCAGATGCAGATGATGCGCAGGCAGCGTCCAGCGGTCAGAGTGCAGATGATGCTGGCAGTCCAGCGGTCAGAGTGCAGATGATGCCAGCGCATCCAGCGGTCAGATGCAGATGATGCCAGGCGTCCAGCGGTCAGATGCAGATGCGCGCGCGTCCAGCGGTCAGAGTGCAGATGACGCAGGCAATCCAGCGGTCAGATGATGCTGCGCATCCAGCGGTCAGATGCATGCAGGCAGTCCAGCGGTCAGATGCGCAGATGATCAGCGATGGCATGTCCAGCGGTCAGATGCGCAGATGATGCAGGCATCCAGCGGTCAGATGCAGATGATGCAGGCAGTCCAGCGGTCAGATGCAGATGCGCAGGCGTCCAGCGGTCAGAGTGCAGATGCATGCGCAGTCCAGCGGTCAGATGCAGATGCGGCAGGCATCCAGCGGTCAGATGCAGATGCTGGCGCAGTCCAGCGGTCAGATGCAGATGATGCGCGTCCAGCGGTCAGAGCGCAGATGATGCCATGCAGTCCAGCGGTCAGATGCAGATGATGCGCATGCAGTCCAGCGGTCAGAGTGCAGATGATGCCAGGCAGTCCAGCGGTCAGAGTGCAGATGCGTGCAGGCAGTCCAGCGGCCAGAGTGCAGATGCGCAGGCAGTCCAGCGGTCAGAGTGCAGATGGCGGCAGGCAGTCCAGCGGTCAGAGTGCAGATGACGGCAGGCAGTCCAGCGGTCAGAGTGCAGATGCTGCAGGCAGTCCAGCGGTCAGAGCGCAGATGAGCAGGCAGTCCAGCGGTCAGAGTGCAGAGGCGGCAGGCAGATCCAGCGGTCAGATGCAGATGCGACGCGTCCAGCGGCCAGAGCGCAGATGATGCAGGCAGTCCAGCGGTCAGATGCAGATGATGCAGGGCAGTCCAGCGGTCAGAGTGCAGATGCGCAGGCAGTCCAGCGGTCAGATGCAGATGCATGGCAGTCCAGCGGTCAGAGTGCAGATGATGCGCAGGCGGTCCAGCGGTCAGATGCAGATGATGCTAGGCAGTCCAGCGGTCAGATGCAGATGCAGCGCAGGCGATCCAGCGGTCAGAGTGCAGATGATGCAGGCAGTCCAGCGGTCAGAGTGCAGATGACGCAGGCAGTCCAGCGGTCAGATGCGCAGATGAGCGCAGGCAATCCAGCGGTCAGAGCGCAGATGATGCAGGCAGTCCAGCGGTCAGAGTGCAGATGATGCAGGCAGTCCAGCGGTCAGAGTGCAGATGATGCAGGCAGTCCAGCGGTCAGAGTGCAGATGAGCAGGCAGTCCAGCGGTCAGAGTGCAGATGATGCAGGCAGTCCCAGCGGTCAGAGTGCAGATGATGGCAGGCAGCCCAGCGGTTAGAGTGCAGAGGAGGCAGGCAGTCCCAGCGGTCAGAGTGCAGAGATGCAGGGCAGTCCAGCGGTCAGAGTGCAGATGATGCAGGCAGTCCAGCGGTCAGAGTGCAGATGATGCAGGCAGTCCAGCGGTCAGAGTGCAGAGGATGCAGGCAGTCCAGCGGTCAGAGTGCAGATGGCGGCAGGCAGTCCCAGCGGTTAGAGTGCAGAGGATGGCAGGCAGTCCCAGCGGTCAGAGTGCAGATGAGCGCAGGCAGTCCAGCGGTCAGAGTGCAGATGAGCAGGCAGTCCAGCGGTCAGAGTGCAGATGATGCAGGCAGTCCAGCGGTCAGAGTGCAGATGATGCAGGCAGTCCAGCGGTCAGAGTGCAGATGATGCAGGCAGTCCAGCGGTCAGAGTGCAGATGATGCAGGCAGTCCAGCGGTCAGGAGTGCAGAGGCAGGCAGGCAGTCCAGCGGTCAGAGTGCAGATGAGGCAGGCAGTCCAGCGGTCAGAGTGCAGATGATGCAGGCAGTCCAGCGGTCAGGAGTGCAGAGGAGGCAGGCAGTCCAGCGGTCAGAGTGCAGAGGATGCAGGCAGTCCAGCGGTCAGAGTGCAGAGGAGCGCAGGCAGTCCAGTGGTCAGAGTGCAGAGGATGGCAGGCAGTCCAGCGGTCAGAGTGCAGAGGGCGGCAGGCAGTCCAGCGGTCAGAGTGCAGATGCGCGCAGGGCAGTCCAGCGGTCAGAGTGCAGATGATGCAGGCAGTCCAGCGGTCAGAGTGCAGATGATGCAGGCAGTCCAGCGGTCAGAGTGCAGATGATGCAGGCAGTCCAGCGGTCAGAGTGCAGATGATGCAGGGCAGTCCAGCGGTCAGAGTGCAGATGAGCGCAGGCAGTCCAGCGGTCAGATGCGCAGTGAGCAGGCAGTCCCAGCGGCCAGAGTGCAGATGATGCAGGCAGTCCAGCGGTCAGAGTGCAGATGATGCAGGCAGTCCAGCGGTCAGAGTGCAGATGCGCAGGGCAGTCCAGCGGTCAGAGTGCAGATGATGCAGGCATCCAGCGGTCAGAGTGCAGATGATGCAGGGCAGTCCAGCGGTCAGAGTGCAGATGATGCAGGCAGTCCAGCGGTCAGAGTGCAGATGAGCGCAGGCAGTCCAGCGGTCAGAGTGCAGATGATGCAGGCAGTCCAGCGGTCAGAGTGCAGAGGATGCAGGCAGTCCAGCGGTCAGAGTGCAGAGGCGGCAGGCAGTCCAGCGGTCAGAGTGCAGATGATGCAGGCAGTCCCAGTGGTCAGAGTGCAGAGGAGTGCAGGCAGCCCAGCGGTTAGAGTGCAGATGATGCAGGCAGTCCAGCGGTCAGAGTGCAGATGATGGCAGGTAGTCCCAGTGGTTAGAGTGCAGGGATGGCAGGCAGTCCCAGTGGCCAGAGTGCAGAGGAGGCAGGTAGCTCCAGCGGTCAGAGTGCAGATGAGGCAGGCAGCCCAGCGGTCAGAGTGCAGAGGATGCAGGCAGTCCAGCGGTCAGAGTGCAGATGATGGCAGGCAGTCCCAGCGGTCAGAGTGCAGATGATGCAGGCAGATCCAGCGGCCAGAGTGCAGATGATGCAGGCAGTCCAGCGGTCAGAGTGCAGATGATGCAGGCATCCAGCGGTCAGAGTGCAGGAGCAAGCAGGTCAGTCTAGTGGCAAGAGTGCAGATGCGGCAAGGGCAGTCCAGCGGTTGCAGAGTGCAGGTAAGGCGTTCACAGCGGTTTCAGAGTGCAGATATGGCAGTCCAGCGGCCAGAGTGCAGATGCGGCAGGCAGCCCAGTGGTTAGAGTGCAGAGGAGGCAGGCAGTCCCAGCGGTCAGAGTGCAGATGATACAGGCAGCCCAGCGGCTAGAGTGCAGATGATGCAGGCAGTCCAGTGGTCAGATGCAGAGGAGGGCAGGCATCCAGCGGTCAGATGTGCAGATGATGGCAGGGTCAGTCCCAGCGGCCAGAGTGCAGATGATGCACGGCAGTCCAGCGGCCAGATGCAGATGATGCATGCGCAGTCCAGCGGTCAGATGCAGATGATGCAGGCAGTCCAGCGGTCAGAGTGCAGATGAGGGCAGGCAGTCCAGCGGTCAGAGTGCAGATGGGCATGCAGATCCAGTGGTCAGAGTGCAGATGGCGCAGGCAGTCCAGCGGTCAGATGCAGATGACGGCATGTGCAGTCCCAGCGGTCAGGATGCAGATGCTGCAGTCCAGCGGTCAGATGCGATGCTGACAGGCATCCAGCGGTCAGAGTGCAGATGCGCATGCGCGATCCAGCGGCCAGATGCAGATGATGCTACGCAGTCCAGCGGTCAGATGCGCAGATGATGCGCTAAGGCAGTCCAGCGGTCAGATCGCAGATGATCAGGCAGTCCAGCGGTCAGATGCGCAGATGATGCCAGGCATCCAGCGGTCAGAGTGCAGATGATGCAGCAGTCCAGCGGTCAGATGCAGATGATGCCAGGCAGTCCAGCGACAGATGCAGATGATGCCATGAGCCAGCGGCCAGATGAGTGCAGGCAGTCCAGCGTCAGATGCAGATGATGCCAGCGATCCAGCGGTCAGATGACGCTAGATCCAGCGGTCAGAGTGATGCCAGCGCGTCCAGCTGCAGATGCGATGATGCCAGGTCCAGCGGTCAGATGCAGATGCCATGCAGTCCAGCGGTCAGATGCAGATGAGCGCTAGCGCGGCTCCAGCGGTCAGAGGCAGATGCTGGCGTCCAGGGCATGCTGTCATGGCCAGAGTGCAGAGGAGCCAGGCAGCTAGTGGTTAGAGGAGTGCAGGCAGCCCAGCGCGAGCATTGGGCC